>NC_060129.1:13460641-13787308 GCF_021461395.2 Schistocerca americana
CATCGACGTGTTCCCCGGCAGCACGACGACAGTGACACGGTTCCGCGAAAAAGAGGCGTTGGCCATTTTCAAAATAATCTTGAACTGTTAGTAAAGCTTAACTCGGCGAGAACACGGACAGCGTCTGCTGCAAGAATGCCGTCGCGAGCAACTCCGTTCCCAGTTATAACGGAATTTTCTGCCCACGGCTGTTTTCGCGGCAATTTATAAACACCGCGTCATCGTAATTGTGCGTTTATGTGATACTGACTGACTGCGTTTACGATACTGAGACGGAGGCCTTTTCGTAGCTGTAGCTCAATGAAAGAACGTAACATTTCTTATCGTATTTTCTGTGGATTAAGGGAGACAACACAATGCAGTCTATTCTTCTAAGCAAGTAATGGTGACCTCATTTCATGGCGTCTCTGGTTTGGAAACGGAGATTCAGCTGTGGGCAAAAGTTTGCTACCGTCACTAACTACGGACTCACTTCCCACATAAAGCAGTTTTGTAGTATGGACTTTTCAGACAAGTCGGGGAGTGGACATCAAACTTCGTACGAGCACCTACAAATGATAAATTTCTTCTCTGTCGTCATCAAGGCAACTTTCATACTGATTTGATACGTGGCTTGAATGTGTAAGAAATCACAACACTACTTCGCAGAGCAGGATGGAAACTACAACGAAAACTCTTTGACAACAAAGGTACCACGATTCGATTGTCGATGCAGAAAACAAAGCGATGCAAATTTGTGTGTTTCGCAAATGTAAGCCCCCGTGTTCCTAACGGTCGATTGAATGTACGCTCTTTGTACGTTTTGAGTGTATATTAAAGCTGTAGCAGAACAAATAGTACACCACTTGAATGCTAAAGCTTAATAACCGAAGAAATCTTTTGGAATACTAAACGTATCGTCTTAGTAAGAAGACAGTGAGTCCAAGGTCTGTCGATGGTAGGGGCTGCATTGCATGTGTGGCGCTGCAGAGTCGGTCGTAATAAACAGGGCGGGGGTCTCTATGTAGCGATGACACGGTCGTGTGTGTCGGAACCAGTCCTGACGCGACGGTTACGGAATATGCGTAAATTTACAAAAGTACGCGTCTACATCTTGATACCTGTTTCCAGGGCTGGGTTGACGGAGGAGAATTGTCGGCACTGCTAAAGATGCAAGTGCTTGCCGACCACCACAAGCACACGAGAAACAAGAGTCTTTACAGTTAGCCAGTAACAGAACAGTGAGGAATGTTTCTACACTTTCTTTCAAGAATGAGAATCTTCAGCGAAATGACTGCACAAGCTACGCAGCGGACCTGTTTCAAAATCCTTGGATGGGTTGTGGAAGCTGCCAGTTAAATGAGCTCTAGTCAACAAGAAGAGGAATTCATAGAATGAGTGTAATTCTGTCGTTCGAGGAAATACGAAAGTGTCGGGACAGTGTTTAAACGTTTGCTGTCGTTCCACGTGGCCAAACGTAACAAGGATACTTATCGCAAGAGCAGTGCGAGCTTTGGGGAGATTAGGTTATCTGAATTATTACTACGTGTGTGACACTAGTACAACAGGGAGACCAGTTGTTGAAACCAGAGCTTGGTTCCAGCTACAGATACTGTAACTGTCTAATCCACTCGGTTTCGAACCTTAACACGGCAAGGGTAGAGGCATGTGCCGTCTGTGTGTGTATCGTCATGGTGTAAGGTAAGTTTCACATACGCCAAAGACCAGTGGATGCAGCGGTCCAGCACCGTAAAATAAAGCTTTGGTGGGCTTTGTTCTCGCGATCGGTCGTACCTAACAGCTATACGGGAGAATAATATGACTGACACTTTTTTTTTGTTTGTTCTTATCGCCTTTTCAGTAAATTAGTTGTTAGCTGAATGCGGTCCTCCTCCTGACGTGTGCAGTGTCTGAAGGCCACCGACAGATGTTTTTTCTTATCCGCTGCCAGGTAGGAATGCCATCCGTAGGAGCCGAAGGACAACAGCTGCACACACTGCCACGAAGTAAAACAGTTTCTCACCCTGCGATGATACTCCGTGTCGATGCAAAACACACGATGCAGTCAGCTTTTTTGTTACATTTTAACAATCGATGGGTGGTGTCAGCACATGTGGTCATTCAATGTACTTGATCAAGATATCGCCTTGAGTCGAGAGGAATTTTTCTAGCCATTATACGTCTTCAAAGCCACGGAGTGTAAATGCATTCCACCCCTTACCACTACGCATATTACGCATAACGCGTGTCATCCAGGTGAAGATAATTACACAGAATCTCGTGCGTTAACTGGCTTGGACTGAACGTTTTGACCGTATGTTTTGACGTGTTTTCCGGAAGATTTTCTCCCACGGCCTCCCCCTTCTCAGGAGTGCAGGGTGACGCCTGCTGGAGGCTTGTGTGGCAGAAGGCCGTGCAGGGACGTGCGGAGTGCAGAACAGCTCTGTCCGGATGCACTAAAATGGCGCAGCTGGACAGCGGCTGGGAGTGTGATCCACACGCGGGGGGGACACGCGGCTGGCATCTCGCGGGACACGCGGCCTTCTGCTGTGGGTGGATTTTAAAAATTAAGCCGTCGCGTCAAGTGGGAATTCACTCTCATTGCGACGATGAACACTGGGGTGTAAATTTCATTCTCCTCAGAAAACCGCCACGACTCGCGGGAGACTTCAAACTGCCAACGTTCCGCGGCGCTATACTCTGTTCGTCATAACAATAAACCTGATGTAAAGATTACGCCATCTATTCCTCCGCGTTTGCTCGAATCTCATTCCGCTGCTTGACCCGCTGCGATTCACATCGTCTCCGCGCACGCAACGCCATGGCTGGGAAGCAGATTGCCGCCGCATTGAAAGTGCTCATCAACGCGATGGGTTTCACCGGCGGCCGCCAACGGCAGCCAAGGCGCAAGGGAACGCAGCGGAACGGGACGATGCTCCAGTGCTACGACTGTCGGCAGCTGGGGCACACCGCGCGCGTGTGCAAGAACGCCGTCGCGCGTTTGAAGTGCGCGGCGGCTCACGACACCCGCAGCTGCACGAAACCTCGTGGGGTGGCCTGCATCTGCGCGAACTGCGGAGGGCCGCACGCCGCCAACTCGCGTAGCTGCGGCTACCTCCGCGAGTCACGCCGTCTACCCGCCGCACCACGCCCTGCGGTGACGTCAGGCGCCTCGACGGCCGCCCCGCCCCCCCGCTCCGGTGAGGGGTGCGAGCCGCGCCGACGTGAGGCCGCCACCGATGAAGCTCTGGCCGGCTTCCAAGCCGCCTCTGCGGCCGAAAGGGCCGCACTGAAGGAAGAGCTCGCAGCGGTCCATCCCTAGCTCCAACAGCTGCGCCATGAGCTGCGGGCTATCGAGAAGAAACCGCCAGCTCCCGCCGCCGCCCCAACCGTGAGTCGACCGGTAGGGGTCGATGCGGCCACGCAAACAACCGCCGCTCCGCCCCCTGCAGCAATGCAGCACGTGGCCCCTATGGAAACCGACGATGTGACGCCACAGTCGTCACACTCCGCCAAGGCAGCTGCAAGCAAGCGACCGACTCCTCCCATGTCGAGAAGTCTACCGCCAAGAAGTCACGGCTACGGAAGATGAAAATACCAGATTCGCACGAGCTGCAGCCGTTCCTCAAGAACATTGCGGCGTCGATACTGGACGGGTCATACCCATTCGAGCAACCGTACCCCCTCTCAATACCAGGTGCTAGCCCGCCCACCCCCTCCCTCATCACCCCCCCCCCCCCCCGCTTTAGCAAGTATGAGCTCAAGTGGCTAAATTTCATGATCAAGGAGGAGTTAACCCTAATTGACAAACACCCCATCTTTACGCCAGACGAATGGCAATTATTCGCAGGGCTAGCAGAAACACAGGTGACGGGCCAGGTACCTTCCTACGTCTGGAACCTACGTATCAAAGCATGGAGAGCAACATAACAACTCGGCGTGAGTCATCCGAGCCTACCAGCCAGCCATTTAGGCCCTTAGTTTTCAGCGTCTCTTACCGTTCCTCTGACTATCCTTTAATCTTTCTTTCATTATTATATATAAAAAAAAATGCACAAAGAGCCAAGCAGCACGATTACGCCATGCAATTTCCCTAGCCAAACCGTCATGCCAGGAGGTGAAGCGCCTTGTTGCGCTAGTACTTCGCCCCCAGTCGAGGCTATCTTCCTCATTCAATTGTGCAGGTACGGCTCGAATCTCATTGGATTTCGTTTCACGTGGAGCGGAAGCCAAGCTGTGTCCAGTACAGTCAAGTCCGATCACAAGGACACGTTTTGTGCTGTGTTGCACACACACACAGACTGAGCTATGACGCGGTACAACAGCTTCACCGGCGCATTAAACTCGGACAGCAGTGGCCAGCTAGCGGTCCAACGAACCTGCACTGCTGAGACCAGCTGCAGTTGAGACGCAAAAAGAGACGGGCAAAGAAACAATATAGCTTCAAATGTCACTTCATTTTTAAAACGAATGACATAATATTCGACAAAAGTCCGGCACTGCCGCGCATTTCGTAGGCGGCGAGACGCAAAGCATAAAATGCTCTCGTTCTTACCTTACATAGGTTTCCGATTACAAACTAGCGTGATGAAAATTCCCAACTTATACGCAGGGTAATTTTTCTGAGCGAGCTGTGTGTGATGCAAAAGCGTACCGCAGGGATTTCACCGTAATGTTGACTACTGAACCTAATGAAGGTATTGATTGCAGTCAGTCGTCAGGTAGACTCTTAGCTCCTTCCTCACCCGTATCCGAGAAATTCACTACTCTGACGACGAGTCGATCAACAACAGAATCCACGAACCCAACCAGGCGCCGCACTTCTCCTCTTCTTTTCTGCCGTCCTCGATCCCTCCAGCGTTCGGCACTGACATGTGAAAAAGCTGCGTTTGTTAGTTCCAGTACGTGTGGCAGCTTAACAGTGTTTTGTTATTTCTCGGGACAAATCCCTTAACTTGGCTCCAGACCAGTTCTGTTGGGTGCATACTGTAATGGCACAGTGGAAAATGTTAAAAGGCAGCATTTGTATGGTGTGCTAGATGCTGAGAAAGTGATTGTTTTCCATGTTCCTGCGGTACTTATCTACAACTGTGGTATAAAACAATGCACATAGTCCAAATAAAGAGTATTTGGCGTTTCATTTTTGCCTTAAAAATTACATTGTTATGATTTATTAACATTTATTAACAATGCTTCATAGAATATCGATAATTAATAATATGTATTTGAAATGAAAACAGGAATTTCGTGTGTAATAATGTAATTAGAAAGAATAAGGCGTGCATCATTCATAAAATATGACAATGAATTTTACAATTACGAGATGTAGCTATTTCAAATTGAACGAGAAAAAAAAGTGACTTGGACGAGGCTTGAACCCGTGGACCATGATATACAGAGAATAATAATTACTAATCTGCTAGGTTACCGATATTTTTTATCTCATTTTGTTTGTTGTATCTGCTCGGGGCGTACGTCGCAAGACACCCGTTTCAGTTCGTCGTTGATCCATTGACTCAGTTTTTTTATTACAGGGGGCAGCCAATCCTTTGACCGAACACGCCTAGTTACCGTGCCGGCAACACACTGAGCTACCATGCCGACATGGCTTTGAAACTGAACTGTATGTGTCCAATAGAGTCCCTTGGAAAACTTGGAAGCCGATTGTTGCTGTAAATTTACGAAGATCATTGAGAACAGCCTATTTCTCGGCACTTTTTAACTGTGTTCCACACGCGTGTTTCACCACGGAACAGAAAGCAGCCTCAGCCATTAACAGCGCGGCAGTCAGGGCTCCCCAGTACAGAGGCAGTGACTGTACACGGCTTGTGGAGTAAAAACTACGTAGCTAAAGCGTGAGTAACAAACACGTTGATGGCCGGTTAATGCATTTGAATATCTTGAAAGTTTGATTTAACGTAACTTGGTAATAAGATACCTGATACATAAGTAGGAGCTACTTCCAAGAGCGTAACAACACCAGTGTATGCGTGCTACGGCTTCTGAACAGTCATCGCGTGTGTGTTTGTTTACATCAGGTTTATCCTTATGATGGGGTACAGCAGCAACAAAGCTCTGTGGGCTGCAGGAGAAGGAGAATTAACTGAAAGGAATTCAGCTTCTACAACTATGTGCAAATGTGGTCAACGTCTAAATGTCTTCAAAATTAGTACAGTGTAATTATGCGGGTATGACGCTGATTTCGTCATTTTGAGTGTCGCGTGCTGGCGTTCCTGTGACGTGGCAGGATATAGTCGGCCGACTGGGTTGGGAGCCATTCGGTGACATACAGGATGAGTCAGGAGCAAAGGTACCTGCTTTGAGGGCTCATAGTATTAGTGATACTGAATACTACTCCGAATGGTTTCCGAGGTAGAACACAGTGTTATTTATTTTCTGTAGTACCATACATTGTCACTGTTCACAATGTGCCACAGTAGTGTGGAGCAAGCTGAGACGAACCGTTTGGTACGGGACACTTGTGGCCTATCAAGTCGGGAAACGGCCTCAAATTCGTCTACAAAAACTACATAAACTACAGCGCATGCGCGTCGAGCGACTTTTCCAACGTTCTGGCGCTCTCTTCGCACAAACCATTAGTTCTAGACAAAAAAATGAATAGGACCTGTTTTGTAGGAAATTTAATATAGCTTAATTTTGTACTGCGACACATTTTCACTGGAGGGTGCGGTTTTCGAGTTATTCAGGAAAAACGTACAAAAGTGATATTAAACGTGTTCTATCTCGGAAACCATTCGCAATAGGGCATACGTCCGTATGAAGTTTTTTGTTGAGAATCACTAATACTGTCACACCTCAAAGCATGTACCTTTCCTCCTGACTCACCCTGTCTGTGTAGCGTACGTAAAAAATGAGTAATTTAAGCACCGCTGGTTGAGCGAGGTTTGCAATCCAGCTTCGTTATACAGGTTGCGGAAAAGCAATTTGACCAAAAGTGTAGGGTGAAAAGGCAGCGTGAAACATAGGAATTTGAGTACAGCAACTAGGGGTAGCAACTGCGTATCTTCGGCGCTCCGGGACGTAATTCAAATCTCACACACGGACGTCTTTGCTGTAAATGATTGGTAATTTACAGAAAATGTGTGCGTAAACAGGCTGTTAGGACTGACCAACCGTCACGATGGCAACAATATAAACTTACGGCATTATTTACACGTGTATCGTACTAATCTGACGTAACATGCAGCACTTCTTCACAGACGAAGAGAATCAAACCTCGATGTTTCATGTTTGAACATGTCTTTAAGAGGTCAAAATGAGTGAAAAACGAGCCAACACTTGATTAACATAGGTATGTGTACCAAATGTTCAGTATGGCTACCGTTTTCATGTTGGCATAGCGCCGTAAATATTCAGCTGCCACCTCAACTCGCAATGCCGAAACCCCTTTGCTTGATGCTCTCTTTCTGCCCTGCGCTTTTGGTCGAGTTCTTTTTCCTCTTCCTGTATCTACCAGACGTGACACGACAGACTAATTGTCGAATTCTCAGAGGTGTAATACACTTCACCTGTGGTAGAAAGTGTCAAAAACAGCAAAATGACAGAATGTGTTGGTAGAGATTTATAACGTTAAAGTTCAGTAGACGGTAACTATGTAAAGGAAATGCGATACATTTAACCAAGCCGCCATGAAGTTTCTTGGTTACAAAAAGTCCTCTAGTAAAGAAGTGAGTGTCGTGACAAGGGTGTCGGTCCCGCTACGATGCGGCGACATCTGAGAGCCTACAGCATCGGTGTTAATGAGAGGAAAGACTGTGCACCTTTGGTCAGCTGTCTAAGCAGTGAAAATGAAGCGAAACTTTAATTGGGTTGATCACATCGCTCTATAATCGGGAGTAAAGGTGAGATAATTTTATAGCGTCTGCGATGTGGAAGTGATGTTTGAGAGACTGACGGCTAGGCTGATATTAGCTGCTCTTTGTACCTCGTCATATACCTACGACACAGTAAACTATGGAACCAAGTAGCCATCATTTCTTCTCTTGACCGCAACCAAACCATAGTCCACTTGTTTACCTTTTGGCTGTAATGAAATAGTAACGCAAATTCCGGAAACTGTTTTTCTCTAAGTGATTTTGTTACATTAGTCGATTCCACTAGGGTCAAGAGACGCCCCGATCTTTATGATTTTTGCACGCATGGTCTCTGCAATGCAACTGTGCTTGACGAAGTGAACTCGCCAGTCTTCATGTAACACGGAGAGGAGACACAGACAGACAATGCAGAGCACGAATTCCTTACGGACGCCAGAGAAATCGTGAGTTGGGGGAGTGTGAGGAGGAGGCTGGCCGTAGGGGGACGTTCAAAAGTCTCGCGCACGACCTTTGAGGCGTTCATAGGCGCTTTATTAAGCGACCAGGATTACGCTGATTGCGGAAACAAGTGCTGGAAGCATATTTCACAGGAAAACCTTAGGAGTTCAGGGATGGCGACCAAACTGCTCATCGAGTAAAGACACATTCCCACCTGAGTGCAGAATTGCCACTGGCAGATCAGTTTGCAGAGACTGCCCCCTGTAGTCCCACTACTTGACCTTCACAGAAACTGACTGAGGACCAGATACGCTTCCCTACGTACGTATATCACTGTAATCGGAAATTCGAATACTAGAGAACAATTGTATCATAGCAAATGTCTCGCAAATGTCTTTCACTCACACTGAGGAATGATTTCGAGACAGTATGTAAACATACTTATCGCGCCGAATTGTGGAACAACTTTGCGAAGTATAGCATACTTTATAAGATGAAATGAAAATGGTTGCTATCGTTTTTGGTGGTCATCATCAAATTGCGGGACTGTTTTATTATATAGCAAGAATGTGAAACACACTACTGTAGAATTTCGAGATGGAAGACGCTACAGAAATATTATTAGCATGTTGTGAAAAGAGGACACGTGATCCGTTTATCGAGGAGAGAACAAAGCGATAAAAAATTCAAGTTTCTCGTCTGATGCCCGGTGAGCTACACACGATCGGACAGATATCGGCCATTTACACGCTTTCAAAGTGGATCAATAACTATACTCGAAAAAATGAGACGTATTAAATGGGCAAAAATTCTTCTCTTCAGAGAAGCACGGATCTTTTTAGGGTACTTGTATTCTAGTAAGAAGAATGTAAGGCCAGGCTTTCTCGATTACAGGGGTAGCATTTGTGGCAGTGCAGAGCCGTTCGTGATGAATGAGATGCGAGTGTCGATGTTACGACGTCATCATAGTGTAGCAGCAAGACACGCCTGCCGTGATCTTTAGCTAATCAGGCACTGTCGCAAGGAAACTGCAGAAATATTCCCTCAGCCCTTCATAATACGAGATAAAATAACGACTTTTTCATTTCCATTATCAGCACGACAATTATAACAGCCTATTAATATGTGGACGGAATATGTAAAGGGCGACAGAACCACTTGGCAATGGAAGAAGCCGCAATAAGGAAAACATGCCAAGCAGTCAGCTTGTAAAACACAAATAAGGCGACAAAAATTATACGTAAGCCGCAGAGTTGCTAACGGTTATACACTCCTGGAAATTGAAATAAGAACACCGTGAATTCATTGTCCCAGGAAGGGGAAACTTTATTGACACATTCCTGGGGTCAGATACATCACATGATCACACTGACAGAACCACAGGCACATAGACACAGGCAACAGAGCATGCACAATGTCGGCACTAGTACAGTGTATATCCACCTTTCGCAGCAATGCAGGCTGCTATTCTCCCATGGAGACGATCGTAGAGATGCTGGATGTAGTCCTGTGGAACGGCTTGCCATGCCATTTCCACCTGGCGCCTCAGTTGGACCAGCGTTCGTGCTGGACGAGCAGACCGCGTGAGACGACGCTTCATCCATTCCAAAACATGCTCAATGGGGGACAGATCCGGAGATCTTGCTGGCCAGGGTAGTTGACTTACACCTTCTAGAGCACGTTGGGTGGCACGGGATACATGCGGACGTGCATTGTCCTCCTGGAACAGCAAGTTCCCTTACCGGTCTAGGAATGGTAGAACGATGGGTTCGATGACGGTTTGGATGTACCGTGCACTATTCAGTGTCCCCTCGACGATCACCAGTGGTGTACGGCTAGTGTAGGAGATCGCTCCCCACACTATGATGCTGGGTGTTGGCCCTGTGTGCCTCGGTCGTATGCAGTCCTGATTGTGGCGCTCACCTGCACGGCGCCAAACACGCATACGACCATCATTGGCACCAAGGCAGAAGCGACTCTCATCGCTGAAGACGACACGTCTCCATTCGTCCCTCCATTCACGCCTGTCGCGACACCACTGGAGGCGGGCTGCACGATGTTGGGGCGTGATCGGAAGACGGCCTAACGGTGTGCGGGACCGTAGCCCAGCTGCATGGAGACGGTTGCGAATGGTCCTCGCCGATGCCCCAGGAGCAACAGTGTCCCTAATTTGCTGGGAAGTGGCGGTGCGGTCCCCTACGGCACTGCGTAGGATCCTACGGTCTTGGCGTGTATCCGTGCGTCGCTGCGGTCCGGTCCCAGGTCGACGGGCACGTGCACCTTCCGCCGACCACTGGCGACAACATCGATGTACTGTGGAGACCTCACGCCCCACGTGTTGAGCAATTCGGCGGTACGTCCACCCGGCCTCCCGCATGCCCACTATACGCCCTCGCTCAAAGTCCGTCAACTGCACATACGGTTCACGTCCACGCTGTCGCAGCATGCTACCAGTCTTAAAGACTGCGATGGAGCTCCGTATGCCACGGCAAACTGGCTGACACTGACGGCGGCGGTGCACAAATGCTGCGCAGCTAGCGCCATTTGACGGCCAACACCGCGGTTCCTGGTGTGTCCGCTGTGCCGTGCGTGTGATCATTGCTTGTACAGCCCTCTCGCAGTGTCCGGAGCAAGTATGGTGGGTCTGACACACCGGTGTCAATGTGTTCTTTTTTCCATTTCCAGGAGTGTATATACACCACTGAGGTGTTGTTACAGTGTGTTGATGCTAGAGGCAAACAAAAGTGCGCCCTTGAAATTCCATAACTTCCTGAAATGACGAAACTTTTCGAGTGCTAAATGTATTTTCTTAGTGAGGTCAATAACAGACCAAGCTCTGTCGGTTCTAAAATATATGTAAACTTTCATAAGTAGCTTTCTACGTAAGCAAATTCGTCTCCGATGCTGGTTTGACGGCTATTGTCTTAGCGTAAACAGTCTACAGTCATTTCCAAGCCTTGTTTACATTTCAAGCATGCTGGAAGCAGTGTCGCAGACATCGACACCCTCTTTGGCAGCACGGCTGCAGTCAGCTGGTCCAGAAGGAGACGGCTGAGAGTTTCGTCCGGATCTTGATTCGTTATTCACGTTTAACGCGGCAAGAACGCCGAAAGCGTGCGTCACAAGAATGTCGCTGCGAAATATTCCTTTTACAGTTGCAACGAAATTTTTCGGCACAGTGCTGTTTTCACGGCGTTTTATAAACTGCACGTCTTATTAATTGTTCGTTTATGCACTGCTAGAGAACTGAAAACCCTTGAACTGAGGAAAAATGTAATTAGAATGAAGAGCTGAGGAAACGTTTAACTTTGGAGCGAGAAAAATTATTGCCGCTTACATCAGTAAGTATCATTTTCTAGTGACGAATAAGGCAGGTAGTTTCTTCTGGAATGAACGACGACTTTTGCGATACGCTTTCCACGTCTGCATACGAGCTCTAGCCGCTGTTTCACAATAATAAATCATTATCACGGCATGTGAACAAACCGCTTGTCGACGCTCAAGGAACACGTGTGAATGCTGACGTGAAATTACGGAGCCAGGAGATGACAAGTTTTTATATCCCGTTCATGGCTACTGCGAAAATAATGAACTGTTTTTATATGCCGACAGATTGCGTAATAGAGCACACAACTGTTTGTTGTAGGGAGGTGGGAGTGTTATGCAAACATGACGCCACAAGTGGTTAGTGGAACTCAGTGTCGTTTGTCAGTAAAGTATACAATACGTAACCTCATTTGGGAAGAAAGATAACTTTTGCGAATTTGTCTGTGACCTTACGCAGCCTAATCACAATTTTGTGCGCCCTACCGATGTAATTTATTGTTTACAAGTTTACATGCTTATTACCGTGCTATATAAAAAGTCTCAGTGCTGTTTGTACATATATTAACATTTCTTCACGTGTTCATTTACTTCATAAAACGGCCATTGATCGCGAGGAAGTTAAACTGCCGACATTCCGGAGCGCTAGCAGCAACAGTCAGTCGCTTGAGGCAGCGACAAAGCTCTGTGTGCTGCAGGGCAAGGAGAATTCGCGCAAAAATAAATTCCTCTTCGTTACTATGATCTGCTAGTTCAGTTAAATGCGATGGAATTCAAAACAATGTCATTACGTTTGTAAGTCATTCAGTGACGTACCTGCAACTTATATAACTTGAGCAGTGCTGGTTGAGCGAGGTTTTGTCATCCAGCACCGTTACACATGCCAGACGTGACGGGACAAAGGTGCTGACCGCATTCTCGAGAGTTACATACTTAATCTCTGATAGAATGAATGTGCTTAAAACGGTAAAATGATGGAATGCCGTTGTATTGTTTTTTTTTACCTTAAAAACACAGTAGGAAATTCGGCATCGGTAATCGCATTTCCAGAACCGATTTGATACTGTTTACAGGACGAACCAGAAGGGGTCCTTGCACATGGGTTTATGAAGAGTGTGTTTATTAGCCGTATGTAGGACTGTTAAAAGTAGGTTTCATATTTCCGTTGAAGCAGTTACATTGAATATTAACATATCGCTCGTTTCCAAGAATGGGATGACAGACAAAAGCTATTTTTACACTTCACATTTCTTCTCTGTTCTATATTTATAATTTTATACGAAAAGCTATCAGAAGTCCTATCGCCATTATAATGTACTTCATGGTTGTGTGACACAATGGAGACGTATTACTCTGTTTATTCTTTTTAACGTCTCATTGTTACAGAAATTCCAGAGCCAGTGCTGCGTGTGCAGACCACAGACCTGTGAGAGGCTGGCTGCAGTTGGTACCTGCCGCCGTCTCAGCAGTTGGCAGCACTGGCAGCGTGGCAGTCCCTGCGCCTTCTGTTGTCTGACGCATTTGTAGCGAGCTGTTTCCAGTGTGAAGACGTGACTCCGGATTTTGCGCTGCAGCTTCCGAGTTGATATCTACTACTCCGTTAATAAGGTAAAGGTGACCATTTCCATTCGTTCCCGCTGTTTTGAATTATTTACTTTTTAGTTTTTGAAAGGCCGTGGTAGTTGTGCGGTTTCTGTCTTCTCCGTCGAGGCTACTGCGTATAAAGCAAACTATGAAGGTTACTATGTTCTCAAAATGCTAGCGAATTTCGTATTAAAAATTTTGGTATTTTTAAGCGCTATCGAAATTCCAGTTAAATCTGCTGTTTTACTGACTATAGGCAAGAATGAAAAGCACAGTCACGGACTAGATATTTTTGTCGTTTCCGCGCCAATTTGTTGAATTGTTTTCTCGAAATATTGGGTTGTACTCGTTACGTCTGATGTATAAAAGAACTACCCTGCTTGTAGGTGGGGAATAACGTAACGGAATGGAGCTTGTTTCTCCCTGTCCTGTATTTGCAAAAAGCAAGTTGATATTTTTACCTTTGTGGAGTAATGTTTTCGGCGACAATTCCGCCTCTTGGGTAGTCAGTTAGATAAGGTTGTGCCCCATTTCGTCTCTATTGTATTTGTGTAATTGCAGAAATCAATGAATTCTTACGTTGACCTCAAAATGTTCGCCTTTATGGGTTTAGTACTGTAGTCACGTAGATTAATAATCGTGTATCTTCAGACTGACTGTGGCTTATTCTTACCAAACAGCAATCCTTTTTCTAACAATGTAAGTAAGTATTTGAATGAGGAAAACAATACCGTACATTAAGCGCCTATATTGAAACATTTTTTTGTTAAAACCAGTCGCCGTCAATGTATTTTCTGAAAAGTCTTCATCATTGGTCAGAACGATATAGAAATCCGTGGTGTGACGATTACAGATGTTACTGCAGTAAACTGTTATCCATATTCGTGATGGAGCAGTGCACAGGTCAACTTCTGGTTCACAGTATGTCCGTTGGACTCAAGAACTGGCAGTTCGCTCGTCAACTGATCGACAACAAAAGGTTGTGAAATGTCCTTTCGGGAGGTGTATATTTATTTATTTATTTATATTTTTCTCATTTGTTCGGACTCTTCAAATAGACGCGCGAGTGTAATTCTGTGGTCCAAGATGCAAAAATTGTTGAATGTATTATTAGCTTCGGCGTATTTGTACTTTCAGAGCATGGACTTCAAATATTGCAATCATTCTGGACCCACGCAACATGTTCAGGCTGTGGTAGTCAAATCGTGGCTCTCGGCGTAAGCTGGAAAGTAAAATCTCAAAACTAGTCTTGCTCTCGTCTGCAGCTGACTGCTGTGAAAAAATGTCTGTTACATGTTAAAGCGGCTGATCTGAGCTACCGCTATCGTTTTGCGTTATAGGGCGACGCGTAATGGCGTCTGTTGAAGCAGAGGCCGCGAAAATAGTGGAGCTGTAAACGTCTTAAGAAAAATTAATTCGATGCAAGGAACATGAGGGCTCACTGTACATCGAAATAACGCACATTTAAACTTTAACGTACAATATTAGCAACATCTAACTTACGTGGTACAGTATGTCTTCTACCTATTACAACAATAATCAAGGAGCTTTATTCTCCCGTATTAATTGCATAGAAGTTTACATTTAAGGAGTTTACTCCTTGATACGAAGATTACGTCTTTGCGCTCGGTGATACACGAGGTTCGTGTACGTTTACTTCGTCGCGAGATACATTTCTCGTTCTAAGTTTTTTAAATGTCTTTACGACACAATTGTCGCTTGGTAGAAACTGAGGATTCACATATATATTCTTGTTAAACAAAGGCACAGGAGTTGTTAACACTTTATTAGCTTAAATAAAGGATTAATCAACTGCTGCTGCGGTTTTAACGAGAATACGTTCTTATAGCTGTAGTTGCCTAAAGTGTAAAGTGTAGTTATTACGTAGAGCAAGCAATACAGTTTATATCACAGCAAGCGGATCTCTTGATACTAATACGCAAAAAGTAATTTCAACGTCTTTCGTTGAAGTAAACGAAAGAATAGGAATGCGAACAGTAGACAAACGTTCAGGATCAAGGAGTGATATAACCACCTCTCTACGTGCCTGGTTACGCTGATAGACAGGTCTGTAGCACACGAGGAGGTCTAGGTTAGGTTGGAATAAGACGGTATGGTTGGAGACGGGTAATCCATTGGATGTGAATGGGCAACGGATTGCTTTGCAGCAGCGCCTGATGTCCACATTTGCACTGTAATTAAGGCACTTTGCCACATACAGGGCGAGTGAGGAGGAAAGGTACATGCTTTCAGATGCGATAGTATAAGTGATACTGAACAAACAACTTCATGTGGACATTTGCCATATTGCGAATGGTTTCCGAGATAGAATGTTTGTTATTACTTCTGTACGTTCTCCCTTAATAACTCAAAAAGCGCACATTCCAAGGAAAACTTGTGTTAGTACACAATTAAACTAAATTTGCTGCTAAAAAGTCCTATTTATTTTTTGTCTAGGACTAACAGTTTGCGCAGAGACATCGCGAGAATATTGAAAGTCTCGCGCGGCACTGTAGCTTTTTGTAGGCCAGTTTGAGGCAGTTTTCCTACTTGATAGACCGAAAGTGTCCTGTACCAAAATGTTCATCTTATCTTCATGTCTCTTAATGTGGTACGTTGTAAAAAGAAGATAATACAGAACGTAAATAGAAATGTACCTTAAGTGTTCTATCTGCGAAACCATTACGAATAGGCCATACATCCACATCTAGTTTTTTTGTTCAGAATCACTAATGCCATCACCCGTCAAAACACGTACCTTTCCTCCTGACTCACCCTGTGTATCGTACCTTCCAAATTAATACCTAAAATGCAAGGTAACTTCAGCAAACGTTAGAACGATAAAAGAATTCTCCCATGAGTGACCTGCCGATGTCAAGATAATTACTTTGACCTGTGTCGTAATTTCTCGGGACGTCCTGCGTGCACAGACAGACCACATTTATTTTCCTCCTACATTCTTGCTTGAAAGGCACAGTGTGCTGAAACTTTTAAGCACCTTAGACTGAAAGGGGGGTTTTACTTGGCGAAGCATGTGAATGTCTTGTAAGGGGACTGAATTAGTTTTTGTTGCTAAAGGTTTTTCACGCATACTGCATTTTGGGAGTGGCTTATCCGGCGTTTTGGTGATCGGTCAAACTAGATGGGTAGTGGTGTTGGTTAACAGGTACCACATTTCTGAATTGCTAGTATCGACACACCTTGTAGAGTACTGCTGGTACATTTTGTTTCACGAAATTCGTGCATCAATAATCATGTGCACTTTAATGTGTTTTCTGTCTAAGCCGGAGAACAATATCTTTACTACTCGTTCCTTAGATGTTTCTAACCGTATGATCTTCGACTGCAAATGCGTAGTGTTATATGGAGGCCAGAATTTAGATGAGAGCGTTCACTGATCAGTATGTAAATGAATAGACGGTAATAAATTTGTCGTCGGGATGGAAATTTCGTTGTTACCCACATAGAGCACACGAAGCTGTACGGAGAATTTCCCCGTCATTAACAAAGTGGGACGTCAGTTCCTCTTCTCGTGGCAACAGTTGTCCTGTGCTGTGATTGGCCGAAAACAGCAGTCGGAACTGAAGCCAGATTAGGCCTACATTCAATTTTAGCGAAGTTTAGGTGGCATGTTTCGGAGCCATTGCTTATTAAATTGTAATCTACGAAATTAAGTTCGTAGTACGTTTTAATGGGCATAGATAATGGAAAACGGTAACCACCTTCACTTCCATGCACTCCAGGCACGCGGTACGAGCATAAGACAGGGTTTCCAGTACATGGAGCTGGAACAACGGTTCTGCTCACGTGGTCCGCTCTGTTCAGAAGACAGAAATAAATAAATAAATGAAACCGCGGAGGAGAAGACTTGATGTGGCGTCAAGGCTGTTTAATAGTGGCGTACCAACCATTTCTTTGGGCAGGGGGAGGGGTTCAAGCAAACCCATTTGCTGATTTCGTCTTTCAGCAAAACCGTTAAGAATACATAAATACCGACCGTCTGGGAAGGTGTTGGCTACGCAGTGCTCGTCTACAGAAACAACTCGTTATTAATAATATGGACCCAGTTTTAAGGTTCGTCCTCTGTTAAATTGTCTCGTTGCTTTAATTTTTAAAAAGACGTTGGTCCTACTATCTTTTTAGACCATTTACGAAAAGGAATATCTATTTACTATAGACTGTGGCTAACAATTGAGTAGAGAATCCTTTTATTATTGTTACTATTTGATAAACACTGTGCATCACATCATAATGGAAAAAGAAAAACGTAATTTGAAATGAAGGCATTTATTTATTTATTTTTTATTGTCTGCAGCTCGTGGTCTTGCAGTAGCGTTCTCGCTTCCCGCGCATGGGACTAAAAAAATTTAGTTATAATTTCCAAATGTAGTTTTCCTTTCTACGCTTCGGTAAACAAATTTTTTCATGACATCCACAAGATTAATTTTTCCAGTCGTGTCTTGATGAATATGGAAGAGGAGTAAAGGGGTGAGTCTCGATTGAGTCAGGGTTCATCTGAGGCAAGTTTTAAATCGTATCAAAGCGCTGAATGGCCTCTGAGGGTGGTGACGGTCAGAACCAGAATGATGAGGCAAATAACTTCCTGGAGGAGTTCTTTAACCCTAACTGGTTCAGCGATACGTTTTCTTCCTATAGAGGGTACGTTACATGGTTGTATAACAGTCGTAATGGTTCGCATCATTTCGAGCTGTGCAGAAAGCCTGTCCTGGTTGAAGTCTGTTGTATTTTCTCAAAGCAATTCTTCCAAACGTCTTGTAGATGGAGGACATGTTTGGGAGAACGTAGAACCGCGGGACTGCTACGGTCGCAGGTTCGAATCCTGCCTCGGGCATGGATGTGTGTGATGTCCTTAGGTTAGTTAGGTTTAAGTAGTTCTAAGTTCTAGGGGACTGATAACCACAGCAGTAAGTCCCATAGTACTCAGAGCCAACTACAAAACATGGTTCAAATGGCTCTGAGCACTATGGGACTGAACATCTGAGGTCGTCAGTCCCCTAGAACTTAGTACTACTTAAACCTAACTAACACATCCATGGCCGAGGCAGGATTCGAACCTGCGACCGTAGCAGCAGCGCGGTTCCGGACTGAAGGGCCTAGAACCGCTCGGACACAACGGCCGGCGTAGATTTCTTGACGCGGCTCATTTAATTCACTGGCTCTGTCCATATATGAAATGAGTCTTCAAGAGAATCCCCCCTCCCCTTAGTTGGAAGTGGAAGTGGGAGGGGGAGCTACTGCCCCGCTTTGCCGCTACCCCCCCCCCCCCCCCCCCCCCCCCCGCCGCCTTACCCGATTGGTCGATACGTCGCTGCATGTGCTAACGGTGCAGTGGTAAATGTAAAAATGCAACATTTGTATGGCATGCTCGATGCTGTGAAAATGGTTTCTCATGTTTCTAATACAGTTACCTGGTTCGTGTGAGACTACATCTGTATCATAAACAATATTTGATTTTTATTTTTGTCCTAAAAATCAACTTGTTTCCTTAATTTAAGCAGCCCTCATTAACGATCTTTATAATATCGACAATTGAGAATATATATGTCAAATGAACACAGGAATTTTGCGTGGTGTGTGTAATTAGAAGCAAGGATACGTGCATTATTCATGAAAATGATTAATTTTAGAGTTATCAGATGTGGATATTTCAAATTGGATGAAGAAGAGGATGAGCAATACGGGACTTGAACCAGCGATCCATGAGCTGCACCAAACTACCATCCGCTATACATTCAGTGCGTATTTGTATGTCAACTGCGTCAAATACAGTTCCTCGCAAAAGTTGAAAGCCGATTTTTTTCTGGTAATTCACGAAAAACATTAAGAGCGATCTATTTCTCGGCACTTTTTAGCCGTGTTCCACGCGTGTTTTTCACTACGCAGGAGGAAGCAGCTTATTAAAGGTGTGACATCAGAGCACACCAGTACAGAGGCTGTGACTGTACACGATATCTGGAATAAAAACTACATAGCCCCTTAAGAAAAATGTGAATGGCTGGTAGTACATTAGGATATCTTAGTGTCATTTAACCGAACTTACCAGGAAAGTACTTTGGCTCGAACAAACAGATTTGTATGAACGTTTGGTTACACTACCATTTTGTGCCTCTGAATGTGCTGGTGGGTGTCGTTTCTCTGCGAAGCTGTGCAGTCATGCTCTAGATATCACTGCAGATGTAATTGTAGACGCCATACGCAATGCAGCAATCTTAACTATAAACGTAAATGCGGTATGTCAATAAAATGCTCCGAGCAATACGAATGACTGCAAAACGCACAGTGAAGAAATGCAAGTTGATCGCATGGCGTATTTGCACATTCTATAATATCAGCGTTGAACGCCACGTCAATGACACTTGAAGTTGTTCACCAATATCGTAGCCAGCGTTGTGCCAGGCGTAACGAAGCATTGGTCTGTATACTCCCGCAGATAACTGATTGTAAAGGACGGAATGCATATTCATGATAGAGAATCTGTCGTGCAATTTCGGCTGCATATTACCGGGACGTAGTTTAATGAAGTCTGTTATTGTCTTGGCATACATTTTATATTGCCTGAAGAAATACACATCCAGAGGCTGTGCATATTTTGTAGTTTTAGGCGGAATGATTTTTAAATCTACGTGTTTTCCGCCAGATGCGTCCAGTAGTACCCGTTCATCCTTATGTCCAGACCAGGAGTCACAAAGTTCTAATGAGGTTCTCGACAGATGTGGATTCAAAACTGACAGAAAAAACGTCTTCAGGTGTTGTTTCGTCATCTTCCCACTCACACTTGCATCGACGACGACATTTGGAGGGCACCGCGTTTCTGTTTCCCTTGACACGCGGGCTCCCGAGATTTCTGGCTACGCCCAATGCCCAATGTTGTAAATGCCAATAATCAACCGCGGAACCGTATTCTCGCGCTTCAACGAATTTCGCCATTACACGCTCCTTGATGGTCTTGAACAGCAGTGTACGATTTCCTTTGAAAATTGTATTTCCTTCCGCTTTCTTTGCCACGTAATCCAGTATGTTTTTAGTATTGCTTTTAGACTCCAGTTTAGGGTATCTTTTCAGAAGCTTGTCGTATGTGTCGAACGTCTTACGTAATAATCATCGTACATGTTCGCCAGTGTGTTGTCATCAAACGCCGTGATGAAACTTGCAACTTTAACCCTCTTCTTGGGAGACGGTTGGTATTCAGTCACTGCTTCCATCGCCTCTTCCCGCACTCGCCGTAGCACTACCGTTTGCAATGAGTTGTTCGTCATTATCATCATCATTATGTGTTAGTGTTACAACAGTATCTGTTTGGAACTTACGCTGATATTTCTGCACTGTAATAGATACCAGAAAACATGCGAATGATTCGTCTTCTACACCAATACCACCTTCACGAAGAATGGTTCTTCGTAACTTCATCTCAACGAATCACAATACATTAGCAGGATTGATCACCAATCGCCGAGCCATGTGACGCTTCAACACACAAATAACGTCACAAAACGCAACTTCAGAGACACACTGCACCGTTCCTACTGGCCCCGACTGGCGTACCGGCAGGTTAGTGTGCGGCTCCCAGCCAGGGAGTCCGTGTACCGCACTGCAGAAGTACCGCGAAACCGGGCACGGCTAACGCCGAACGAAAAGGTAGAGATAATTCGTGCGGAAAGGGAAAGCTCGGTGTAGAGATATGGCTACGAGGTTTGTTCTTGGAAAAACACAGATCAGTGACGTTTTGAGAAACAAAAACGGCGTTCCGAAATCGTGGACTGGAAACGATAACTTTACTAGTAAACGCGCTTTTCCCAACACACCGGGCTCAAAAGTTGACAATGTCACACCTCAATGGTTCTGCCGTGCTCGCAGCAATAACTTGCCACATGGTGGACCTCTGATGCGCGAGAAAGTACTCGGAATCGCCAAGAAGTTGCGGCTTAACGATTTTAAAGCCAGTAGGTTGACCTGACAATTTAGGGAGTAGCTCCTACATCTCTTCTCTAACGCTGGGTGGTGGATACAGCTCAGCGGACGAAAACATTGTATGTCAATATCATAGATCAATTTGAAAAACCTTCAGTTACTGGTGAGGCCGATAAACCTGGTTGTTTTAAGGGTATTGAATTAAGTAATTTCATTGTGGAGTGGTTTGCTCGGAAACCATCTTGGATGACGAGAGCAACAATGGCAGATGGTTGCTGGCATTTGATAGTAGAATGGAAACACGGACTAGGAGGTGATTTTTATGGATATGCCACTTCCCGTTGCGATGCTGCACTAAAAAATGTGAAATTATTTTTGCTGCCAAATTCAGCTTCATGTTCCCAAACACTCGATCAGAAAATTACTCAAAATATCTAAGTGTTTTACTGGATGAAATTGTTGACGTAGTTCGTTTCGAATTGACAGTGTTCAATCTGGACATGAACTTGAAATATCTGTTTGTAGTTTTGTGGATTTCTTCAGCCTTAAAACCAGTAACACCCGCTAGTCACAACTGTTTCAAGAACACAGGGATCATTTTTAATGACTGAGCTTCAGTGACTAACTATAGTGTCGAAGAAAACAACCTCCAGGGACATGAGCGTGAAGTTCAGTTGAGGAATTTGGTGGATCTGAGGGATATACCAATATGTCGATGATGCCCTATTCACAGAAAGTACGTCATCTAGAGTAAGTGAACTCAAAAAGGGTGTCACGACAATGTCGAGAGTGGACAACAAAATGAAAGTGAAGATAACGTAATTCAACAGGACTTCACTTTCAAGTAAGCAGGCGGGAGAAGAGGTAAAATAAAACTGAAACACTATTTTTAATGAGAAGTGACGAAGAGAATTCAATTTAACGTTTTATGTTGAAACACACATGAAGACAAACAATGACACTCTGGCTCAGAAAAAAAGATGTGGTTATTTCAAATATTTCAAACAGAAGTTCCAGAATGCATGAAGGGAATGCTAATACTGTATTGTACTGTAATCCGTTCATCATACGAATAAACCCGATGTAAACATTGCACTGTGTATTCTTCCGCGTTTGCTGGGACCTCGTTGGATTCCCGTCTCACGTGGGACTGCAGCCAAGCTGTCTCGAGTACTGCCAACTACGATAATGAGGGCACACGTTGTGATGTGCTTTACGCGCACATCGGCTGGCCGGTAATACGGGACAACAGCCTTAGCGGCGCATTTAACTTGGACAGAGCTGGCCGGCCAGCTGGTACAGCTGCAGGTCACACGTAAAACGAGACGAGCAGAGGAGCAATACAGCTTCGTATGTCATTTGAATTGTAAGCAGACTGAAACAATACACGGCAAATCTCCCACAATATGCTCCCTAGACGACTAGATGAAAACTGCACAACGTTATCGTTTTGAGCTAACGTAATATTGTAATGGAAAACAAGGATGGTGAAAGGTAATTTTCCTGCCTAAGCTGTGTGTAACGTAAGAGTATTGAAGTGTTTCACAGTATAGTTAAATATTGAAGCCACTGAAGATATTATCTAGGCAGTTGTCTGGTAATCTCTTAGCTCCTTCCTTATCCGAATCAGAGAAATACATTTCAGTTCTGGAAGTGTCACCTGCTAAATTGAT
The DNA here is from genome assembly GCF_021461395.2 of Schistocerca americana. Lineage (NCBI taxonomy): Eukaryota > Metazoa > Arthropoda > Insecta > Orthoptera > Acrididae > Schistocerca > Schistocerca americana. Next base: position 13,483,404 of record NC_060129.1, read on the forward strand.
AACCAGCCTATCGACAACAGAATCCACGAAGCCAACCATGCGCAGCATTTTCTCCTCTTCTTTTAAGACGAGCCGTCCTATATCCCGCCAGCGTTCGGCAGTGACGTGTGAAGAAGCTGCGTGCGTTATTTCCAGTAAGTCTGGCAGCTTGACAGTCTTGTTACTTGTCGGGTGAAATCCCGCAGCTTGGCTCCAGATCGGTTCTGTAGGGTTCATTTTGTAATGGTACAGTAGCAAATGTAAAGATCCACCGTGTGTGTGAAGTGCTCGATGCTGTGAAAATGATTGTTTTTCATCTTTCTGCGATACTTATCTACTTCTGTGGCATAAAACGATGGACATAGCCCAAATAATGAGATTTGTTTTTTCATTTTTGCCTTAAAAATTTCCTTCATTTAAACAACTTTTATGAACAGTCTTTCATAAAACATCGATAATTAAAAATTTGTATTTGAAATGGAAACAGAAATTTCATGTCCAATATGTAATTAGAAACAAGACGTGCACTATTCATAAAAATGAGATTTATAATTACGAGATGGAGCTATTTCACCTTGAACAAGGAAAACAATTATACTGGGGAGATTCGAACCAACGCACGAATAACGGCAGTTGGTTCACATTTTTACAATCACGCTACCGACTGCAGTACTCGTTTGTTGTGTGTGTGTGTGTGTGTGTGTGTGTGTGTGTGTGTGTGGTTATCAACTGCCTAATACAGAACGCTGGGAAAACTTCTAAGCCGATTTTCTCCGTGAATTTATGAAGAATATTAAGAATAGCATATTGCTCGGCGCTTTTAACTGTGCTTTACTCGCGCGTTTCACTACGGAACAGAAAGTAGCCTCAGCCATTTCCGTACTGCGCATTAGCAAGGCGATAATCAGAGCACAACGCAGCTGCACAGGCTGTGACTGCACGACTTTCTAAATAAAAACTACGTAGCTAAGGCGTGATAAAGAAAAACGTTGATGACTGTTGATACATTTGAATATCCCAAGTTCCGTTTAACGTAACTTAGTAACAAGATATCTAACACATAAGTAGGATCTACTTCCAAGAGCGTAACACCAGTGTAAGAGTGGTACGGCCTCTGACCAATCATAGCGTTTGTGTTTGTTTACATCAGGTTTATTCTTACGATGAGCGGATTGCAGTTGTACGGCTACCGCCCAGATCCGGACACCGTCTCAAGTATACTCAACGAATGTGACGAAAAGAGTGTAAGAAAAACTTAACGCCCAACTTGATTGCTACTTACGCTCGGCAAGAGCGTGAACAGAGCACTTATTTGCCGGAGCGGACACAAGAAAGAATGATAATATGGGGGACCGGAATATATACTTCCGTAAAATAGTTCTCTGAGCACTATGTATTTAACAGCACGCGACTCGCCGCCTTGTTAATATAGGGTTGCGTGAACCGCTTTTAGAATCCTTTAAAATTGATGTCCACGTGGAGCGTTCATGCAGACAAAAACGTAAACGTAATCTCAGGGATTATATTTCGTGTCACCGCATTAAAATATCGCTGCAGGATACCTTTACCGTGGAGAAATTTAATTAAAGGAAACCTTTGAATTAAAGTATTTCAGTTTTTAAATGGAATAATCTTTGTTTTGGCGAGAAGCGGTCAATGTACTGAACTGAATGTTTAGTTTTTGTTTTAATACGAAGAAATTAATTTATGCGCTTTCTTGTCTTTACGTATTATGATGCGAGTATTTTAAAGCGTGTGTTGATGACGATGATGAAGTTAACAATGAAATTATTTCTATGCAAGATGTGTACCAAGAATGGTAGATTGTTTGGCCGTTCTTGTTTATCCAGCGTACTGAAAACCTTACAAATAATGTTTACTTCTGCACATGAAATAAAAATGCTCAGTCAGCATAAATTACCATATATTATTGGAAATTCACAACTCGCAATGCGAGGCGGCCGCATTAGCGTGAGTTTTCTTCTTGGTTTCGTGGGGCAGCGACTAAAAGAATTACATTGCTACATACATTCTATTCAGTTATCTTATATGGTCTTTTGCTTCATTGTTATTTCGTTTCGTGACGAATTACTGATCTGACAGTTAAACACGTATTGAGTCTTACACTTTTAATTTTACATTGTTTTGTGTCCGACTTGTCGCACGATTTAATATTTTGTACCGCGTATCGCTACAAGGTTCCTCTGGTATGAATGGGTCAAACGCACACGTGGTTTGCGAGCAGTCCTACCACCACTGTAACACCACATGTCACTTCTCACACATTTGTTTTTATACGCATGTCACTTTACGTCTCTTTGTTTTTTTACACATATAAATGCACATAAAAGCTGACAAAATCTTCAGCCACACGTGTCACCTGGTTGTTGTTTGTGTATGTAGTTTGTTTTGAACGTCAGTAGTGCAGCACTTCACAACATTTAGGATTACGCTTCTACTACCTCACTGTTTAATAAAATGCAAAGCTGATAGCTTGTCAACACCTCCCGTCACACACGCACTGCATTCATACAGTCGTCGCGTTCCGTTAGGGTTTTCTGTTGTATGTTTGTCCACCTGTCACTTAAAGCGTCTAGATGTCCCGTGTTTACACGTTACACACTGCATTTTGACACTACATCCAACACTTTTATGCATGTGATATTTCAACAGTCTCGTTCACTGCATATAACTATTTTTTACGTGAAACTTTACATTAATGCTTAGATATTTCTACGCGCTAGGGACTTCGGCCATAAATTTACATACTATTTACAGATTCTTTTCTGTGTGTCACAGTTGTTATTCCTTGCGGTGGCTGCGCTCACCTATTTTATGCAACTACACAGTTCGTGGATTTGTCGTTTGTTGAAAGGTTTTGGCCTTTTTACTGTCGCTACTTTAGCGTCCTGATTGTTCGATACTTAAAATGGACATTCCGCACGCAGTTAGTATTTTGTACGTGTGAAGGGTCCATTATAAGCACCTTAACTTTTACATTATGTAGCACACATGGTACATATTTTACAATAAAAGTCTTTATATTTCGGTGGGATTCATGTAGCCAGTGTCGCCTCATGCAGAAAGTTCAATCAATTGGTCACCGGGACTATTTAGTTCAGTATATTTAACCATCATAGTTGCTCTCAACACTGATTCATTCTCTAGTGTTTACTTTGCTTTCTGACAACAGGGTCTGAGCACATTACTGCCAAATATCTAACGTGTGAAGGATTTATACCTTCCATCGTGATAGTTTAATATCGAAACTTCTTTTTGAGAGTTCTGTCATTACGGTTATTCTAAAATTCTTTGATATTGGTATATGATTTAGAGGCGCACATTAGTCACCTAGGGACCATGTAAATTGCCCACATTTCCCTAGTCACACACACAGTGTAAATGTGAATATATTGAAAAATGTAATTCACTACAGTTTCTGTGTCAAAGGGAAGAACGTGTGCACGTGTTTCAGCTTCACGTGGGATGCACGGCCGATGCTTTCAAAGTTCGTCTCGAGAACACTGTTCAGTTAGGAGTAAACATTTCTTGTTCCTGCCATCTTGCGAGAACCAAAGTTGGTATTACATTTACATCTGCACAAAATGTGCCGATCTTGTCACCTATATTTTTCTTTTCAAAAATATCCAGACTACACCCAACGAGTCTTGAAGACGGGTTATTTTGCACCGAACACCTTTTGGAGGAATGAAACAACTAGCTAGAATCGTCACCAGCTTTAACCTTTCGTCATTTGATTCATCGACCATGACACACACACAATTAGCATGTTGAAATTCTCGCTGAACTTCATGCATTGCGTAAGGCGGTAAAACGTTCACTATAATTGACTCACATTTTGTCCTCGAACATGCGAATTTCTTCTCGAATAGGTCTCTGATGAGAAGAGTCGTGCAGTTCATTGAATGGAAAGAAAGATTGTGGTTTGCGGTATGGAACCCAAACAGCACTTGTTCCGCGTTAGTCTTCGTGTGTTTGTAGTTCATTCGTTCTTACAGAGGAAGTGACGCAGCTACAAGTCCTCTCACAAACTGCCAACAGGTGCTTCATTTTCTTTGTGCTTCGTTGTATCGGTAAGTCCTCAATCTCAATGTTCAGTGGAAAACACTGAACGACTGAGCGTAGATACCACCTTCGTACTCGCGGTTTGTCGGGTAAAGGAATCCTCCTTTCAAGAAAGAAACTTTATTTTCCCCATATTAACGGGCAGGAATTACTTTCACACACAGCGGACTGAGGCAAGCACGCCAAACCGAGTGTGGAAACTGCCGCCTACTTGTCACTGTTGTGTGTAACAGTGCGAAGACATCGTGTCGGTTGCAATCACTGCAAAATCGCGAAACTCACGCGTAGGTGACTGGGAGTAAACACGATGACGAGAAATGTTCTGTTCTCACCTCATCCCGTGATCAAAATAAACCTTCATTCAATCTTTGCCTTCAAGACTGAAGAAAATGTTAAACTGTCTCTGACACTATATTAAGGTAAAAGTAAATAAAAACGAAAGTGAAGCATCAAAAATAAGATTACTTCTGATACGAAAAACCGGAATATTTGGCAAGCCGTTGAATATTCTGCGGCTATTTCCCTTCAGTTAGACGAGGTGTAAATAGCTTTCGTCAAATATTTCTACTTTTCCTTCACTGTACAGAAAACCACTCTGGCCACACTAGCCGAAAATTTTTGAAAAAGAGACAAAACCTATCAGCCCCAGGATTTTTCAAAACCGGTTGCGTTTACGTGGGACTGAAAATTGATTGCGCAGTTCGGAAAATTGGCAACTGGACGCGGATTTCCAGAATAGATTTACATTACTACCTAGAAGCGGTAATCCGAAATGTGATTACGAAATCCTGTGTTGGGAGTCCCATGTAAACGGGGACGGGGTTTGTGTTGCCAGCTGTATACGGCAGTACGAGACAAACCGGTGTGGGTGGAGGCAGGCGGTCCGGTCCGGTCCGGTCCGGCAGTGCGGACACCGACGTAGACGCCTCGCCGGCTCTGCCGCAGCCGCTCCCTCGCCTGCCGGGGGCCGACCTGGCAACGCCGCAGTCGTGTCAAGTCAGCACCCCTCTCACGACACATTTCTTTCATAGTTCTCGATAGATGTGCCATACTTCTAGAGTTCTTTGTACAAAATTTGAATTTTCCTGCAGAATGTAACGAAGAAAACAATACTAGAAAAAAATTTTCGTACGGAAACATTGTCAGTTTCCGCAAAATGTAAATAAGTACAACAGTTCTGAACAGAACCCCAAGAGTTCTATCGAATATCCTAATAAGTTTTTTGTGCAGCTAATAGGCTACGAGATAATTGCGATTTAAGGAGGAAACCTCTTAACTTACTGTGAAGTTAGCACCCCTTTTACGAGAAATACACATTTTTTCATAGTTATTGATAGAGTTGCCATAGTTCTAGAGTTCTTTGTACGAATTTTCAATAGTCCTGCAGAATTTAGCGAAGAAAAAAAGAATACTCAAAAAAAATTTCGTATCGAAAACATTCTTTTGTCATTTTTAGCAAAATATATATTCGTACAACACTTCTGAACAGAACACAAAGACCTCTATCGAAAATCCTAATAACATCTTTTTGTGGTTTATACGGTAACTGCTTTGATCTTTGACCCACTGTCTCCACAGGAAGAAAGAAATTCGTACAACAGTTTTGATGAATACTTCTGGATAACACCCCAAGACTTCTATCGATAATCATAACATTTTTGTGGTTATAATAGTTTGTAAGATAATTGATTAATTGTGGGGCTCTCCTACTCTACAAAAAATTGTCTATTCGTACGTTCTGATGACAGCTCTGGATAGCATTGTAAGAGTTCTATCGAAAATATTAGTAACATATTCTGTGCAGGTAATTGTTCACGTTGTAACGGAATTTATTAAGGTTCGCTTATGAGCATTTCCCGTGAAGTTTGCACCCCATTTACGAGAAATATACATTTTTTCATAGTTCTTGATATGTATGCAATAGTTCTAGAGTTCTCTGCTCAAAACACGAATAGTTATGCAGAATTTCGGGAAGAAAACAATAACTGTGCAAAATTTTGGTATAGTAAAATATTAGTCAATGTAGAAAAAAATAAATTTGTGGAACAGTTCTGTTGGCAGTTCTGGATAGCACCGGAAGAGTTGTATTGTAAATAACATTTTTGTGGCGATAATAGTTTATGCGATAATTGTTTTAATCAGATACTCACTTTGTCTACGAAAACAAAATTCGTAGAATAGTTCTGATGACAGTTCTGAATAGCACCCATAGAGTTCTACTGAAAAATATACCATTTTTTGTGACGATGACATTATGAGATAATTAATATGGGACTCACTTTCGTCATGTGAAAGTAATAAATTCGTACAAAAGTTTAGATGGCATTTCTTAATAGGACCCTAAGATTCTACCGAAAACTGTAATAACATTTTTTGTGGGGATAATAGTTAATGAGATCATTTACGAGAGACCCATATATCATTTACGAGAGACCCACTTGGTCTAAATTATAATAAATTGGCACATCCCTTTTGCTGACAGTTTTGGATAGCACCGAGAAAGAGTTCTTTTAAAAACCGTCACAACATTTTTGTGGTGCCAATAGATTATGAAATAGTGTGTTCAGTCTGCAGTGGGTGTGCGCCGATGTGAAACTTGGTGGCAGATAAAAACTGTGTACCGGACTGGGTTCCGAACCCCAGGCTGTGACGAAGCAATATCGTCACAAAATCCTTTCTTCCGGGAGTGGTTCTTCCGCAATTTTCGTAGGATAACTTCTGCGAATTCTGGAACGCAGGAGATGAGGTAGTGCTGGAAGTACAGCTGTGAGGACGGATCGTAAATTCTCATTTTTATTTTGGAATTATGAGATATATAAACAGTTTGCAGTGACTACAACTAATAAGGTCATCTGCGTAGGCGACAATTCCGTCTGACCTGTCATCCCCATCCAGAAGTTGTAGGAGGGGTTCGATTGTTATGTTCCAGAAGATGGGGCCGCAGATCGACCCTTGAGGAGAGCCTTCGGTAATTCTTTTAATTACTTTCCGGCTGTCCATCTGCCATTCGACTGCTCGGTCTTTACAGTAGTCTGCAGTGATAGCGGTACCTTCAGATGTCTTAGCCTCTGAAACAGTGCGGGCCACCAAAGATTATCAAATGCTCGGGTAATGTCAATCATTATTGCCATGGCGTTTTTCTGTTTTGTGGTGTTAACTATGTGCAGGGCCTGGTTGATGGCATCATCTATTGATCTGCCAGATCTGAAGCCGAACTGGTGTTGGCTCATATCCCTGAGAGCTCTGTGTTTGCAGGCGCTTACACAGTATCTTCTCCTGAATTGCTTTGGAGGTTTTCCATACTGTAGGTACCCTGCCCAGCCGTAAGGCACCGTTCAGTAACGTTGTTAGGTAGGTGGTGATCTGCGGTGCTAGTTTTAAAGTGTTTCCGAGTGGATACCATCTGGTCCAGGTGCTTTTTTGTTTTTGAGCTCTGAGATTGCTAGCGCAACCTCTTCTTGCACAAAAGACGGGTGACAGTTGCAGCGTTGTATGGTGTGTGTAGGTTTTCTCTTAGTGTTGCATGGTATTGTGTGTGTCTATCGATAACGTCGCCAGGGAGCAGTTTATACAGCAGAAACTCCGCTGTATTCCTCCATCCCCTCGTCATCGTGCCGTCATCCTGCCTTAGCGTTCCCAGAACTAGTGGCGTTTTTATCTTCTGTCAGTATTTTGTATGGTTCCCCCCATATATTTTGCTCTGTTTGTGTTGTTACAAATAGCTCCCATTGTTGTCTACGCGTGTTGTATAGTGTCTGTGTATATGTCTTGTGCAAGCCTATATGCTTCAAGTCTTATTCGTCTCTCAGTATCTGCTATCGCCCTTAGATATAATTTTCATTTGCGTCTTGCGTGAGTCTCGTGAGTTCTTTCGTCCATGCTACTGGTGAGCAATTTGTGTTCTTTGCTGTCGGTATTGAAGTGTTTTGTGCATATGTTATGACATTATGATCACTACTGGTTATGTTGTCGTGTGCAGTCCAGTTTGGTACGTATGCCATTGCTGCATTATTTGCCAGCGTGAAATCGATATTACTGCTCGTACCATCGAACCCTGCATATGTTGGTATAGGTCCTCCCGTATTCATTACATGTAATTGTGTTTCTTGTATTAGATCAGTGATTATGCGTCCTCTGTCATCTGTTCTGAGTTCCAGAGGGTCGATCTGGAATTACGTCAGCACTTATCACTAATTTTTTGCCTCTGGCATACATTACTGGTTCTCTGATGTAATCTGCGTACGGCTTTGATGGCTGTATTGGGCGCACATGGACCAAGTGTTGATTGCATAACTGTGTTATCTTAACTATGTTATAAGTTCTATTTAGAATTACTATTGCAGCCTTACAGTCATTGCTGCATGTTATTCTGGTAGCATGTTTCTATTATAGGGTCCTTGTAAGCACATGATATCTGCCTGCTAGTCTCGTGCTATTTTAGGGATTTCCGCGCCGACTGTCGTACTGTTTTTTGTTTTATGTTGTAAGATATTCATTTTTTGTCTATGTTCACTCAACGCAACAACCAAAAGTGAGCGCAAAGCACTTTCAGTATCACGAAAATCTGTCATCATGTAAATATGGCCCAAAACTCGAAGGTAAAGTTGTTTGACTTGTGATTTACCTCTTGAGAAGCATTTCCACCTCGAAATTATGACCATAAAATGGTTTAAATCTATTCTCAAACAACACGAGGGTAGAATTACTCGTTAGTGCAAAACAATATGACTATAACACCTTTTCAAATAATCTGTTAAGTCCGAGCAATTGGCTATTGCTTTAGAAATGGCAACCAACAAAGCCTTACCAAAATCAGTTACCATGATTTTTGCTTTGGGAGTTCCAGATCTGACGATTTCCATAAAGAAAAATGACAAGAATGATGCATCTTGTCTAGAGGATATCTGATAACTTGGGCAAGTGATTGATGATATTTGGATCTATACTAGTGACGTTTACTTCGCGGATGCGTATGTACTCATACAGGTATATGTACTTTGACTTAATTTCCACACAGTCAGCCCTGTTTGACAGATCCCCAAATCGTGAAATAACTCGAAATACAACGCCACCCGTAGCATCTACTGAATCGTATTCACTGCTATTGATTTGATGACAATATTTGTGCAACTGACTTTGATCTTTCAGCCAATATATACAGAAGAATGGTTCCAATGCGATTGCGTGAATTTCGTCCCGATGGGTTGTATGTTTTGCGATTTGCAGGTTTTCATCGGGCTTACCAGTTGTTATACCAAATCGTTTGTCCCTTTACTCTTCTTTAGCCTTTCTCAAGACATCGGCATTGGGTAAATTTGGAGGAATCATGTCTGGGAAAGACATGTTTTTCGCTTCATCATTTCGCCAAAGAGCTGCAGGCATCCTGTTAGCAACCAATTTAGCAGCTACCTGTTGTCTTCTCGTGCCACGAAGTTGTCTTCTTTTCAGGTGATTTCTATCGTCTCAAAAGTTTGAAAGTCTGCAGTTGAGAATAATATCGTTGTCCTTTTTTGGCTTTTTCAGAGCAATCCCTTTGAACGTGGCTCCACATTCTGTACGTCTTCCTTTGATCTTCAAGAAGTACTTTGAACTTGAACATTCACACACTTTTGCGTATTTGAAAGAAAAGGCACATGGAATTTTGTGATGTTCATAAATTTTATCAGCCATCAAATCGGTCCATTTCCCTATTTCCAGTCTTGAAAGCTTTCCAAGTTTGCTCTTTGTTGGTTTTACGGTAGACCATTTTTTCTGCTGACAGTAGTAGGTCAAATTGCTTTGTCATGCCCTTGTTGCACGAAGAACCAAAACATTCCACGACTCATCTTTGCTGTCGTCGTCTTTTTCTTCAACGAAACATTCCAGCCTGAAGGTGTTTCTAACAAAAGTAAGCAGATCATGACAATCTTCAATTGTTGTGTAAATATGCTTTGAAGACATTTTCGGACAGTTTTTGGAAGATCGGATGAGACGGAGTGAATTGAATGCCTGTATCATCGACTACTTTAAATTCCTCCATGCTGAGAAGACGTTTCAATTCTGGTAGATTGTACATTTTTATGGGTATTTCGGTTCATAAATATCACTTACACAACAGGCAGCGGCTGCACGAGAGCTCTGACTGTACGAGCATAATGATCATTCGCACGAGTGTGAGTAGTTTAGTTACGTTTAGTCATTAGGGGCAGATCAAGGAGCGAAGTGCAGCAGTGGCGGGCGCCTTCACACCACGCGGCGCGCGTTACCCAGAAAGTGCAGCTGTTGCTGTCGTTAGCTTTGACGCTACCTCTATTGTAACTGCTACGCTGACGTCACTAGCCGATTGTTTAAAAGACGCAGTTCACGTGTTCATTGTTTCCAGATGTAGTGCCACGACGTTTGCATAGTTGCTGTGCTTCGTTTGTTTTTTGGTCTTGAGAGGTCTCAGGGACGTGTCATAGTTTTTAGTATCCTTCCATCGGGCGCAGCTGTTCATATTGATACATGTGGGAATTTTTTGTAAATTACTATTCAACAATTTGCAGTATTGGCGCCTTCTCGTTATAGCTTCCTTTCTGTGTATGCCTTTCACTGTTGTATGATTCGGCATGGACGCTAATGCTCTCCTGATGAGATATGAGCCGATTGCTCGTTTTTATCCACTGTGCCATTTCATTTCAGCAATTAATTTATATGTTTATCGACGTAGTAAGTAGTACAAAGCTGATCCAGAATGTAAAATGCACTTAAATTCTGTTTGAACTGTCTAATCGTCAGTGTCCGTTGTCTGAACGTCAAATATCAGATTAATACACTGCGCCTGGTTGCGTTATTTTATAGGAATTTTATTATTTTAAGTGGAACATACTAGATCATGTTGAAGAAATCCAAAGCATATTGTTCGACGAGGATAATATTATTCGAAATTTACCTGGACCAATAGGCGCAGCCAAAGCAGCATTTGTGATGCTGTAATTGCCTCATAGATGTCGATATTTGTCTATTGTAGTTTTGTATTCCAATCAGCAAATGGAGAGCGTCAAAGCTTAATTTCAGCGTGAGAGGAGGGTAAAATCAATAGATGATATTGAATTGAAAGCCTTCATCAGTCTCTTGTTTTTAATTTTTGTTAACAAAAATAGCAGATAAATCGTGGAAGATCTCTGTGGAGGTGATTGGGATGGCATTGAAAAATTTCACCTCACAAATGAACATAAAAACGTTTCAAATTTATTGTGGGGTGTCTTAGATTTTACAGTCGCGCTATTCGTGATGAAAGGAGACAATTTGAGAAGCTAACAGCAATTCGGGAAATATTTACTGTTTGTACGCAACTACCAAAAATCTTATACAGAGAAAATGTTACAGTAGACAAGAAGCTGGAAGGATTCTGTGGAAGGTGCAGTTTTCGTCAATATGTACCTATCAAAACAAACAAGTATGGATTTAAAATCTATGCTTTTGTGGATTCTTAAGTATTTTACCTGTACAATTTGGAAATATACGCTGTGTTGCAACCAGAAGGATTTACCAACTGAGCAATAAACATTTTGATGTTCTGTGACTGTGTAAACCTACATATGTCAGGTCGAAATGTGAAAGCGGACAACTGGTTTACTAGTATTGGAATGATGATAGAGCTATGAAGGGAGAATTTTTCTTTTGTTGGCACGATGAAGAAAAACAAGCGTGAGATTTCTCTAGAGTTTGCTACCAGTAAAAGGACTGTCCAGAGTTCCTGTTTTGGCTTCCACAAGACTGAACTCTGGTTTCCTCCGTACCTAAAAAGGGGAAGTGTGTGATCCTGGAATCACGTTTGCGTGAAGATAATGCGATAGATGCTGACTCTGTAGATGAGTGGAAGACATCCATTGTAAATTTTACAATAGCGTCAAGTGTGGTATTTTCACAGCGGATAAGCTGAATGCTTTGTGCAACGCCACAAGAAATGTGCGTCGTTAGTTAATGGTTATATTTTTGTAATGATCAATACGGTTGGAATCTAATCACAAGTGATTTATTGTGGCAACAGTGAGAATTGTATCAGAAGGAAAGGGTCCTGAATCAGCTGTGTTATACATTGTTGTTTTCTTCGCTATATTCTGCAGAACTATTCAAATTTTGTACAACGAACTCTAGAACTGTGGCACATCTAACAAGAAGCGAGAAAAAAAGTATATTTCTCGGAAAAGGGTCGCTAACTTCCCACGACTCAACGCGGCGTGCCCCGGCGGTTTGCGCCGGTCAGCCGTGGAGTGGGGGAGGAGCCAGGCGGCCAGTGTCGGCAGGTCCTCAGGGCGTCACTTCTGCGCGGGAGTACAGGGGGAGGCGGGCAGCTGGCCCCGACTGCAGTTTCCGGAAGCCGCGGCTGTTCCCTTGTTTTGGTCGCTTTTGTGTCGTCCGTCGCGTTAACTCAGGAGAAAGCAACGTCAGAAAACTGCTCCTCTCTAATACAATGTCTTACGAATGAGGAATAGTGTGTTAAATTACTGATTCGAGTGTTTCATTGCTCGTTATTTATCGCCGTTCTGGTCATTTAAGCGCTGAAAACCTGAGAGGGAATAACGTCGAACGAGCGGAAAACAGCGCCACGTTCAGTCGGACATTGTTTCGACGTGCGAGTGGAGATTCCTTCAGAATTCTCTCACGACACATATTTAAAATGAATACAACACGTTATTTATTATGTCACTGCGTGGAAATAACGTATCTTCATAGGACACAACTTTTCGAACGCCATCAACTGCAGCACTTTGGATTAAATGAGTTTTGGAGCGACAGGGCGTCTTCAGATTCCGTCAGCCGTAGTCACGTCCATTACGGAACCTCCAGCAGAGATGTTTCGCGTAAACTGACCGAATTTAAACATCCAAAATGCTTTGGTAATCCACTCGTAAAGTACTATAATCTTAGGGTACGGTTTTCACGCAGTAAGAGAAGTATCAGTTGGAAGCTTAGCTTGTCTCGAGGAAACGGAACTGAAGGCGTTGAAAAACCCGGACATTATTCAAATGGCTCTAAGCACCATGGGACTTGACATCTGAGGTCATCAGTCCCCTAGACCTAGGAGTACTTAAACCTAACTAACCTAGGGATATCATACATCCATGCCCGAGGGAGGAGTAGAACCTGCTACCTTATCAGCAGCGCGGTTCCGGACTGAAGCGCCTACAACCGCTCGGCCACAGCGGCCGGCGCACATTATTCAGCCAGTATTTAAGAATGAGGCATCTTAGCCGTTTGCGGTGCTCAACTTGCTTTCAGAGACTCTGATATTTTTTTCGCTAACGTCTTTCCCCCGGCCCTAAAAACAATACAGAACGTCACCTACCACACTTTCGCTGCTCACAAAGTCAACTTCGGCATCAGACGTGGAGTTTTATTTTTTCACAGTACCGACGCTATTCGCAACACAATTTGCAGACAGTATGCACACGCACGATTGCAAGTACCGGCCAAGTTATATCATCGTAGGGCACACACGTCAGGGATATGACGCTCGAGAGACATGGCTTTGTTTAAAACGGAGTGCAAATTAACCAGACTGTACTCCAGTGCTTCATAGAAGTTGTTACAATCGTGCTTGCGCATTAGTCGTATCTTTTGTTGCGAAAGAATATTACCGGTTATGACGCTGTCACTTACCGACTTCTTCACTTGACGTTCAAATGACGCGATGAAAGCGCAGTGTAACTTTTTATGAGCAGCCTATAACGACGGTAGAATTGAGATTTGCGACTTGCAGTGCAGTAATTGTGAGAATCGAGGAAGGTTTGTCATCGTCGCGGCTGTGACAAAGTACGCGGAACGTTGCCGCAGCGCGGTTAAAGTGAAACGTTAAAAGCGGGCTTCTTCAAGTGTGAGCTGATATTAAGTGAACACTGTACGTAAAGTTCGAAGCTCAATTTCTGGCGCTGTTCACGTATTGCGTAAAGTGTAGAGACCTGTAATACAACACAGAAATAATACGTAACGTGACGGATTCGTTTACTGCAGTGCAAGATAGTCTATTTGAGGGAAGTATATACGCTGATCAAGTTTTAAGTGAGATCTGGAAAACTGCCAGACTTTCGGTGGGAGAGCGACTGACCATCACGTTTCTGCAAGCCTTCAATTTGTCGTGTATGCCGTTCGTTTGGCACGCACGATTCCAGTGGATGGTGGGTTGTGTTAGCCTGGTAACAGATTTAAACTCTTTTCTAGTCTATTGATGTATTTATTGTTGAATTGTGAGAGACCGAATTAATAGTATTGATGTGCGGAATACGAATTTGCAGTAAGTTCTCGATAAGTTTCCTGCCGTGAGGAATACGTCTGTCGCTTCCGTGTATTGTCTTTTAGTTAGATATAATCTACAGATTCTGTCAAATATGAGGCAATAATACTGAAACTTTCCGATGTACTTTATCTGCCTGCCGGCTGTCACATTTTCTTTTCTTTACTTTTACGATTTAATATCGTGGCAGCCAACGACTTCAAATGCATCGTGAATGAGGCAGATGGCCAATCAAAATTAGGTTTCTCATATAGCAAAACCTCAGCACGGTAGTTAAGTGGACATGGTAGAGACTTTTCAGTGTTCGCTCACATAAACGCCTACTGAACTAACGTCAGCTCTTCGAAAACAAAACGCATCTGTTACTGGAATACGATCGTGTAGTGCGTACAAACACGAGCAAGCCTGATGCAGGCGTATCTGTGCTTTCACTGGAAGAATACCTCTCGGCAAGTTGAGCAGCGGGCTTCGTCGCCTGCAGTCGCGACTTCGGCACAGGGACCGTGTGTGTGTGTGTGTGTGTGTGTGTGTGTGTGTGGGGTGGGGGGGGGGGGGGAGCGGGGGGGGGGGGGGGGGCAGCTCTGCAGGAACTGGGCGGCGCCAGCTAACCGCCGCGAGTGTTCTGGACAAGCTGGAAGCCCGCTCGCTGCCTATAAAGTCTGTTTCAAGTTCCAAGTAAAGGCGGTTCCGTTTGAAGGCGATAAAAACGAAAAATTGTTTCGCGTCTTTCGGAGTGGTACAGCCTATTACGCAGTCCGTGTTCCAAAAATTTCGTAGACCTACTTGTGATCTGAATACATCCAGATCGTTTTGTGATCTGAGAGTAGACACTCGAAATATGTGAAATAACCATTAATAGGGTGTATACGACCCGGGAGATCCGGGAAAAACCCGGAAATTTTTTCATACGAGAGAAAACCGGGAAAAACCAGGGATATTTTCAGAATTCCGGGAATTTTTCATTGTTGCAGTTTTCAGTTAAATTTTTGTATTTTTGACTGGTGAGAACAGCTACTCCAACAAAGGATATTACTGTATCCCGCTACTTCAGAATAACACTTCAACAATAAAACATAAACGACAGAAGAAAACGAAAATAACTTGAATTGCAAAGGAAATGCGCCATATACAACGACGACACACAGTGCTCATGCAAGCGTCTGCCAACTGAAAATGTGTCAAAGGCTTTAGGAAGACTATGCAGTGCTTCATAACAACAAATTGCCTCCAATGAGCGTGAAGTCGCAACTGTTTACATTCGATTTGTTTTAGCAGTTACGCGCGGGCTCATGCGCATGCGCAGTTCGAGTAGTAGATTCTCCCGCTTCTGGCTACAGGAATGTGGCTGTTGGCTGTGCAAGCAGTCGCAGCAAGCAGCTAGATGCTACCGGGAAAAGGGGGCGCCAAATTCATACTCTTGAGCAAGAAAAACTTTTCACAAAACGCCTAGCATCCAGCTCTCGTTGGTCTCTAGATTATTCATATGATTTTGAAACGCGTCCCTGTTGGTCTTTGAACATTTTTGAACACATTTTAAATTGATTTATGAATGAGTCATAAGTTGGAATGTGTGCATGGTGTACGTGATGTCTCTGCCAGGAGAATCCTCGTCGCATCTAGAAATAAACTTTCCGCAGACAACAGGGGATGGGGCTATACGGGCTGAACGGGGTAAAGCCGAACGGATGGATGCCAATCGCTGTCTGATTATGTGGTTGACTGGGTTTGCGAATGATCAGCGTTGTCACAATTACTAGCGAAATCCATAAATTCAGTGTACCAGAATGGAAATAAACGACTGACAGGAATAACAGATGAGAAATATTGCGTATTATCTTCTCAGTGTATCCGATAAAACGAAATGTTGACAGAAAATTTTGACCAGATCGCTATACCAGTAAGGACCGTTGTACAGTCCCCGGCTAGCAGCCGCCTAAGTTCTATTCTCGAAGTAACGCGGAAAACGTATTGTTAGGAACGTAATAAGGTCTAATGGGAAAATAATCGCTGGATAAATAAACCTGTGATTCTGGCAGGGTTAGTGAAGTTAATCGCCGAACAAAATTTGACAATGGCAGGAATAGCTACAGAATTGGTGATGACAAGATTGTTTGTTAGAACGAGGAAGGAGAAGAAACGGGGACATCACGCAAATTATGGAAGAATAAGACGAATCCAGATTTATATAAAAATTTCGTAATACTACTTTTCGATCTCATGCTTGAGAAGCTGGTGCGTATGAATGAAATGTGAAACTATTTCCTAATATAAAGCTTTTTGCTTGTACTAGGCAAATAGGCATATGATATTGTTACTTATTGGATTATATTCTGTCGTGTTATAAAAATGGCCATTTGTGCCAAAAGTGTCTCCAATATTTGGTGCGTTACAAAATTGCTACCATATTAGAAAGGCTTATTTTGTTTTATCCAGCAGACAGTGACAAACTAGATGTAATTTGGTATTGTTTGTATTAACAACTTTTTTAGTGTTGGATAACGACTTTTCGATTTTTCATGTAGCAAAACGTTTGACGAACCTTGATGAGGTAATAGATTCTTTCGCAGAAAGGAAAGCACGCCATGTAAAGCTGTAGCAAGATTAGAGAGAAAATTCTAGGAGCTAAGGTTTGAAGAAATGTGTAATTTCTTGTCAGTATTGGCTTTATATATCCTATATTTAATTTTGTCACACAAAACAGCAAATTATAAGCTATAAGGCAATAAAGAGTTCAGATTTTCTGAAGAGTCCTTGTTTTCTCGATTACAAATAATCCCATCCGCCATTAATTGTGAGATTTTTTTAAGGAGGGGCAGGCTGTCAAACCGGCCGACTGGGAGCAGGAGAGGCACCAGAGGACATTTAAATTTCCACTCTTCTGAATATAGTTTGGACATACGGTAGAAAAAGGCTTTCTGAAGAGGCGTGGCACTGCACTTTGGCATACATTAAGACCAAATAATGTCCTCGAATACTTGTGTTTTATGTTTCAGACTTTTCAGAAAGATGTGCGCTACAAGATGAACATATTTTGAAAATTCGATTTTTTTAAAATATTGACCCGGTTCGCAAGTATCGTAGATCCGGGGCTGATGCGCAGAGCAGTCAGAGTTACAGTGGGTAGTCTCCACGTGACCCGTGTTTACATTCAGTGATTTTGCTGTTTCCCCTTCGTTTACTCTCACGTCAAATGAAAACAAAACGGATATCTGTGACCGGGAGCTGTCAAGTGAGTTAAAACACATTCACATAATTACGGGAGGCCGAAATATGTCATTAGTTTCAGATTTTATTTTATCTCCACCTTTCTGACAGTCAAGCATTAATCGCCTTCCGGAACAATGAAGTTATTTTTGTCTGTTTGCTAAAGAAATTAGGGTTTTGTTAACCTTTCCCGCAGAGGCAGTCAATGTATTTGAAACGAAATTTTTAATTCCACGGTACTGGCTCGTTTCAACTGTTCGCTGCATTTCAAGTGCACGTTTTCATTTTCTAACACGGATGCCATTATGCCGTAATAAAGACCCAAACATGATACAATACAGTACTGTTGCTCCAAGAAAATTTACACCCCGAAAACCACACGAAAAAGTTTAATATCAGGTCGAGGTTTATTTCATTGGGAATCTGGACTTACGAATTTGACCTTTAAGTATGCACTTTAAATGTGCATATTTTAATATTGTTCACGAAATTCCGATGCTCTTGCAGTATCCTCTGATGTCTTGTTTCTTTTATGACATAATGTATGATCTTTCAATGTTTTACACGTACGCACATACATGGGCTTCCTACGGCGTGATAGCTATCCAAGCGCGGTATCGCCTGTTATCTGCGCTCTCTGGCAACTGCTGAAACGAACCTATTTCTAACAGGTCGCGGGAAAATATTGCGAATGGTGGTTTGAAAAGCGTTACTTTCAAAGTAAATATCCTTTTACGTAAGTTGAGCTATGTGCAAGAATGTACCATGAATTTATTAAATCACGGAGCGTTTGACTCTCATTTAAAAATCAACTGTTTGATGACGAGCCAGTCAGAAGAATTTTGAACCCTGAAGATAAGACATTTATGTCATTAAAAATTTTACTGGCACATTTGTATGATATATCTTAAAGTGAAAGACGCGCAAAAAGATCAACAATATATGTGAAAGCTTAGCTTTTCTTGTAGCAACACTATCTATAGTAATTTAAACTGTTAGCTTTCCCTGTCTGTGTGTTCGTGCTACTTGAGTGATGTTGCTCTTGGCTGACTACATCACCTGTCCTATGTTGCTCTTGGTTGACATCACCTGTCCTATGGTCTGAATATCTGCTGTCATCGGCTGGCGAGATCTCAATGATTCGGAAAGTAACATGCGGTGTTTGGTGGAATTCCAATGTGTGCTGTCGCAATACGAAAATACGCAGCGTTCATGTTGCTGCACATCAAAGATATTTCCAAATAGTGTCGTTTCCCATGAGTTTCGTTTTCTAAAGTACGCTTTAGATAAGTTCGTACCGACTAAGGTCCAAAGCGAGGGGAAAGATCCACCGTGGTATAACAATCATGTACGAAAGGTACTACGGAAACAAAGAAAGCTTCATCATAGGTTTAAGAGTAGTCGAATCATAGCTGATAAGGAAAAGCTGAACGAAGCGAAAAAGAGCGTAAAGAGAGCAATGAGAGAAGGATTCAACGAATTCGAACATAAAACATTGGCAAACAATCTAAACAAGAACCCTAAAAAGTTTTGGTCATATGTAAAATCGGTAAGCGGATCTAAATCCCCTATTCAGTCACTCGTTGACCACGATGGCACCGAAACAGAGGACGACCGAAGAAAGGCAGAAATACTGAATTCAGTGTTCCGAAACTGTTTCACTGCGGAAAATCGTAACACGGTCCCTGACTTCAGCCGTCGCACGGACGCCAAAATGGAAAATATTGAAATAAACGATATCGGAATTGAAAAACAACTGCTATCACTTAGTAGCGGAAAAGCATCCGGACCAGACGAGATACCCTTAAGATTCTACAGTGATTATGCTAAAGAACTTGCCCCCTTTCTATCAGCAATTTATCGTAGATCGCTGGAAGAACGTAAAGTACCTAGCGACTGGAAGAAAGCGCAGGTCGTTCCCATTTTCAAGAAGGGTCATAAATCAGATGCGAATAATTATAGGCCTATTTCGCTTACGTCAATCTGTTGTAGAATAATGGAACATGTTTTGTGTTCTCGTATTATGACGTTCTTAGATAATACAAATCTCCTTCATCATAACCAACATGGATTCCGCAAACAGAGATCATGTGAAACTCAGCTCGCCCTATTTGCCCAAGAAATTCACAGTGCCGTAGACACTGGCGAGCAGATTGATGCCGTATTCCTGGACTTCAGGAAGGCATTTGATACGGTTCCGCACTTACGTTTAGTGAAAAAAATACGAGCTTACGGAATATCGGACCAGGTTTGTGATTGGATTCAGGATTTCCTAGAAGAAAGAACACAACATGTCATTCTTAACGGTTCAAAATCTGCAGATGTAGAGGTAATTTCGGGAGTACCGCAGGGAAGCGTGATAGGACCTTTATTGTTTACAATATACATAAATGACTTAGTTGACAACATCGGTAGCTCCGTGAGGCTATTTGCAGATGACACGGTTGTCTACAAGAAAGTAGCAACATCAGAAGACTCGTACGTACTCCAGGAGGACCTGCAGAGGATTAATGCATGGTGCGACAGCTGGCAGCTTTCCCTAAACGTAGATAAATGTAATATAATGCGCATACATAGGGGCAGAAATCCATTCCAGTACTATTATGCCATAGGTGGTAAATCATTGGAAGCGGTAACGACCGTAAAATACTTAGGAGTTACTATCCGGAGCGATCTGAAGTGGAATGATCACATAAAACAAATAGTGGGAAAAGCAGGTGCCAGGTTGAGATTCATAGGAAGAATTCTAAGAAAATGTGACTCATCGACGAAAGAAGTAGCTTACAAAACGCTTGTTCGTCCGATTCTTGAGTATTGCTCATCAGTATGGGACCCTTACCAGGTTGGATTAATAGAAGAGATAGACATGATCCAGCGAAAAGCAGCGCGATTCGTCATGGGGACATTTAGTCAGCGCGAGAGCGTTACGGAGATGCTGAACAAGCTCCAGTGGCGGACACTTCAAGAAAGGCGTTACGCAATACGGAGAGGTTTATTATCGAAATTACGAGAGAGCACATTCCGGGAAGAGATGGGCAACATATTACTACCGCCCACATATATCTCGCGTAATGATCACAACGAAAAGATCCGAGAAATTAGAGCAAATACGGAGACATACAAGCAGTCGTTCTTCCCACGCACAATTCGTGAATGGAACAGGGAATGGGGGATCAGATAGTGGTACAATAAGTACCCTCCGCCACACACCGTAAGGTGGCTCACGGAGTATAGATGTAGATGTAGATGTAAAGTGCCTGGAAATTGTATGCCCATGTATAAAACTATAACCATTCAAACGATTGATAAGGGAAAATATACTGTCACCCAGGAGAAAGTGTATTTTTAACCGGGAAATCCAGGAATTTTTTTCCTTGTCCATGTATACACACTGATTAAATTCGTTTAGAAGACAAAGTTTAGTGCGTAGCCTCGCCTTGAAATGAAACGTACTTTTTTAAAAAGGGATAAAAAGTAGCACGGTCACACACACCAGTGGGTGTTTAAAGGAAATAGGAAGCCCGGGATCACAGGTGGTGGACAAGCTTGTGATTGTTTCACAATTTTAATTTAACTCAAAACAGACTTTGTTATAAACTTCCGTTCGGACATTCGCCCTCTTACTGATGCAATATAAAAAATTTCACTTTAACTGAATTGCATAAACACGAAATAGAATCATATTTTGCATCCGCAACCAAAACATGGATAGCAGGCACGGTGAATAATCAATCATAAACAATCGTTCTTGTTTAACCGTATCTCAAAAGGCTAGTAACGCTATACACTTCCGACACAAAGTTACACAGCCACATAATACCACAAGTTCATCAAAAAAAGAAAGATCTTACAGATTAGTAAAACTGAACTTCCCACATAAAGGTCCACAGTGAACATGCTTATACTAAACATGCAAAGTAGGAGTAGGCAAAATGCAACAGGGAATAACAATATTAATGTGCTAATAGTAAACTGCAGGAGCGTCTACAGAAAGGTCCCAGAACTGCTCTCATTAAACGGTCACAACGCTCATGTAGTACTAGGAACAGAAAGTTGGCTGAAACAAGACGTAAATAGTAATGAAATCCTAAACTCACATTGGAATGTATACCGCAGAGACAGGCTGGACAGTGAAGGGGGAGGCGTGTTTATAGCGATAAGACGTGCAATTGTATCGAAGGAAATTAACGGAGATCCGAAATGTGAAATGATTTGGGTGAAGGTCACGGTGAAAGCAGGCTCAGACATGGTAATTGGATGTCTCTATAGGCCCCCTGGCTCAGCAGCTGTTGTGGCTGAGCACCTGAAGGATAATTTGGAAAATATTTCGAGTAGGTTTCCCCACCATGTTATAGTTCTGGGTGGAGATTTTAATTTGCCGGATATAGACTGGGAGACTCAGACGTTCATAACGGGTGGCAGGGACAAAGAATCCAGTGAAATTTTTTTAAGTGCTTTATCTGAAAACTACCTTGAGCAGTTAAACAGCGAACAGACTCGTGGCGATAACGTATTAGACCTTCTGGTGACAAACAGACCCGAACTATTTGAAAAAGTTAGCGCAGAAGATGACAAATTGGTAGATATGGAAATAGACGACACAGCGATAGAGAAACAATTAAAATCGCTCAAAAGAGGAAAGGCCGCTGGACCTGATGGGATACCAGTTCAATTTTACAGAGTACGCGAAGGAACTTGCTCCCCTTCTTGCAGCGGTGTACCGTAGGTCTCTAGAAGAGCGTAGCGTTCCAAAGGATTGGAAAAGGGCACAGGTCATCCCCGTTTTCAAGAAGGGACGTCGAGCAGATGTGCAGAACTATAGACCTATATCTCTAACGTCGATCAGTTGTAGAATTTTGGAACATGTATTGGGTTAGAGTATAATGACTTTTCTGGAGACTAGAACTCTACTCTGTAGGAATCAGCATGGGTTTCGAAAAAGACGGTCATGTGAAACCCAGCTCGCGCTATTCGTCCACGAGACTCAGAGGGCCGTAGACACGGGTTCACAGGTAGATGTCGTGTTTCTTGACTTCCGCAAGGCGTTCGATACAGTTCCCCACAGTCGTTTAATGAACAAAGTAAGAGCATATGGACTATCAGACCAATTGTGTGATTGGATTGAGGAGTTCCTAGATAACAGAACGCAGCATGTCGTTCTCAATGGAGAGAAGTCTTCCGAAGTAAGAGTGATTTCAGGTGTGCCGCAGGGGAGTGTCATAGGACCGTTGCTATTCACAATATACATAAATGACCTTGTGGATGACATCGGAAGTTCACTGAGGCTTTTTGCAGATGATGCTGTGGTGTATCAAGAGGTTGTAACAATGGAAAATTGTACTGAAATGCAGGGGGATCTGCAGCGAATTGACGCATGGTGCAGGGAATGGCAATTCAGTCTCAATGTAGACAAGTGTAATGTGCTGCGAATACGTAAAAAGAAAGATTCCTTATCATTTAGCTACAAAACAGCAGGTCAGCAACTGGAAGCAGTTAATACCATAAATTATCTGGGAGTACGCATTAGGAGTGATTTAAAATGGAATGATCATATAATGTTGATCGTCGGTAAAGCAGATGCCAGACTGAGATTCATTGGAAGAATCCTAAGGAAATGCAATCCGAAAACAATGGAAGTAGGTTACAGTACGCTTGTTCGCCAAGTGCTTGAATACTGCTCAGCAGTGTGGGATCCGTACCAGATAGGTTTGATAGAAGAGATAGAGAAGATCCAACGGAGAGCAGCGCGCTTCGTTACAGGATCATTTAGTAATCGCGAAAGCGTTACGGAGATGACAGATAAATTCCAGTGGAAGACTCTGCGGGAGAGACGCTCAGTAGCTCGGTACGGGCTTTTGTTAAAGTTTCGAGAACATACCTTCACCGAAGAGTCGAGTAGTATATTGCTACCTCCTACGTATATCTCGCGAAGAGACCATGAGCATAAAATCAGAGAGATTAGAGCCCACACAGAAGCATACCGACAATCCTCCTTTCCACGAACGATACGAGACTGGAATAGAAGGGAGAGCCGATACAGGTACTCAAGGTACCCTCCGCCGCACACCGTCAGGTGGCTTGCGGAGTATGGATGTAGATGTAGATGAAAGTGGGCCAATCAAGGTCGCAAAACTGGAACACAGGAACAATGAGTTGCACATACACAAATGATTAACACAAGTGTTGAATGAGAATGGCAAGTAATAACTTTTAAAATGACTTACAGAAACGCTAATATTGACAAAGTGGCCTCACCTAACTTTAGAGAACATCGTTAAAGCCCACAGCAGTATTCGGAAGCAATACCGCTGCGGCAGGCAGGCAGTCAGAGCCTTCACTCCCCACGGCTTCTGCAAGGCCTCACTAGCAGGCGGTGTATGTCTATATATATATATATAGCCCGACCAGCCTCACAGTGAGCTGTCCTGACGAGAATCCAAAACCCCACCGACGCCACGAAACGAGCAGACTCAACAAATGGCCTGCAGCACAAATAGACTGCAACGAAAACAAGGTCAAATCACAGCCACACTCGAATATATAGTAAGCGTGCCCCCAAGTTCTTGTGGAGCAATACTCTAAAGGACCCGTCTCCGACTAAATTAGCTGGAAACTTAAGAGATCACTTCCAGTTGCCTTGAGGCACTTTCAGCATCAAATACACACACCAGATCCTGCCGTGACAAATAATTAAACCATTAACTGTACGGCTGTCGGGCGCCTACACAACGGCAACCAGCCCCCAAGCGGCCACTATGGCCTAAAACAATACTTGCATGAAAACCACTTAAAACACTCACTCCACAGACGATGAGAAGCGAAATGAGGAACATCAGCCTCCTTAAAACAGCCACTGTGGAACCAAGTTGAGAACCATCTCCGGCAGCTACCCATGCCACAATAAGTTTCAACAACCGCCATAGTTAAAGACAGAATAAGTTGGAGCTTGCAAGTTACGAGCTGGGAAGCTGTTCAGCGTGAGACGACGAATCCACAAAAAACTCGCACGTCGAGGCGCCCAGTGATCGCCACCGTACATCCGGCGCGACAAAAGACGAGCGCGGCGAGGCCCGTGCACCACGGTTAAGCCGTCGCCACACGGACCGTGCTGTCGAACGTGAACGTTGAGCGTGCCTAGTTCAACGCGCTGCTGAACGCTCAGGAACGATGCGACTTGTGCACACGGTACGTGGGCCCCAACGTGGTACATGCGATCGCAACGCACTCCAGCGGCAGTCGAGGGATGTTTCTAGTTCGTAAATCACACTGTTTACTCAGCGGGCGCGCGTAAAATTCCCACGTTAGCTCTATTAAAACGCACGTTTCCTCCATCGTCCACGAAAAGGGAGGTACCATGTCCAGTCAATAAGGACACAGGCTTAGGAAAGTTGCATTACAAACAGTGCGGTACAAATTTGGGATCCTTCTCCGCATAAGATAAACATTCCCACATTTTAGTACAACCCCAAGGTCAGTCTTACTTAATCACGGTTCCTACCCAGTAGCAAAAGCTTTGCAACATGTGAATTACGAAGTGGAAAAGAAAAAGGAGCAAAATATCTTTATACAAGTAGCGCAAGCTGTCTTGTAGATTAAGCCAATCGAACAGTCACCCCCTCAGAAAAAGGTGAACTTGTATTTACATAACATCAAATATTATAGTATATACTTAAATGAAACTAATTATAAAGTATCAGAACCTAATAAAAACGCGAATGTTAGGAAATAAAATTTAGAAATGTCAATACGCGGCCCAACCAACAAACACTACTAGACAATGACGCTGCTCTTTGCGCTAGACCCACAACAGATCCATAGTAGGCAATGATAGTATGTTACCCCTTGCAGAAAACCTTATCGTAGATATGTTACTAATTAAAATTTAATTATAACAAATTTAACCAAGAATAATGCGTTCTGGGTGGATCTTGAGTGTGTCGCTGCCTTCAAATAGCCTAATCTCATAAGACGCAAGTTACAACAATTCTTTTGCCACGAATATATTTCTCATTATTTTATTGCAACGAACCACACAGTCAACAACGGGTTTTCCAGTGATTCTCGATTTGCTGGTGCTCAGAAACGGCATACATACATATAAGCTTGAAATGAATGCCAATATGGCGCCTCACAACTCTGTAATGAATGGACACGGCGTGAGTGTGACGTAGGTGGCGTTGTGACATCTCATTGGTCAACGCTCAGAATATCTGACATGCCAGATACTGCTCTGCACGCTCGGAAAGACTCCAGAACGTGCTATTCCACGCTATGACGTCAGAAACTCGGCACGCCCAACGTTGGGATTCACGGTCCGTGTGCCGACGGCTTTAGGGACGCCGGCTGGCTTCCAACGCGAGCTGGCTCGACCAGCGCCGACCGGAGACTCTTCCGTCACACGGGGTATCGATATTGGCGATGGAAGGGCGCCACGGCCCACAAACAGTAGACGGGTAGGATTGACAGCAGCGAGAGGAGGCGTGAAGTGCGGCAGTCTCTGGGAAACGTTCCTTCAGATGGCCTCGGACTGCAACGGACACACCGTGTGTCGACGTCGTTTCTGTTCCCCTCGCGCTGTAGTGTGATCGGGATCGCCACAAAATCGTCGTCCTTTGTCGCCCGGTTCATTTCTCATTTTTCTTGTCGATTGTGATTACGTGAATTGAATCGTGATTACGATGATGCTTCACAAAGAATTGAAAAATACTTTATAGAAAACGTGCAATATTTTTTTATGAAATATACCAAACACCTTTGCAATTAATAAAAAATGATTTCGTCTTTCGAAAGGAAATTAAAGAACCAGCCCACTCCCTGCGTGAATACTATGGGTCCCATAATACGAAAACATAGGGCTAATAAATGTTAAATTTATTTTTTATGAAAAATTACGTAATTTCTTGTTTAGCATAAATTCTGGATTGATTGTTTTATCACAAATACTCGGTGTTAACGATGAATAAAAACAAAATCTGTAAACTGTTTTCAGGGATCCGTTGGATAACGAAGTGAACAAAATCGTGTGAGAAACTCGGATGAATTCGACGAAATACCTACTTATTTACAAACTGACGATAAAGTGTCACCTCGGTAAAGCTAACGAAATTCACTTTTGAGTCTCGCGTGCAGTAAATTATCCGAAGCATGTTTTGCTGTAGGAATACACCTATAAATAGGATAATTCGCTTCATTCCGTAAAAAATACTAAATTTATTAAATAGTAACGTAAAGTATAGCAGCGTACATCCTTTTTCACAAGAAAGGTGTTTGTTCTTCCCTACTTTCAAACATGAGTCTGAACACTGAAGACGGCTAATTGACCGGAACTGCTATGTGCAGATTCGTCGAATTCGTGTCGGTTAATGACGACAAACCTAAAATGAAATTCATAAATTGCGACTTAAAGGCGCGAATCACCAGCAGTGATTGTGCGTCGTGAGGAGAGTCGGCGACGCCCTGGAGGCCAGCGGTGTCCAGCCTGGAGTCCAGCAGGAGGAGGGAGGGAGGGACTCGTCCTGCGGGCCACCCTCTGTGTACGGGGGCGTCTCACGAGTCTGCTAAACTCCGACGAAAGAGCGCAACATTTTTTGTGGCGCTTTCGCAAGTGTGATTATTCCAAAGATGGCGTGAGGAATTTCAACGGTGCACATCTTACAGTTCACAGAATTGGTCAGTGTACCGAATGCGACTGAAAATGGAGAGGAGGTTTCGTGCTGTTGTTAAACTTTTTCTTTCATTAGGAGGGTTGGGCTGCTGCACAAATCAAAACAGAATTGGTTCGAGTTCCCGCGGAGTGTGCATCACTGAACACACGGTAATGCAGGGGCGCCGAATAAAAGTTGGACTGCCGAGACGGTATGCATTTCAAGAGTGTGTGTGTGTGTGTGTGTGTGTGTGTGTGTGTGTGTGTGTGCGTGTGTGTGCGCGCGTGCGTGTGTGTAATGTCCTACACGGGTAATGGGGTATTTGAGCGTTTTCGGGAATTTGTATTGAATGATGGTCATTTTACGCGCTTAACATGCTTCCTTTCCTCTTTAGTATCAGTATTGTTCTATAGAAATTGTATTAATTATAAACGATTACGTGCGCAGTGTCGTGTTATTAAAGAAAGCAAGAAAGCCAGCTGGGTTGCTTTCACAAGCTCGTTCAACAATTTTACTCCTTCTGTTGTCTGGGGTAGCCTGCGCCGGCTATCTGGCACTAGGTCCACTCACCAGTTTCTGGCCTGACGGTCGCGAATGACGTCCTTGTGGCCCCTGAGGATGTCTCCGATGCCTTCGGCCGCTTTTTCGCAGAGGTTTCGAGCTCCGCTCTTCACCACCCTGCCTTCCTCTCCCGAAAACAGGCAGAGGAGGCAAGGCCACCTAACTTCCGCTCCTCGAATCGTGAAAGTTATAATGCCCCATTCACCACGCGGGAACTCGACAATGCACTTGCCTGGTCACGGTCCTCCGCTCCAGGGCCTGATTCTATTCAGATGCTGAAGAACCTTTCTCCTGCAGGTTTTCTTCTTCGTACTTACAATCGCATCTGGATTGAGGGTCATGTTCCGCTGGTGCGAGTCTATTGTTGTCCCGATTCCTAAGCCGGGTAAGGACAAGCACTTGCCTTCCAGTTATCGACCCATAACACTTACCAGCTGTGTCTGTAAGGTGATGGAGCGAATGGTTAACTCTCGTTTGGTTTGGCTGCTCGAATCTCAACGCCTACTTACCAATGTACAATGTGGATTTCGTAGGCGCCGCTCTGCTGTTGACCATCTGGTTACCTTGTCGACCTTCATTATCAGTAACTTCTTGCGGAAGCGCCCACGGCTGTGTTCTTCGATTTGGAGAAGGCTTACGACACCTGTTGGAGGGCGGGCATTCTCCGCTCCATGCATACATGGGGCCTTCGCGGTCGCCTCCCTCTTTTTATTCGTTCCTTTTTAATGGATCGACAGTTCTGGGTACGTGTGGGTTCTGTCGTGTCCGACGCCTTTCGCCAGGAGAATGGGGTGCCACAGGGCTCAGTTTTGAGCGTCGCTCTCTTCGCCATAGCAATCAATCCAATAGTGGATTACCTCCCACCTGATATCAGGCTCCCTTTTCGTGGACGATTTTACCATCTATTGCAGCGCACAGTGGAGATGTTTCCTGGAGCGCTGTCTTGACCATCTTTACTCCTGGAGTGTCGCCAATGGCTTCCGTTTTTCTGCCGAGAAGACGGTCTGTATTAACTTCTGCCGCTACAAAGCGTTTCTCCTACCGTCCTTACGACTTGGTAAGGACTTAGCTGGTCGCCACATGTTTCATATTTGGCTGCCCGTTGTATCCGTTCTCTAAATGTCATCCGTGTTCTCAGTAGAATGTCGTGGGGAGCGGATCGAACCGTCCTGCTTCGTCTATATCGGTCGAAGGTCCGCTCAAAGCTGGATTATGGGAGCTTCGTGTACTCCTCTGCACGGCCATCCATCTTACGCCGCCTCAACTCTATACAACACCGGCCCCCCAGGGGCTCAGCATTCATTTGCTGAGTACGGACGTGGCGACCCCGGGGTCCTGAGCTGGGGACTGGTCAGTGCCGCCAGTCTCCTGTCTCCGTAACCCCCGGACATGCTTCAGCGACCACCGCATGGCGCGGCGGTGGAATGTTGTGTGCTGCGGGGAATGGTAATCTTCGCTTGACCGCCTGGATTGCGAGTAAGGTAAACCTCTATAAAAACCCCTCAATCTTATGGTGTGCCGCGCGCCTATAAGATGCATGGCTGTTGGGGTGGAACAGTCGCAAGCGGGCAACCTCTGGGGCACCTGCCCAGTTGTATAAGGCTTACCTAGGCACGCGGGGCTCTGTCTAGGTGGACTTCTAGTTCCCTAGCTGCTCGTGGGACCGAGATGGAACCCTCGAACTTTTATTCTTCTCCGGCCAGTGGAAAGGGTGGACCGCTGGTGGGTTCTAACACCCAATCCAACAAGAGGGCTCGTGTAGCCAGTCCTCCTGATTCAGGTAGTAGTAACAGAATGCATGCTGCTTCGCAGAATGTGTTTTTCATAATTAAAAGATGGGAGTTTTGAAAAAGTTTCTCCATTTTATATACAGAAGGGCTTAGAAGGTATTGCTGGCACATTAAAATATGTAAAGCGCTTGCGAAATGGCACCTTGTTGGTTGAAACATCTAGCTTCCAGCAAGTCCAGAACCTTCAGAAGGCACAATTTCTTGGGGAGTTTGCGATAGAGACTGAATTTCACACCACCTTGAACTACAGCAAGGGTGTTGTGACTTGCAGAGATCTCGTTGACATTCCCCAAGACGAACTGAAGGCTGAATGGTCCCGGGAAGGAATTGTCGACGTGCAACACATTATGAAACGGGTGGATGGTGCTCTCATAAAGACTGACTCATTTATCCTTACATTTAACACCACCAAATTACCAGAGCATGTGAGGGCAGGTTTCCTACATCTCAGTGTACGGCCTTATTACCCCAACCCCATGCGGTGTTTTAAATGCCAACACTTTGGACACACTACTCTCGGCTGTAGAGGGGAAGCCACTTGCGGGAATTGTGGTAAAGCCGCCCATGAGGGAGTTGGTTGCTCCTCTCCTCCCAAGTGTGTCAACTGCTCTGGGGATCACCCTGTGTGGAGTAGGGTATGCAGAGTTTTCCTTGAGGAACGGAAGATCCAGGAACTAAAAACTACAAAACGCATCCCGTATGGTGAGGCAAAGAAAATCTAAAAGTCCATGCAGCCGCCCACTTTCGCTGCTTCCTTTTCTTCCGTTCTCAAACAACCAGTCTTGAAAACTGATGCTGCTACACAAACGGAGGTTGCTACTGTCAGCACTAGCACCTGCGCTTGTCAGTGTACGTGTGCTGCTGCCGTCCCTATGAAGCCTGCTGCTCCCCGCCGGCCTTCTGACCAGGCTGTGGTAGCTGACATCATGGAACTTCCTGCCCCTTCCCGGGTCCAGTCTTGTGCACTGCCCAGCGCTGCTACACCCCCTACTGCTTCTGAGGTTTTGGCTCCAATGCCACCTCAGTCCAGAACATCGAAGCCAAAGACAAAGGTGAAGACTCGCCCACTAAAGGAGACTGCAGTTATACAGTCTCCTGATGTGGATGTCATTCTCTCTGACATCTCTCTCGACTCCTCTTCTGAGGCGATGTAGGTTGATGTCAGACTGGGGCAATCATCTCGCCCCAAAACTGAGCCTCCACCTGTTGCGGGCTCTGCTCCCCAACAGAAAGTGAGAATGAAGGTACTCCCACCCTTATAGATGGCTCCCGTTATACAGTGGAACATGAATGGATTCCGGGCACATGTGGAGGAACTGAACCTCCTAGCACGGCAACGCCTCCTGTGCTTGTGTTTACAGGAAACGCATTTAAAACCATCTGATGCTCCTGTACTAAGGGGCTATACGTCATATCGCAAAGATGACCTGACTGGAGAAAGGGCCAAAGGCGGAGTCGCTGTGTTTGTCAATAATGACCACCACTCCTCTGCTCTCCCCCTGGATACTGACCTGCAAGCAGTTGCAGTTGAAATTCATTCACCTCGGAGGCTTACCGTTTGCTCCCTTTATTTACCCCCTCCAGATGCAATGACCTTAGACGCTCTCACAGATCTTATCGACCAACTCCCCCGCCCATTTCTCCTCCTGGGAGACTTCAATGCCCATCATGTCCTGTGGGGCTCCACTTCTCTTTGCGCTCGAGGTCGAATTTTGGAGAGCCTCCTAACATCTCAAGTGTTGTGCATCCTCGACACAGGTACTCCGACTCATTTCTCTAATGCTACTGGGTCATTCTCAGCCATTGACCTATCTTTCTGCTCTCCAACCCTCACCGACTCTGTTCACTGGGAGGTCATTGACGACCTTCATTCCAGCGATCACTTCCGTATCCGCATTAATTTCCTGGATAGTCTATCACTGGAGCAGCGGCCACCATTGTGGATGATTGGCAGAGCTAACTGGCCACTGTTCACTCGGTTGGCTGTCTTTGACCGCCACAATAACGTACAGGAATGGGTGGATCACATCACGCTTGTGGTCCATCATGCTGCTGACCTGTCCATACCACAGTCTTCTGGCACTCTTAAGCGGCGCCTTGTGCCTTGGTGGACAGAAGAGTGCCGTTCAGCCATCCGGGACAGGCGTGCGGCTCTTCACCGATTTAAATGCCGCCCAACAGCGGTCAATCTTACCGCCTTTCGAATCACGAGAGCCAGGGCACGCCGTGTCATTACAGAGAGCAAGAAAAGGTCATGGCAGGAGTTCCTGGACTCATCAACCGTTCCACTTGTTCCACAAGAGTATGGGAAGCCAACCGGAGGATTTCCGGTAAACGCAGCCGTTTACCAATAGCTGCTGTCCTGAACCAGGGATGCCTCCAAACGACACCCAGAGCCATTGCTCAGACGCTGGCAGAGCATTTTGCACAAAGTACTGCCACTGCAAATCAGGATCCAGCGTTTCGTCGCTACCGTGCGACTGTCGAAACAGCGATCTTCGACTTTCAGTCGAACAGTTCTGAGGCCTAAAATTGCCCTTTCTCCATGTGGGAACTTGAATCGGCACTTACTGAGACTTCTGACACTGCACCAGGTTACGACCGCATCCGGTACTCCATGCTTCGACGTCTGCCAGCGGCGTCAAAGGAAATCCTCCTCGAATGTTTTAATCTCAAATGGCAGACTGGTGTTCCCCACCTCGTGGAGGGAGGCAATTCTCATCCCTCTCCTCAAACCAGGAAAGGACCGCACATGTCCCGGTAGTTATCGTAGTATCGCCTTGACAAGCTGTGTCGGAAAGACCCTGGAACGGATGGTTAACCGTCGTGTGGTCTGGCTGCTAGACCTGACAGCTCGTTAGCCGCTTTCAGTGTGGATTCCGAAAATTTCGGTCCACGGTCGACAACCTGACCCTCGCTTTTGTCTGTCAGCATCACTGTATCGGTATCTTCTTTGATATCAGTAAGGCATATGATACTACTTGGAGACACTGTATTCTTGCACAAATGCATCAATGGGGCTTTCGTGGCCGCCTCCCGATTTTCATCCGGTCTTTCCTGTCTCAGCGGTTTTTTCGGATCGCTTTGAGCAAGAGAACGGTGCCCCCAGGGCAGTGTTTTAAGCGTTACCCTCTTTGCCATAGCCATCAACAGTATAACGTCTACAGTGAGGAGTCCAGTACAGTGCTCCTTATTTGTGGACGACTTTGCTGTTTTCTGTTCCTCCTCCAGTGTTGCAACCGTGAGCCATCAGTTGCAGCTAACAGTGCGGCGGTTAGAGGAGTGGGCTGCAAAGACGGGTTTTCGGTTTTCTGCCGAAAAGTGTGTTTGTGTTCATTTTAATCGTTCTCGTCATCTTTTTACTTTGCCTGCCTTGCATGTGGGGGATACTGTCCTACATTTTAGAGACACATTGCGGTTTCTTGGCCTAATTTTTGACTCCAGGTTGTCATGGCTGCCACACCTACGTGACTTGAAAGCCAGAACGCTGAAGGCACTGAACATCCTCAAGTGCCTCAGCCACAGGTCTTGGGGCGCGGACAGGGCGCGTCTCCTACAGTTTTATGGAGCTTTTGTGCGTTCACGGCTGGACTATGGGTGCACAGTATATGGGTCAGCGAGGCCATCTTATTTGCGGAGCCTTGACGCTGTTCACCATGCTGGGATCCGACTGGCCACAGGTGCTTATCGAACCAGTCTCGTACCCAGCCTCTGTGCTGAGTCTGGCGAACCGCCACTTACCATCCGGTGGCAGCTCCTGCTGGTGCGCCAGGCTTGTAAGTTTCTTGCAGCTCCCAGATCGCCTGCTCACCATCTTGTTGCCCATGCACCTCTGGACCGCCTTTTTTCCCGCCGTCCCCGGGCTACGTTGCCGTTTGGGATCCGTGTGCAACGTGTACTAGAGTCCTTCGGTGTGGAGTCTGTACAACCCCAAATTCAAGGTTTTAACCGCCTGCCACCCTGGTTACTGAAGAGGCCTGGAGTGATTTTAGATTTATTGCAGTACAAGAGAGATTGCACTCCTGCCACCGTTTTTAATGCAGCATTTTCTGCCATTTTATCTGAGCACCACGACTATGTAGCTGTTTTTATGGATGGGTCGAAACAAGGGGATTCTGTTGGTTGCTCAGTTGTTTTTCCATATCGTGTCCTCAAGGTCCGACTGCCTCAGACTTTTACTGTCTTTGATGCAGAATTGTTTGCGATCCTGCGGGCACTGGAGCACATGAGACATTCTTCCTCTCCTAAATTTCTTGTCTGTTCCGATTCACTCAGTGCCCTTCACTCATTGCAACGTTTGTATGTGGCAGGCAAAATTGTCCAGACCATCCAGGATGCCCTCTTCCAACTACAGCGACTGGGGAAGGTTGTAGCTTTCTGCTGGGTTCCGGGGCATGTTGGCATTGCTGGGAATGAAAGGGCAGATCTAGCAGCCCAGGAGGCGTGTCTCGCCCCACAAGTATCTCAGTGTGCTATCCCCTTGCACGCACTCACCTCGCTGTTGAGCTCACGGGTCATGCGTCGGTGGGAGGATGAGTGGCTGGAAGTGACTGACAATAAGCTCCGTATAGTCAAGCCCACAACGCGTGTGTGGTGTACTTCCTTTCAGCCCCATCGATGGGACGAGGTTCTTCTCACTCTGCTTCGAATAGGCCACAGCCCTATGACGCACGGCTTCCTGCTCCGGCGAGAGGACCCTCCAATTTGTGGTACTTGCGGCGTCCAGGTCACTGTGTGCCACGTTTTATTGGATTGCATTTTATTTTCTGACCAGCGGGTCGCGGCTGACTTGCCAGCGAACCTGCCATCTCTTTTAGGCGACACTCGGATGAATGTGGTTAAAGTTTTAAAGTTCTGTGCCCTGTCAAATGTTTTTACAAAGATTTTAGGGAGAGGATTTTAATTTGCTCACTGTGTGACAAGCTCGCCCATATTTTATGTAAGTGGCCAGCCAATAACAATTTCCTGTGACATTCTTGTTGCCATGTTTCCCCTTTCCGTAGGTTTTACTTTCTTAGGTAGCATTTTCCTTCTTTTCCTGCATTGTTTGAGTGTGTGCTTTAGTTTTCTTAGGTCTGTCCACATTCGTTCCTTTTAATGTGTCAGGGCGCTGATGACCTCGATGTTGAGCGCTCATAAGCCCCAACACACCACCACCACCACCACCACCACCACCACCACCACCATATACAACACCGGGGTTTACGTCTTGCGATGGGAGCGTTCTATACTAGTCCCGTCGAGAGTCTTCATACTGAAGCCGGTAAATTGAATTGCCACTAACCTACCAGTGTGATATACTGCTTTATCGGTATGCCTGTCGGCTATTGTCAATGCCCGACCACCGGTCTTATCGTTCTTTTTTGACGACTCTCTCGACCGTCAATACGTGTTGTATGTCTCTGCCCTGCTACCCCCTGGAGTTCGCTTTCGTCGCCTCCTTCAGCACCTTGATTTTTCACTCCCTGCAACCTTTAGAGTGGGCGAGAGCCAAACGCCACCTTGGCTCCAGGCTCAGGTTCGCGTTCACCTTGACCTCAGCTCGCTCCCAAAGGAGGTTACCCCCACTTTGGTATACTGCTCCCGTTTTATCGAACTTCGTTCAAAGTTAATTAATATGATCCTTATTTATGCAGATAGCACTAAGACCGATGACGGTGTCGGGTGTTCTTTTATTGTCGGGGCACACAGTGTCAAATACCGGCTCCGTGGCCATTGTTCGGTCTTCACAGCTGAGCTATTTGCTCTCTACCTGGCTGTTCTTTACATCTGCTGCCACTGACATTCTGCTTATGTCATCTGCTCAGATTCCCTGAGCGCCATCCAGAGCCTCAGTGATCTGTATCCGGTTCACCCTTTTGTGCACCGGATCCAACGCCCTCTTCAGTAGCTGTTGGACGACGGTTCTCATGTTACCTTTATGTGGGTTCCTACCTGTGTCGGTAACCCTGGGAACGAAGCTGCAGATGCCGTGGCCAAGGCTGTGGTCCTCCAGCCTCGGACAGCTTCTTGTTGTGTCCCTTCATGGGATTGTAGCAGGGTCATTTGTCAGCGCATTTTACCGCTGTGGCATGCCAATTTGGCTGCGCTTACGCTCTTCTCGGCGGGAGGAGGTCGTTTTGGCCCAGTTACGAATTGGACACTGCCGGTTCAGCCATCGCCATCTGCTGATGGCTGTGCCGGCGCCGTTCTGCCCATGTGGGGAATTGCTGACGGTATGCCACACTTTAACGTCCTGTCCGAATTTTAATACACTGCCCGTTGATCTTGGCCTGCCGTGTACTCTGGATGCCATTTTAGCGGATGACCCAGGAGCAGCTGCTCGCGTTCTTCGTTTTATCCACTTGACAAACCTGTCTAGAGAGATTTGATTCTGCTGTTTTTTTAATCCTATGCCTGTCAATGTCTTTTATCGTGTTTTCCATTTTAATTGCTGTTTTAACCTAGTGCCTCGCTGTGCATTCCTAATGTAGTCTGGGCGCTGATGACCATTGTAGTTGTGCGCCCTAAAACCACAAAAAAAATACAAAAAATTAGCAGCTGCTGTACTGGTCTGCACGTGCGTCATACAAGTGTGGAGGGTGCCGTGTAAGGTGGGCTCGGTGGCGCAGTGTTTCAGGACCTTCCGCCATGTCGGCAGCTGCTGAGGTTCAGAGGACGGCGGCCGTGGACCTGGGCGCCCTGCTGGACGCGGGCGACGGCGCGGTCGTGACTCTGGTGGCGGGAGGGACGCGGCTGGCGGCGCACCGCGCGGTCCTGGCCGCCAGGAGCCCCGTGTTCCGAGCCATGTTCCAGCACGACACGCTGGAGGCCAGCTGCGGCGAGGTCAGAATCGCGGACGTGGGGGGCCCGGTGCTGAGGCAGCTGCTGTCTTACATGTACACCCTGCAGGCACCCCAGCTGACCGACACGGCCCGGGAGCTGTTGATGGCAGCCGACAAATACGGAATGTCCGCGCTGAAGGCCGCCTGCGAACAGCAGGTGGCGGCGCAGCTGGAGGTGGAGACGGCGGCGGCTGCAGCTGTGCTGGCGGTGAGGCACTCGTGCCCCAGCCTAACTGCAGCCACCGTCCAGTTCATAAGGGCCCACGACTACAAAGCAATGGCGACGCAGGGCTGGGCAGACGCCGTGCTCGAGTACCCAAAAGACATCGTCGAAGTGAGTCGGCTGCTTGGTGAGCCACCAGCAGAAGCCAGGTGAGCCCGGGGCAAGACGTTATTCTGTCTTTAACAATAATGTGTGTGTGTGTGTGTGTGTGTGTGTGTGTGTGTGTGTGTGTGTGTTGTGACTGTCTCTCCTTACAGCTCACAATGCTGTCATTGGTCTGTCATGACTGGTTTATCAAAGCTCCATATTCAGCTCTTTTTGTTAGCAGTTATGTTAAGTAAACAAATCATTGAGGGGATAATTTCACTGGTTAAGGAATCTGTCTACATTTGATTAGTTCTCTTATAAAGCATGTGTAGAGCCCACTAATCTAGATTTTAGCATCAAGTCATTGAACAAAACTACTAAATTGTGATCTGCATCCGTATCTGCTTCTGTGTACACCTTACAGTCCAGTATCTGATTTCTGAATCTCTGCCTGAAGATGATGGTATGTAACTGAAATCTTCACATATCTCGCATCCTTTTCCAAGTGTACCACCACCTCTTGTGTGTCTCAAAGAGAGTATTTGCTATTGCTAGCTGAGGTTTATTGTACATCTCAACTAGTCTTTCTTCTCTCTCATTCCTAGTACCAGGTCTGTCTTCTCCTGTAACCCTTTCTTTTACTCTTTCCCCTACAACTGCTTTTTTGCCCCCCCCCCCCCCGACTATTAAATATTTATCTCCCTTTACGTACTGGATTAAGTGTTGAGTATCATATAGTTTCTCTACATCTTCATTGTCAACTTGTGATGTCGGCATGTATACCTGAACTCTCGCTGCCTGTGCTGCTGTTGGTTTCCTGTCGATTCTGTTGTGAAGAACCCTGTCACCGACCTGTTCACAGTAGCTCGCTGTCTGCCCTAGCTTCCTACTCATAATGAATCCTACTCCTGTTCCGCCATTTTCTGCTGCTGTTGATATTAACCCATTCTCTTCTGGCCAGAAGTCCTTGCCTTCTTTCCATTTCACTTCAGTGACCACCACCGCATCCAGATCGAGCTTTAGCATTTCCCTTTTGTTATTGTCTGGCTTTCCTATTGCATTCAAACTCCTTACGTTCCACGTCTTGACTCATATAATGTCATCCTTTTGTTGGTCATTCAATCTTTTTCTCGTGGTCACGGCAGTCTCCCCAGGTATCCAAATAGGCACTAGTCAGGAATCTCTTGCCAAGATCATCATGATACTTTTGTCAGTTACCGGCCACATCTCCTGTTGATGCACTTCATGTGTCTAATGCAGTGGTTTCCATTGTCTTCCCTCATTCCTTTTATCATTGCTGATTCATCTGCCTTAAGTGGAAGCTTCCAAACCCAATGGCAAGAGTGTCCTGAACCTGTCTGCTGCTCCACCCACTTTTGACAAAGCTGTTGACTGGGGGGTCTCAAGATTCTTTCATGAGTACTTGCTTGGTGAGCACGGGGTGCCAAGCTAGTGCAGTCTTTCTTCTTTCCAGGGCTGCATTTCCTTGCCCTTACCCTCCTTTCCTCTCCTTGCTCCTTTGCCCCCTCCTCTCCCTCTCTTGGAGTCCTTGCTTATGTTGGCCCCGCTATCCTCCTGGTTATGTTGGTTTTGTAATTTGGCTTTGCTGCATAATCACCTCATCCTTTTGGCATTCCCTGGTCCCCCTCCGGGGATTGGCCTCCATTACTAAATTTGTATTGCGTCGTGTGAGCCATTTGGGTACGAGCACCTTACCTAGTGTCTCCGACGTTTGCCCTCCTAGTTCATTCCACCTGCTCTTTCACGTCGTCGTCTGATGCTAGGGTACATAGCCAGCACGGTAGCCAGACGGTGTGGTTGGGTCACTATGTACCCTTTTCGTTGAGCCCCCTGAACACACAGGGATCACACTTCTGATATCTGTGCTGTGACCACCTCAGGTAAGGCTAGCAGTGGTAGCTTGTCATCCTGGTGCATTCGATCTCCCAGCAATGGCTGCTGTGCCAGACGGCCCTTGCTGTGGCTGGGTGGCGCACGTGAGGAGAGCCCCTGATTGGAGTGGGTGATATCAGGGCGGACACCGCATACGGATCCAGAACTCAGGCCATTCTTTTGCGGCCGTCTCTCCCCGTGGAACTGATTCTTTTAGTGCTGCTTCTCCTGCACCTTCGGCCTTCCCTCCCGTGGCTACACCCTTGGAGGAGCGTCAGGCCCATCGGCTAGGGGTGAAACCTTTTTCCCGCTATCTGGTTTGCACCAGGACTGACGAGGATACTTTCAGCAATGCCAAACCTATATTTTTGTGGAACACATTGAAGATAAGTTTGGGGAAGTGGACTCCCTGAACAAGGTGCGGTCGGGTTTGTTGCTGATCAAAACCACATCAGCTGCCCAGTCTGCAGCCCTTCGTGCCTGTAACCATCTTGGCACAATTCCTGTGTCCATTACCCTCCCCTCCCCCCACCAGTCTCTATATATGGTACAAGGTGTGATTTTTCACAGGGACTTCATCCTTCAAACTGATGAGGAACTTCGGAACAATCTTGAACGACGGGGTGTTCACTTTGTTCGGCATGTTCAGAAGGGTCCGAAGGACAATCACATTGATACTGGTGCCTTTGTCCTGGCCTTTGAAGGGGATACCCTCCCTGAGAAAGTAAAGATTATTGGTTATTGATGTGGCATAAAGATTATTCTTTATTGATTTGGCGTGAAGCCGTACATACCACCTCCTACGAGGTGTTTTAAGTACTTGTGTTTTGGACACGTCTTCCTGCTGTTTGCAGGCCCCTCTCTGTGGTGACTGAATGTCCGCTCCATGAGGGGAGTTCGTGTGTTCCCCCTCCTGTGTGTACTGTCATGGCAATCATTTGCCACGTTCACCAGATTGCCCAGTATATGAGAAGGAAAAGAAGATATAGGAGTATAAGTTCGTTGATCGTTTAACTGACACTGAGGCTCGTAAGAAGTAAGCATGTCTTCACCCAGTGTCCATGACGCTAGTTGTGCTTTAGTTCTATTTTCACCCCTTCCTCACCCGTCCTCACCCTTCCTCACCCTTCCATACCCCAGTCCTGAATCCCCCCCCTCCCCCCCCCTCCCTTGTGGCTCCCACACCTCTGTGCACTGTTCCCCTC
The DNA here is from genome assembly GCF_021461395.2 of Schistocerca americana. Lineage (NCBI taxonomy): Eukaryota > Metazoa > Arthropoda > Insecta > Orthoptera > Acrididae > Schistocerca > Schistocerca americana. Next base: position 13,523,155 of record NC_060129.1, read on the forward strand.
TCTCCAGCCAGAGAAGTGTCCCACTTCTTCGGTGTCTGCTGCTCAAGGGCGCCCCTCCTGGGATATCCCTTCCAGGCCAAAATTATGCTGCCATGCAACCAATGCTGCCACGCGATGACTGCGAAAACCACAGTCTGTGGGGCCCCCAGGTTGCCCGATCTCTTTCTGTTCCCGATCTTGTTGCAGCTGGCTCCTTTATGCCACTCAGCTCTCCTCGGTCTCAAACAGAAAAGAAGAAGAAACCTAAGTCCCAGGACAAGGAGCCTCTGGTGTCTCCAGAGGTCCCATCCTTGGCTTCGCAACCCGATTCTGACTTGTTGTTCATGGATGTCACCCCCTCCTTGTCGGTGACAGTTGGTGACTGGCTTTAGCCTGTTCAACCCCCATTTGAATCCTTGTTCTGTGGTTATCCAATGGAATTGTAATGGGTATTACAATTACTTACCGGAGTGGAAATCCGTTATTTCGTCTTACTCTGCAGCTTGTTTGGTTCTACAGGAATATAATTTTACTGATGATCACTCACAAACCCTCTCTAGGTTCCGTGTTTTCTGTTGAAATTGGGTTGGCCCCGTGCGGGCCACTGGTGGCATTTGTACATTGGGCCGTACAGACGTTGCTAGCACGTGGATTCCTCTTCAAACTATATTGGAAGCGGTTGCTGTTAAAGTCCACCTGGACGGTTTGCAATCTTTATCCCCCCCACTGACAGAACACCTACACCTGCTGGCATAACAGCCCTTCTTCTGCAACTTGTTCCTCCCTTCCTCCTTCTCGGGGATTTTAATGCTCACCATCCCTTTGGGGCAGTGCATTTCCATCTAGACGAGGTCTTCTCATAGACTAGTTTCTTGCAGACCACGACTTGTGCCTTCTTAATGATGGCTCCCCTATTCATTTCAGTGCCAGTCATGGTACCTTTTCTGCCATCGATCTTTCTCTTTCTTCTCCCTCCCTCTTCCCTTCATTACACTGGTCGCCACACGACGACCTTTGTGATTGTGAGCATTTCCCATTGATTCTTTCACTCCCTTCCCGCACACCGATGGGCAGGCTACCTCATTGGTCTTTCCAACGCGCCTTTTGGCATCTATACACTGCACAGGTTGTGTTTTCTCCCTCTTTGTCAGGTTGTACTGATGACGTCCTACATGAAGAGTGACGCGATTGTTTGCACTGCTAGTTTTGCTGTACCTCGCTCATCTGGACCATTTCGCCGCCAGCAAGTCCCGTGGTGAAGTACGGCCATTGCCATTGCCATTCGTGATTGGCATCGAGCTTTGCAACACCTTAAGAGGCACCCTTCAGTTGCCAACCTTATTACCTTCAAACGCCTTCGTGCTAAAGCTCGTTACTTAATCAAACAGAGCAAACGGATGTGTTGGGAATGCTTTGTTTCTTCCCTCGCTCCTACTGTCCCTACGTCACGGGTATGGGCTATACTTCGCTCTCTCCAAGGTTGCCACTGGCAGTCCACCCTCACAGATGGTCTTCGTACGGACCCGCTGATTCTCGCGGAACATTTGGCGACCCATTTTGCAACAGCATCATCATCATCAACAACCTCCTAACCGGCATCTTTCCTGCACCAGAAACAGTGGTCCGAAGCTTCCACCTTAAATTTTACCCGTTGTCAGTCAGAATCTTACAACGAACCTTTTATGAATGGGAATCTCTTTTCACATTTTCTTCTTCTCATGATACAGCTCCTGGCTCACTCAATTCATAACTAACTGCTTCAACATCTCAGTGCTCTACAACGGCAACATCTTGTCCAGTTTTTAACCGTATTTGGCTCCAGGGTGACTTCCTTCTCAGTGGAGGGATAGCATCATGGTTTTGTTTGTCGTAAGCTATTGTCCAATTATTCTGACAAATGTTGTTTGCAAGTTATTTGAACTGGTGGTAGCCCGTCGGCTCAATTGGGTCCTTGAATCTCAGAATCTATTGTCACGTTACCAGTGTGGCTTCTGAGAGGGACGGTCTCCGATCGATCATTTACTTATTAAGCTTGGAATCGCCAGTTCGACAGTCTTTTTCCCAGCACCGCCATTTGGTTGCAGTATTTTTTGACCTTTGCAAGGCTCATGACACGGCTTGATGCCATTACGTCTTCCTTACACTTAATCAGTGGAGTCCACCCCCCCCCCTCCCCCCCCCCCCCCCCCCACGATTTTTATCCGCCAGTTCCTGTTCTACCGATCGTTCAGGGTTTGGGTTGGTACTGTTCTTAATTCTCCATGGACCCAGGAGACTGGCATCTCACAGGGTTCTGTATTGAGTGTACTTCTTTTCCTCATTGCTATCAATGGACTTGTGGCCTCTGTCAGTCCTTAGGTCGCCCTTGCTCTGTATGTGGATGATTTCTGCATTTGGGCTTGTTCCTCTTCAATGGCCTCTGCAGAGCAGCAGTTCCAGGGAGCTATACGGCATGCCTCTGCATGGACCCTCTCACCCAGGTTTCAATTCTCTCCTTTAAAATTGTGGGTGGTACACTTCTGTCGCCGTAGTACGATCCACCCTGATCCAGAGCTCTACCTCGATGCACAACGATTACCTGTGGTCCCACAGTTTCGTTTCCCAGGTCATCTTTTTGACAACTAGCTCACTTGGCTGCCTCATATCAGACTTCTGAAGGATGTTTCCGTAAACTCAGTCCTTCACCTTCACTTCCTTGACCACAACTCTTGGGGTGCAGACAGCTCCATCCTTATCCGCCTTTATCGTGCTTTAGTGCTGTCTTGCTTGGACTATGTCGTCAAGTTGGGCTGTCTCGCTTGGACTATGTCATCAAGTTGGGCTGTCTCGCTTGGACTATGTCGTGAAGTTGGGCTGTCTCGCTTGGACTATGTCGTCAAGTTGGGCTGTCTCGCTTGGACTATGTCGTCAAGTTTATGGTTTGGCTGCTCCTTCCACACTGCACCTGCAGGATCCGGTCACCATTGCAGTATCCGTGTGGCCACTATTGCCTTCCCTACTAGCCCTGTTGATAGTCTCCTGGTTGAAGCTGGGATCCCCTCCCCCTTTCTGTTTGGTGGTCCCAGCTTCTGGTTTTTTATGCAATCGCTGTCTGTTCCTCTCCCACTCATCCTTCCTTTTCTTTCCTGTTCCTAGCCCATGGATGTCACTCATCTGATTCCCACTCTCGGGCGGGTTTACCGGTTGGGATCCCCCTTGCGTCTCTCCGTGATTTTCAGCTTCCTTCTGTGTCCTGTTTTCCATGCTCCCTTCCCACCACCCCCTCTTGGTTATTTCTTCTTCCCCAAATTCGGATGGATCTCCGCTGAGGTCCAAAAGAGTCCATTCCCCCCATGGTGTTCCGTTGGTTTTTCTGCCAAATTTTATGGGAGTTTCGGGATGTTGTTTTTTACACCGATGGCTCTAAATTTGTTGACCGTGTGGGATATGCTTTCATGTCCTCTGTTCGCACGGAAAATCATCTGCTGCCACCTACATGTGGGGTGTTTACTGTGGAATTGATGGCAATTTCCCAGGCCCTTACTTTTATTAAACAGTCCCAGCACAACCGCATTTTGTTATGTACGGTCTCAATGAGTGGCCTTGTGGCTGTTGACCAGAGTTTTTCCCGCCATCCCTTGGTCTCGGCCATCCATGACCATCTCTCTGATCTTCACTGTGCTGCTTGTTCCATTGACTTCCTTAAGGTCTCTGGTGATGTGGGTATCCCAGGTAATGAGCTTGCTGATTGTTTGGCTGGGGGAGCAGTCACTCCCCCCCCCCCCCCCCCAGTTCTCTGTAACTCCTCCTGCAGTGGATTTACGGTTTCACATCAAATCCAACTTCGCACAATCATGGGCCAACTCTTGGGTGGCTACCTCCGTGTCTAATAAACTTCGTGCGATTAAGGTGACACCTGGCCCGTGGCGTTCTTCCTTCCGCCTCTCTCAAAAGGACTCAACCACACTGTGTTGTCTCTGCATCGGCCATACCAGGCTGACCTCACACGGTTTTCTTTTGCGTAATGAGCCACCCTCACTTTGTGGTCGTTGAGCCCGTAACCCACATTTTGGTGGAATGCCCTCTTCTTTTGTACTAAGTACAGATTTCCCCGTGCTTTACCTTTAACCTTGGATGAGGATTTCTGGATAGTCGAACTGGTTCTCTGTTTCCACTGGGAAAGTGGTTTTTATTCTCAATTTTAAGGTTTTTAATCCCCCTTTGGCGTTAGGGCATGGCAGTGAGGGTTGGGGTATCTCCCACTGTAAGCTGTGTTTGGAATTCCCGTTTCACCTCCTTGGCCAAGATCCTCTTTTTTTCCCCTTTTTACTCTGTTTCACTTTTTAGAATTTGTTAGTCTCCTTTTGCCATATGCACTTCTACATTCTAGCGGTTGAATGCTTTCAAATAGCAGGTAGTCTTGACCCTGCTGCTTCAGACGTGGGATACTTCCTGCCTCTAGCATAGCCATGGGGTCGCTCTCTTGCTGACAGCACTCATTTTATTTTTACTGTTGACGACACGACTGCTGTTTTACGTTTTTAGCCTTCTCCCTTTTATCGTTCTGACTGTCATGAGATGTCAAACTGTCTGAATGGACCACATTTGAAACAAGGGACTGATGACCTTGCTGTTTGGTCCCTTCAACCCCAATCAACCAGTAACCATCCAGTCAGATATCCAGTACAGAAGATGTGAGCGGAGACAGTAATTCAGTCAGCACAGTACCGTGGTCACACACAATGCTGGGCCTGACAATCACAATCTCGTCTCTGTTCCAGGTATGGTGTGCTCTAGTTCTCACTGTACTTGATGCTGGAGGGGCAGGTGTCAAATGTCTACCCTTCTGCCAGGGCTGCAATTCTCTCCGGCATTACCGGAGACCACTCCAGTGAATCACATCAGTTTCCTTGCACTAGGGTGTGGCAGATTATATTTCCTATCTGTCTATTTGAGTCTCCAGCATGTTCCACACCGTCAATATTGGTGTGACGATTAGATCCAAGTATTATTTGTTACCCTCTGTCTCTCAGATTCATATGCTTCATATTAAGACTTTCTTTTCTTTTTGGAGTTTCTTGAATGTGTTACACTACTGGTAACTCAACAATTTAGAAACATTGTTCGTGAAACAATATTGCCTAGCCTGTGTAATCCATTTTTTCTTCTAGCGGTAGCCTGTACTGGAATCTTCTGTCTGTTTTGTCCAGCTTAATTTAACATGAAAATTGATGTTTGAGGAAGAAGTACATCACCTCTGCTATCAAGAGACATTACATGCATATATGGTTCTGTCTGCTTTAGTCAGAAGCAAATTTTGAAACAACTCTTTTGTAAGTTTTACAGTATAGCTGTTGTAATTCCTGGCCATCATCTCCTTCATTCCCTCAGGCGTCAAAAAATACTGTATGTTAGTTATCCACTGTTGATCTAAATGGCAGTTTATCAAACAACTCCTGTGTATCTGTGACAAGCTTCATGTGTTTTTCATTGTACGAGGGTCGTTCAATAAGCAATGCCTAAAAATTTTTAAAAATGCCATTATTATACATAGACAGATGTCCTTGTTGGTGCCTCCCATTTGATGTTTTTTGTTTGCCATTGCAGTTTCGAACCATTCTGGCAGATGGCAGAGCAGTAGTACAGCGTCAAAATGGCGTCTGCATATGAGATCCATTACAAGCAGCATGCTGTTATTGAGTTTTTGTGCGCAAGAAAAGAAACCGTGGTGAACATCCATAAACGTTTGTGTGCAGTGCGTGGCAATGCTGCGGTTGATAGCACAGTTGGGCAACGGGTGGTGAAAGTTGCGCGCTCAGGAAATGCAGAAACAAGCTCCACGATCAGCCACACTTGGGACGTCCTGCTGCAGCCGCTGCTCCAGACATGCTTATTTATTTAGCGTATGGCATTTAGACACAATTGTTATTACAATCAATATGCAAAATTGTAATAATTTGGCATTAGATATTCTTACAGTTATTACAATAGTTATACAGAATTATACAAAATTACACATAATACACATGTTACAGTAGTTACACGAAGTTATAGTAGTTTGGAAGTAATTACAAACATCTAATGAGTTAATATATGCAATTGATTCTGGAGTCGCCATCAGGAAATCTTCTGGAGTCCCATCATAGGCTGTCCTGGGGCAGTCTTCTATTATGTGCTGAATAGTTTGATTTTCTCCACATTGACATAGCGGCGATTCTGTCATGCCCCACTGGTAGAGGGAATAGGCGCATCTGCCATGTTTAGTTCTAATTCTGTTTAAAGTTGCCCAGGTTTTGCGTGATAAGTCAAAACCTGGAGGCTTCTGGGAGATACATGGAAGTTTGCTGATGTTCTTTAAGGACCATTCTTGGTGCCAGGCGCTGGTTATGTTGAATTCTTCCTCTGTTGCAGACGTGGCTATTGCGGTTCTGATGGGTGACCTTCTGGAGCGTAGGCGGCTTTGGGTGGCATCTTCAAAATTCTCATGGATGGGTAGATTCCGATTGCTCATTATCTTTTTGTACTCTCTTATAAGAGCGTTTGTGTGGCGTAGGTTAGGGGGTGGTATGTGGCTTAGTACTGGGAGCCATTCCACGGGTGTAGTCTTTATTACACCAGCGATCATTCTCATTGTGTTATTGAGCTGTGCATCGATTCTATGGGTGTGGGAGCTGTTTAGCCATACCGGCGCACAATATTCGGCAGCTGAGAAGACGAGACTTAAGGCTGATGTCCGTAACGTAGTAGCTGCCGCTCCCCATGTCGTTCCACAGAGCTTCTGTATAATGTTATTCCTTGTTTTTGGTTTCTCTGCTGTTTTCATTAGGTGACCTTTGAAAGAGAGTGTTCTATCGAGGGTCACACACTCTCTTTCAAAGGTCACCTAATGAAAACAGCAGAGAAACTAAAAACAAGGGTGTAAAGCTAGCTCGCCTCCACGTGGTGCACCCCGGGTAACACTAAATGAGCTAGCACATAATGGCAGTCGGACAAACCGTGAAAGGTTCTCCTGACTATGCAAGTAGACACAAAAAATGTCCTCCTAAGGATATGCCAACAAGGAAACTTGGACCTACGGTCCGAATCTGCCATCTCAACATAGAGAGCATAAGCTATTCTAAGTGCCAATACTTATCCAGACACGCTGAATCGTGCAGATGCCATTATTCGTGCCGACCGGTGCATCAAAACTTGACAATTGGCTCTACAGTTGTCGGTCAGCATTGGAAGTGCGTCTGCAATGATCAGGGATCTCGGCTATTCAGATAGCGGTGCTCGCGATGGATTCGATTTACGCTCACTGCGGGCTACACGAGTCAAAGAAGGGCCATTTCATCTGAACTATTAGAGCGTTTCGAGACCGACGGAGACGCCTTTCTCTAACGGATTGTTACGGGGGACGAAAGCTGGGAGCACCACTTTGTGGCAGAAACAAAAAGGCAGTCCATGCAGTGGCGTCAACCTTATTAGTGACAAAACAAGACATTAGAGACAAACCCCTCTGCCAGAAAAGTCACGGTGACAGTCTTCTGGGATTGTGATGGCGTCATTTCTGTGGATGTGATGCCAAGAGGGTCAACCATCAATTCAGGGCCATATGAGAAGACTCGAACACGAGAACCGTTACCGACGTGTTCAATCGGACAAGAATCCATCAGAAATCTCGCTCTAATATGATAATGCACGCTACAGTCCGGACCTGGCACCCTCGCACTTCCATCTCTCTGGGCCGCTTAAAGATTTTCTACGGAGAACAGACTTTGAAGAGGATGAGTGTGTCAGTCTTACAGTGGACACGAGCAAGACGTGTCGATGTATATCACCAAATTCTGACTCTTAACAATAAATACATTATGGGGAAAAAAGTGGGGCATTACTTAATGAACGACCCTCGTAAGTTCACAGAACTTGACCGATTGTTTCCCCTATTTCCCCCCCCCCCTCCCCTGTTACTGATATTCAGCTTCCATACATTAGGTTCCAAATAATCTCAGAAGCAAGTCACAGCTAGCTGACTTGAACTGCTTCCAAAACTCTGCCCGGCAGTCGTGCTGTCAGTGCAGCACAGTCGCTGTCCCCTACGTTCGGGCTGTGGTTTGCGCCCCACTCTGAACAGCCGCCCCCTGTTTGCAGCGCGGGCCGTGGCTCCAGCAGGCCCAGCCCTGCCACTCGGCCACTCGGCGACCCCGGACGCTCTCCTGCCGTGGCTGCCCGCCACACTCCGCCGCCACCAGACGACGCGGCCGTCTCTCGCCTCCGGTGAGTGCTGCCGGCCTGAACACTCAGTGCCGCGTCAACCAAATATTACACTAAAAACATCTAATTTAAGCATTCTTGAAATTTTCCATAAAGCTTAGCTTACAGTTGTCAGGAAAAATTATTTCTTCGTTTTATATGTGTATTTAATGTACCTGCTGCTCTTGATGGTGTTAATGTATCTTAGAAATTAGTTCCGAAGGAAGTGGGTTCGGAGCCACGGTGTCAGTGCACTGTTATTCAATGAAACCTACATGTCACATGAGTGAGTATACAACTGTTTGGAAGTTCTCACAGGGAACCTCTTGAGAGCGAGATCACAAATTCAGTCTTCAGTGAGGCTCATTGGATAGTATTAATAGTTGTGATGGGGGAAAAATATTAGCTGCTAATGTTTCACCATCTTCATGAGGAGGGCTACAGAAAGTGAGTGTCCAAGAGGTACAGATATAAACCTCCTATGAGACACACGTATTACACATAACAAAATAGACATCGTTGACGTTAGAAAAATGTTCAGGACAGATAATTAACTTGAACCACAAGCACCAAATGAAAAACAGCGCGTCCCAGTGGTCACAAAGGTTCGCACCATCGAGATCGAAGGTGAACACTGTCGTAGACCTTAAACCGTGAAACTGGTCTTCCTTCGAGGTGCACGTTCAGATAATGCGATAATACGTTTTATAGGCACAGAACAAACAAAACATCTAGAGGCAAAATCTTCCAATGATACAAATTACAATATTGCACTCCTTTCAGGAGGGATAGTTTACTCTGAGGGAGTATCATTTCTGTACGCAGACCAGGAACGATCAAAAGAAACTTGCTTTAACCAGTCATTGGTCAGAAGCAGTGCTCATACTGCATTTGTAGTTCTCTTATGCCTATTTTCCTGCTCTCGTTTGCTTTGAGGTAACTACTACCTACTGCCCTTGCAAGATGGCGCACACGAGAAACAATCGTAGGGGGCAGAGCACCTCCAGCTTGTCGCAGCACAACAAATAGATTTCCAACAAATTTACCGACTAGATTAACATTCGACATGGTTGTGTACTGCTGTGTTAAGGCATTGATATTACGAGAGTGAATTTTCACTCTGCAGAGGAGTGTGCAGAATTTGGAAGGTAGGAGACGAGGTAATGGCGGAAGTAAAGCTGTCAGGACAGGGTGCGAGTATTTGAAATTTCGTTACCTGATTTTTTTCAGTTTTATAGCACTGTTTCAAACTATGCCAGTAGTATAGGCTTTGATATGGGACACCACATGTTTTTGACTTGAAAATATTTCGACATATTTTTGACTTGAAAATATTTCGACATATTTTTGACTTGAAAATATTTCGACATATTTTTGACTTGAAAATATTTCGACATATTTTTGACTTGAAAATATTTCGACATATTTTTGACTTGAAAATATTTCGACATATTTTTGACTTGAAAATATTTCGACATATTTTTGACTTGAAAATATTTCGACATATTTTTGACTCGAAAATATTTCGACATATTTTTGACTTGAAAATATTTCGACATATTTTTGACTTGAAAATATTTCGACATTTTTTGACTTGAAAATATTTCGACATGTTTTTGACTTGAAAATATTTCGACGTGTTTTTGACTTGAAAATATTTCGACGTGTTTTTGACTTGAAAATATTTCGACGTGTTTTTGACTTGAAAATATTTCGACGTGTTTTTGACTTGAAAATATTTCGACGTGTTTTTGACTTGAAAATATTTCGACGTGTTTTTTTCTGAAAAAATTGGATCATTGGACGTTACTATTCTTTCAATCTGATCAAGTAGGTGTGAATCGTTGAATTTAAATTCCTTTTCGATGAAATTGATTGATTAAAATAGTTTTCAGCAACTATTTTCATTTCATCTCATTGCTTGAAATCGGGCAATTTTCTTACTGCATTTGTATAGCCTTTTTAACAGCTTTCATTACTTACTCGGGATTACCTTTCTTAGAGTCTTTGATTGTAACGATATCAGCTGTCTGCCAAACGTTATTTCCTTAACAATACTGTACGATCACAGGATTGGGTCTCGAGCGGTAGCTTCTTTTCTTTCACTGAAGTGAACAGTTCTTTTTTGAGCAGAAATATTTGGCCTAGTTTTCCTGTTTTCGTGGAGCCGCGCCGTTTTTCTTCTTCGAAAACCTCTGTAGAGAATTGAATGTGCCGAATTGCTTCCAAACGTTCCTTTTCTGAGTTCACCAAGTCCAGTAGGCTTTTCTTTGTATGTGCTACAGAGTAACCTTTGACCCTACTTTTCCTTACTATTTTTTTCAGTTCACGAGAAGTTTTCGGAGAAAAGTCTCCGTAGTTAAACAAACCACTATCATTTGCTGCTGAGGAAACTCATTCTATAGCTTCAACAAGTGCTGCTTTCTTCATTTTGTACAAACCTTTGATTGTGAAGTCTTATGCAAGGGCTCTTAATTCCTTAAGTTTTATTTTCTTTAACCTTTAAGTTTTTTTCTTCATTTGGCTCATCTAAGGACCACGCACCAGTTTCAGTGCCTCCTTTGTTGTTCTTTCTTTTTCCTTTAGTATTCTTTCATCTTTTAACACTACATATCCTTTTTCTATCCTGGGACCATTTTGACATGTCTTTTTCTCCCTCTTGCCTTGGAATCCTTCAATTTTTTACGCTTCCCTCTTGAAACTCTCTTTCTGTTTCATCTTTCTCACTCATGTTGTTTCTTTCCATATCTTTCCTAACTTCTTGAGTCCAGGCTATTGTTGACTTCTTGTCCCAAAGATATCTAAAAATCTGTTTGGTTAACCTCTTGCTGTTCATTTTGTGTAAGTGTCCAAAAAACAGCAATTGCCTCTTTTGTAGTGTTCCATTTTTTCAATGCTACGATAAACTTCTTCATTGCTTCTTGATTTCCATACCTCTGTATTTTTTGGTGGCCCAAATATTTTTCGAATTTCTTTCTAGGACTTCAGTTTTGCATAACTCGTAGTTCAGTACTAAACATTAATTTCCATAAAGAAACTCTGGTTTTTCTACTGTGTTGTAGTGCTGTGTCTTCAAATTTTTAGACAGGCATCTTTTGGTGCAGATATTCCTTGTTATTTCACAAGTGCAAATATTTAAATTTATTTACCATCTTTATCTGGCCAATATCTGTTGCTATGGATTCCAGAGCATTTTTTATATTTGTCATAAATTTTATTTGTCTAAGATATTCAACCTGCTTTGTTGGCTATTTCTTCTAAGAGACTGATTTGTATTCCAACATTTGTTAGATTTTCAGAAAGAATGGCAAAATCATTCGCAAATGCTGAACAGTGAATTTCAATACCTTTGTTTTTAGTTCCCAGTCTGACTGGTGATAGCTTCTGCTCTTTCAGTTTTTGTTTCCACTCTCTTACTAGTTTTATTCTTTTCTCTAGTGCACAGTTAAGAGGAGTGGAGACAAGCCATTACCTTTCCTTCCACCTGTTTTTATGCCGAATGCCTTCGATATAGCACCCCAAAAATTTACTTTTGATGTGGTGTTTGCAAACGTTTCAACGAATAAGGTTTGCTAATTTAGATTTGATGCCAGATTCTCTGTTCATTTATCAAGTGTTTCGCTATAAACCGAGTGAAATGCATTTTTAAAATACATAAATATTACAACTATATCTTTGGACTTTGTAAATCTATGACGAATTATGGACTGTAGGTTGAAAATCTGTTCTCAGCAAAATCTGCAGTTTCTAAAACCAGTCATACTTTACCAAATGGTTACCAAGTGTTGCTCCTTCCATGTTTAATAGTATTGTTGAAAATTTTGTTACACATTATATATTTTTTTAATCCGTGTTTCTGCTAATTCAGTTTTCGTGACACAGTTTGTGCGCACGAACCGCTGCAAAGCATTCCCTGTTGTAATCTGTGGCACACTAAGAGAAGCAGGATGTGGCGGCGTTGTCAGCAGCTGCTCTCTTCCGTCAACAGATGTCGCCGAGGTTTGCGCCGTGTAAATTACTGCAGTACGTGTTCTGCTTTACTCGTTACGGAAATGCATTGCGAGTGTAAGATTCGTTTACCACATTGATACAACAATGTGCCGAATTACGAGGACTATGAAACGCTGAAAGGCACACTTAAGATATATAAAGGTTACAAGAATGTCAATGGCTGTGACGTTGACGATATCGAATTCTGTTAAATTCTTACGGTTTATCGACGATAAAAATCACAGTAAACGTGAGACTTTAAAATTTCTCCTTAAATATATTTGCAAAGTACGATTAAAAGCTTGTTAAACAAGCGAAGAAAACAGGACGTTTGAACAACTGAAAAGTTAGTTCAAAGAGTGGAAGACGAAGCCGATATTAGAATACGAGGAGTATAAGAAAGGCGTCCAGCCTGTGACGGATAAACTGAATGCTTTAGAGAAAGAAGTTACTGGTGCTATAGCGAAAAATCGAGAGGTTGAAAGAGCTAGTTCCTTAGGAAGGGAATTATGACAATGTGTGTCCTATTCCGCCTACAACTGAGGAATAACCTTTTGAAAGAAGTTTATTAGTGGATGATGATCCGATCACGCGAAAGACACGTAAGAGGCTTGAGCCCTCGTTGTAGCAAATTGAGGAAGAAGACCGGGAGGACATGAAGGCTGTTAGAAACTAAACAACACATTATGTTGGGCTGAAAGTATCAAAATGCTCGGGTGGTGTCGTCGTACAGTATTTGGCTTAAGATTTGACAGTCGAAAGCACTACATGGGCGGTTCCGAACTAACGTTTAACAATGACACCATTTCTGTCAAAGGTAGCAGTTTTCAGTGCCAGCAATGAATTCATGAAACTGCTAACCCGAAAAAAACGTAGCATTCGAAGACTACACGCCTGATGACCGTGAAGCATATAGAACTATGCTGAAGGAAACTAATGCAATATTTCACCACTATGATGCAAATACGAATAAACCCAAGTCAAACCGCAGTGAAAAGTACATCATCATTATTCCGATGTAGCAGTCGTTTGTCTTGTGTAGTAATTCTACATCAGTGGCCAGTCACCAGTCAATAGCAAAAGAACCTGTTGAGTATATAGAATTCATTCTAGAAACATCCCCCAGGCTGTGGCTAAGCCATGTCTCCGCAATATCCTTCTGCAAGGTTCGCAGGAGAGCTTCTGTGAAGTTTGGAAGGTAGGAGACGAGGTACTGGCGGAATTAAAGCTGTGGGGGTGGGTCGTGAGTCGTGCTTGGGTAGCTCAGTCGGTAGAGCACTTGCCCGCGAAAGGCATAGGTCCCGAGTTCGAGTCTCGGTCCGGCACACAATTTTAATCTGCCAGCAACTTTCTGTTGAGTATGTTTGGATGAATGACCTCAGATCTAATCGACTAGGTGATGGTGGTTCACGGTGAAGAGAACGCAGCTGGTAGGTCGCTGGGGTTTGCAGAAATGAAAGAACAGGGAAGCGGGCATGAAGTGTTCCGGAGAAACCCGATGTGTGACTAAAGCGGACGATGGACCCATCAGGCGCCTTTCATTGTGCCACCTGCGTGCAGGTAGCATTTTTAGCGAAGTGTTTATCGGTATGCCTGAACGTCCAACGTTCTGCTTTAAATTTTTGCTCTAAAGGGGATAGGCAGGGTGCTAGCTCAGGGTGTATACGACCCGGGAGATCCGCGAAAAACCCGGGAATTTTTTGATCTGTCAGGAAACCGGGAATTGTTTAGAATTGCGGGAAGTTTTCGTTGTTTTAGTTTTCAGTTAAATTTTTGTCATTTTGATTGGTGAGAAATAATTCTCTCATCCTGCTACTGCAGAGTAATACTGCAGCAACAAAACATGAACGACAGAAAAGAAACGAAAATAAAAGTTTGGTTGCGAAGGAAATGCGCCACATACAACAACAAAACACAGTGCTCATACAAGCTTCTGTCAAAAGCAAAGTATGTCGAAGGCTTTAGGAAGACTGTGCAGTGCTCGATAGCAACAAATTGCTTCCGATGAGCGTCACGTGACGACTGTTTGAATTGGATTCGTCTGAACAGTTGCGGGCTGCCTCTCGCGCATGCGCAGTTGAGTGGCGTGGCGTGGCGCGTGAGCAGTCCCTGCTCCCTGTTGTGGTTACAGAAGTGTGGCTGGGAGCCGCCGTCTGCCGTCGCCGCCCTTGGGAAATGCGGTGGATCCGGGGCTGGTGCAGAGAGCAGCCCGAGCTGTGGTGGGCGGCTGGGTCGCCTCCACGTGGCCTGTGTATACCTTCAGCGGTTTTACTGTCTCCTCCTCGTTTATTGCTCTCACGTTAAATTAAAACAAAACTGATTTTTGTGACAGGGAGCTATCAACTGAGTTAAAATACGTTCGCATAATCAAGGAAGGCTAAAGTATGTTAAGAGTTTCAGATTTTATTTCCACCTCTCTGACAGTCAAGAAGTAATCGCTTTGCAGAAGAATCAAGTTATTTTTCAAGGTTCGCTAAAGAGATTGGGCTTTTAATAATCTTTTCCGCTCAGGCAGTCAATTTATTTGAAACAAAGTGTTTAATTTCACACTATTGCCTAGTTTCAACTGTTCGCTGCGCATCAAGTGCACTTATGGCATTATGGCATAATAAAGAACCAAACATGATGTAATGCAGTACTGGTGCTGCAAGGAAATTTACATCGGAATCTCGACTTGGGAATGCGCGCTTTAAGGCGAATTGTGCATTTGAGTGTGGTGCACGAAATCCCGATGCTCTTGTTCCTTTCGTGACATAATGTAAGATCTTTCAGAGTGTTTCACACGTAGGAACATGAGGGCCTCCTGCGTCATCGTAGCTGCGCAAGCGCGGTGACTCCTTCCACCTGGCGCTCTCTGTCAGCTGCTCAAACGAACCTCATATTTCTAGCAGGTCGCGGGAAAATACTGCGAATGGTGGTTCGAGAAGCGTTACATTCAAAGCAAATTTCCTTTTACGCGAGGTGGATTGTGTGCGAGAATGTACGATGAATTTATTAAATCACAAAGCGTTTGACTCTCATTTAAAAATAACTCTTTGAGGAGGACCATTTAGAAGGATTTCCAGTCCATAAGATCAGACATTTATCGCGTTATTAAAAATTTTACTGACACGTTTGTGTGATGTGTTGAAGTGTAACACGCGGAAACAAGATCAAGATTATATGTGCAAGCTTCTCTTGCAGCTTATTAATCTTTGAGACAAACATTATATGTGAACGCTGTGTATATTGATTTAAATTGTAAACTTTTCTTATTTGTGTGTTGGCGCTACTTACGAGTGATGTTTGCTGTTGGCTGACTACATCGCGTGTCGTGTGCTGTCATCACCTGCAGAGATCACGTGACTTGAGCTATGGCTGGCTTACAGAAGCTCACCGCAATCTCGATTTCAATGCATTGGAAAGTAACATGCGGTGTTTGGTGGAATCCGAATTTATACCTCCATAATAGGAACATATGGACGACATCAGAGGTCTTGCAAAACGTTTTTTTTTCCCCGCTTAGTTTCGTTTTCTAATGTGGCGGGAAATTGTACGTCGGTATAACAGTCAGAGAATTGTTGAGTTCTACAATGGCGAGGAAGAGTATAGTGTCGCTTAACACGGAAAAAGTGTATTTTGAGCCGGGAGAAAGTCTATTTTTAACCGAGAAGCCGAGGAAAAATGCGTGAACTTTTTCCCCTTGTGCACGTATACACGGTGTATAGGTTGTTGATGTACAGAACATGTAATAATAAGTCGATAGTTCCACAACTCTAGAACCAGCAGTATATTTACAATGTGCAGCCGATATTTTTATAGGCAGTAGTGTCCCGATATTTTGCCCGCCGATACACACTTTTTTCAAGAAATCGAGTGTCGATATTGACATTTTAATTAGTATCGATGTATTGGACACTCCATATTTTTAAAAATATCGACATCCTGGTGTAGCGCCGACTGCCGTTCCGCAGCCGAAGTCTGTCAACTGCGGCCGTGCGGCCATCAGAGAAGACGGCGGCAGCCCTTGCAGGCGAGCCAGCCGAGTACAGGGGGCAGCCCGGCCGACGCTCGGCCCTCCCTGCAGCTCGCGTGCGCCACGCCGCAGCCGCCTGCGTCTGCAGACACGGCTGTCGCACGGCTCAGCCTAACATTCGACCTGGTCTCTGCTCGAAGGCACGCGGTTGCTTCTTCATGGGGAAACACCTGGTCTCAGGTCGAAATTACAAACTACTCGCAATTGTACGTAGACGGAATACACTTTACTTAAATACTTTGAGCACATACTGAAATGTGTCGGACAGTCGCTGACAGGCGGTAGGGGGCGTCGCTTGTGAGGGTCGCCTGCCCTGGACGCGGTACAGTGTGTCCGTCAAGTCGTGCGCCCTCTCCGCTCCGCAGTGCTGTCCCGGCGACCCAGTCTGGCCACACAGCCTGGCGCCGCTCACTCCCACCTCAGCGACTGCCCTGTCCAGAAAAACACGACATTACGGAGTAAATTGCACTAACACGGGAACAGGAATCAAATGTAAGCGTTCCCGTATCTCTTAGAAATATAAAAGTGGGTGCCTGTTCGTGTGAATGCGTGTTCGTGTACAACTTCATCCACAATTGGCGCATACATTCCGTCCGATACGGTTTTTAAACAAAACATAGTGCAGCTGTACTGGACAATTTAAGCCTTTCCTTCGATGTGGTCTGGCCTGTGTTGCGATCTACGTTTTGTTAACAGACGAGGAAGTTGTATTTCTGTACTCAGAGATGCCATTAGTTACCTATGTTTTCTTCCCGAGTGTCGGGAGGGATTGCTCCACACACAAGTAACCATTAGAGGTGTGTTTCTCTGAAGCTCAAAGATCGGTTACCAGCAGGATGCTGAGGTCACAGGAGGTGACTCCTCAGAGTGAATTAGGAGAAAAAGTTAAAACAGCTGGTAATGAGATGGAGCGCACCAATTTTTAACGGGAAGCGGCTGCAGATTTCGATAGTGGGATACTGGTATGTGTCTGTCATACGCTGGTTGATCTGTATCGTAGAGGGAAGATTTCTACATTTGTAACTCATGGCTAGGCAGAAGTGTATTGAGGGCTGCTGGAAGTTTCGCGTCTGTGATGGTTTCTTTCATTCGGTGTGTGTGTGTGTGTGTGTGTGTGTGTGTGTGTGTAGTAGAGTGAGAGAGTGTCGGTGTTTTGTGCAGGAGCCTCTCTCAACAGGAGAGAGGGAGGAGGCTGATAGAGGCGGCCAGGCAGGGCGCGGCGGAGCAGCTGCGCGAGTTACTGGCGGCGGGGGCGGACGTGGGGGCGAGGGAGGAGCAGTGGGGGAGCAGCTGGACCGCCCTGCACCTGGCAGCAGGCAGGGGTCACGTGGCGGCGGCCAGCTGCCTCGTCGGCGCCGGCGCGGAGGTCGACGCCAGGGCGACCTCGGATCAGTGGACGCCCCTGCACTGGGCTGCATTCAATGGCCACGCTGGTGTGGTGCGGCTGCTGGTCGGCGCCTCTGCTGACCCCAACGCCAGGGATCAATGGGGGCTGACGCCGCTGCACAGGGCGGCACTGTGGGGTCACGCAGAGGCGGCGGCTGAGCTCCTCCTGGCGGGGGCGGACAGGGGGGCCCGGGATGAGCGTGGCAGGACCCCCCTGGACCTCGCCAGGCAGGAGGGAAACCAGGAGCTGGTGGATATGCTGACACAACGCTGACATACGGCATTCAGGAAGCACAAGCAGTTACACCATATGCGTTGGTCTTTCAAATAAAGAATACAAAAAATCAATCCTTTGTTCATTTATTTGTACATACCATTTTGTGCTGCGTATGACAACTCTGGTAACACCGGGACAACGACGAGAGATACCTGTAAACTAACGTGAGGAGCCCTTCAGTCTGTAAAATACTTCACGATCAGTTTTTGCAAAAGCTGAGTAACAACTGATAAACACTGCACTATTACTAAGCACCACCTGTCTCTCTCAAGATAACGTCAGCACTCAATCTCTTTGAAGACACGAATGGCGCAATACTGTTGGTTGTCTACCACATCATGCAGCTGCACTAACGTTCGTTGTTCGGACCAGACCACTGCATTACCCCATTACTGGAAACTATATGCTGCTAGCGTGCCTCGTGCTATGTTACACCAGCATAAACTGCACCATACTCAGATTACTGGCACACAAGTCGTTCAGTCAGAATGTGTCTTCAGTTGCGATCTCACGCCGAGTTCACTTATGTATCTGCAGTACGCAAATACTTGCCGCCTTTAATTGCAGCCTCACATTGGTAGCAAGTGTTACACCACATACCAGGCAACACTGCACACGGAATGAGTCACACATCAGGCAGATTCGTAGAGGTGACACTATGACGAAAACTAAAATAAATAAAATTCTCTACTTTGGCCCACTAATCGAGCAAGTGCTTCCAACTGCTGGTGAGATTCTAATGAGCGACTTGCTGTTACGTTAATTCAAATGTAGATCTGACTCTCGATGTAAATTACACACTTTCCCATACTGTCGCCATCTGTACATGAGCGTGTCGTTATTTCCTAACTTTCGTCACCTGAGTCTACGACGTTTAATAAAAATGACGGAACGAGCAGCGGGGATGTCAAAAACAAAACGCACTACGACAACTAACTTTTAAAACACGGTTCCTGTGACAGCAGTGCTGCACTGGAGCGAATACCTGGTGGGGGAAGAGATACATGTCCAGTGTGCACAGAGGGGGTTCTTATATAAAGTGTCAAGCGATGTGAAAGACTCATAAAATGTTGACGTCGAAAGGGAACTGGCTGGATTGAGCGTGGGAGGTTCCTTTCCCTATCGACAGCAACTTATTTTTCCAGGTTTCAGTGTGACGCTGCAGCTAGGGGAACAGTGCAGAATACAGCAGCAGTGGCGGCGGCGAGCGGGAAGGCGTTCTCCGCGCATGCGCCGGCAGCGGATTCGCCGCGCGGCGTGACGGTGAGTGGCTGGGGTGAAGGCTCGCGAGCCAGCCGTGGGGCCGCGACAGAGACTCGCGCCCGCCAGCCTCCAGTACTCGGCTGCGAGACGGACCTGCAACTTCCCCTCAGTCAGCATCGGCCGCCAGGGCCCACCTGTGGCGCAGCAGGCGGTCACGTGTGTAACCGCTACACGGCGAGACAAACAACTTAGACCCACACATTCACACCAGGCTATGATCGGAAACATAAAACACACTAAATTTTCTGAATATCGCAGTATAATAAAGGAACAACACCCATGGCTTCACAATATTCGGGAAACCGACAGCCACGAAGCATCGCCGTTCACAAACCGCCGAATCACCCGGTGCCGCACAAGCTTCAGATTCGGACTCCACAGACTGAACAGAACATCCGTAAGCAAACACCATTACAGACAGGAGATAGACACAATAAAAAATACCAGAGGAAATTAATGGCAAGTCCCATATGATCGAGAAATTAAACTAACAAATTAGTAGAGACAAAAGGAACACACGCGCGCGCACACACACACACACACACACACACACACACACACACACACACACACACACACACACAGAGAGAGAGAGAGAGAGAGAGAGAGAGAGAGACCGATAGTGTAAACAAAATTAAAATTCGTCGCCAAATACTCTCGAGAAAAGTTGAACGCTAACGGCTTTAGCAAACACAACGTGTGTTTGTGTGTGCAGTGCCCTCAGAACGCAAAAAGAATGATGTCGCAAAAAAATTGAGCAATAACATGTATACGCTAAATGTTTTGACGCCAAAATTACGTCGCTGAATAATCAAGAGGTGTGCAGTGCAGGACACCATACAGATAGTCCTGCAAAACTGCGTATGTAAAAATCACGGTAAGAAGAAAAAAAAACTTTCTTTAGGCCTGTCTTTGTTAGATCAATTAAAACATAAAATATGTTCACTTTCTAAAGCTTACAATAATCAGATGTCCACTGGGTATGGCACAGAGGTGCCTAAACATGTTTGGGTAACAAGAGAAATTACTCTTTCTGCATAAAAGGGGAACCTGTTTTCAATAATGTATGTAGATATTCGCCATTTACTGTAAGAGTTATTTTCACAACTGCAATGTCGCCTTTGGGCTCTGAACAAGATTTCATCTCGGCACATGTCAGACTTCAAACTCCTCCGACACACACACACACACACACACACGTCCCGATTTTTGTAACTTCATGTGGTGAACCGTTTCACCTATTCAAATGCTAACTGTTTTACTGCATTCTTTAATAAATGTACTGTGATGGCGTCTTGGAATTTACTTCAAATGGGTTAGCTACTCTCACCACCAAATTGGACACACAGATCGCCTGCTTGCATCTAAATAGCTATCCGTTCTGCTGCAAGAACTGCCCAAGTGGCCATATCAGCGAGAGACGTACGAAGAACAAGCAGGAGGGATTGCGGTGCGTCGGCTCATTAACATCGTACAGGAAATAGTTAAGTGTAGCAGTCTCGGGAGGGAAGTTACGGTGTCATTATTGCTTCCTTCGCAGTCGTGGCTACATTCAGAAACATGTACGGAGATTTCGTACCAAATGGGGGTCTTGCGCGTAAAAAAGCGTTCGGAAGAGAAGTAACGAGTAAATATTTGTACAAAGAACGGGTGTTCAAAAATTACAGACTGTATAGACTGAGGACAACCGGAAATCTGGGAAGAACCCGTGAATTTTTTCATTGTTTTAGTTTTCAGATAATTTTTTGTAATTTTGGCTGGTGGGAACTGATTCTGTGGCAAATTGTATCCCGCTATTGGAGAATAACACTGCAGCAATGAAACATGAACGGGAGGGAAAAAAATAAATCTTTAGTTGCAAAGGAAATGCGCCATTTACGACAAGAAAACACAGCTAAAAATATGTCAAAGGCCTTGGGGCGAAGACGATGTGATACTTTGTAACAGGAAACTCCTTTCTGTGAGCGTGACGTCACAGCTGCTAACGTCAGGTTCATCTGGGCAGTCGCCAGCGGGCTGTTGCGCATGCGCAGTTGACTCGCCCGCTGCTCGGACTGCTCCGGCCGTTAGCTGTACTGCGCGCCCTGGCTGCCGCATTCGCGCATGCGCAGAGTTATCTGAGTTGCAGGGGGGGGGGGGGGGGGTAGTGTCCACGTGACCCGTGTTTGCGTTCAGTGATTTGGCTGCTTCCTCTTCATTTACAGCTCCCACGTCTAATGAACACAATACGTATTTCTGTGGCCGGGAGCTATCAAGCGACTTAAAATGCATTCACATATTTAGTGAAGGCGAAAATATATTATTAGTTTCAGTTTTCTGGATTTTGTTTCAAAGTTTCTGCCAGTCAAGCATTAATTGCTTTGCAGCAGAAAGATGAAGTTATTGTTGTTAGTTTCCTAAAGAAATTTGGCGTTACTATTCTCGCTGAGGAAGTCAATTTATTTGAAACGAAGTGTTTCATTCCACAGCTGTTCGTTGAATGTAAAGTGCACGTTTCCATGTTCTGCCATGTATGGCATTATGTCATAATGAAGAGAAAAAAAAACATGAGATGCTACAGTACTGCTACTCAAAGAAAACTTACGTCGCAAAAACCACACCGAAAAGCATAATGTCAGGTGGGACCTACTTAATTGTGAATCTGGACAGTGTGCACTTCAGACCGAAGTATTCACGTTAGTATAGTTTACGAAATTCTGATGCACTCGGAGTATCCTCTGACGTCCTGTTTCTTTTATGGCGTAATGTAACACCTCTTTGTGCTTTATACACACAAACATGCGGCCTTCTTACGTCACTGCAGCTGCACACGCGCAGTAATGCCTGTTTTCTGGCGCTCTCTGGCTACTGCTAAGCCGAAGGTATTTGTGACAGTCTGGGGATAGTTTTGCGAATGGTGGTTTGAAAAGTGTTACTTTCAAAGTAAATATGCTTCTACGCAGGATGAATTATGTTACGTGTGAGGAAGTGGGATGAATGTCTTAAAAAAACAGAGCGTTCGACTCTCGTTTCGAGCCCTGAAGACCAGACATTTACGTCAGTATTTTAAATTTACTGGCAAATTTGTGCGACGTACCTCAGAGTACAACACACGCAATAAACGTCGATATTGTATGTGAAAGCTTGGCTTTTCTTGTTGCTGCACTTCATATTTTAATGTAAACCCCTAACTTTTCCTATTTGTGTGTTCGCGCTACGTAGGTGATTGCTATTGGCTTAATACAGCGCGTGTCCTATGCTCTGAATGTCTGCTGTCATCGGCTGGCCAAGTCACGTGCCATGACGTCGCAATCTCGATTTCAAAGCTCGGGAAACTAGGGTGCCGTGTTTGGTGCAATCCAAATTTATAGTTTCGTAATACGAAAATATGCGGCGTAGGACTATATGCTGCTGGAAATGAAAGGCCGTTCAAAAACTTCTCTCCACGTTCCATTTTTTCCAGGAAGTTCCACGCCAGTGTATAAACCGTAAACCATTCAAAGGATTGATAAGTTTTACAGTTCCGAGGGAAAATTTACTGGAAACCTACCGTCACTTAGCACGGAAAAAGTGTATTTTCACCCGGGGAAAAGCATATTTTTACGCCCTGAATTACCAGTAAAAGAATCAACCAAAAAAGAGGTGAGAATCCTGGAGGCCAAAGAAAATGCGTGACCTTTAAGAAGCAGCAAATACACTTTCCCACAACGTAAGTAAGACGTCGGGTAAGAATTATTCTCTGTATCAGGAACCTGACTTCGATGCGCTCTGCCCCTAAAATCTCGGGTAAATTACTCTAAAAGCTGACTGATATTGTCGTGTTGGTTCCACTAGCGATGGGAACTACAGGAATTGCCGAGAATAAGTACCATTCATTTCGTTTACCACTATTATTCATGTGCAACAGGTGTATTTACCGGTTTCCGCTACTTGCAGAAGACTCCAAAGGTTGGAAGGCTTCGCCGTAAAACACGTAACGTGGTAATTGATGTACTCGCTGTCCCCGGTCTGCGACTCGTATTTGTTACATTAGAGGGTGCTGTGGCGTGGCTGGAGGATGCGATATCTTTCATTTCGATAACTCTGCTCAGATGCATGCAGACGAACCCGTTAAATACTTCGGAGCAGACTTTGAATAACGTAAACAGTAAACGTAGGTGACTGGACGATTAGTCGGAAAACAGACTGCGCGCCGCTAAACAGAAAGGTGGCAGCTGAAGGGCGTGTTGCGCGATGCCACGGAAGTAGCAGCAGGCAGGAGGCAACATTCTTTCTGAGAGTGTGGCTCATGTCCAGTGTGAGAGGGGCCGTGCAGATCCTGATCTACATCTACATGATTACTCTGCAATTCACACTTAGGTGCCTGGCGGAGGGTTGATCGAACCACCTTCAAGCTACTCCCCTACCGTTCCACCCTCGAACAGTCGCGGGAGAAACAAACACTTACATCTCCCCATGAGAGCTCTGACTTGTCTTGTTTCGTTATGAAGATCATTTCTACCTGTGTAGGTGGGCGGCAAAAAAGTATTATCGTACTCTGAGGAGAAAGCTGGCGATTGAAATTGCATGGGAAGGTCCTGCCGTAGCAAGAAACGGCTTCGTTTTGACGGCTGTCATGTTAATTGCTGTATCATATCCGTAGCGCTGTCTCGCCCATTTCGCGGTAATACGAGACGACCTGCCTTTCTTTGAACTTTTTCGATCTCTTCCGTGAATCCTGTCTGAGGCGGGTCCCACACTGCGCAGCAGTACTCGAGAAGGGGGCGTGCAAGTGTCTCTTTAGTGTACCTGTCACGTCCTCTACTTCTTCTGTCAGTAAATCGTAGTCTCTAGCTTGCTATCTGCACAACATTATCCATGTCATCGTTGCAGTTTAAGGTATAAACAACTTAAACTCTAAGTATTTAGCTGAATTTATATCCCTCAGATTTTTGTGATTTATCGTCTTAGTGGTTTCTTTGTCGTGCTCATGTGGACGACTTCACACTTTCCATGATTTGTACTCAATTACCACTCCTTGCACCATTCTGATACCTTGTCTAAGTCATTTTGCAATTCGTTTTGGTCATCTGATGACATTGCATAACGGTAAGTGGCTGCACCAGCTAGACACTGTCTAAGAGCACTGCTCAGATTGTCTCGTAAGTGGTGTACGGAGACCAGCAACAGCAGAGGGCCTCTTAACACTTACTTTGGAGAACGCCAGGCGTTACTTCTGTTTTACTCGATGACTTTCCGTCAGTTACTAAGAACTGTGACTTTTCCAACGTGAAATCACGAATCCAGTCACACGACTCCACAGGTGCGCGATTTAACCAGAAGGGACGGTGTCAAAAGCGATATGGAAACCTTAAAACTACGTAATCAAATTGACGTTCCTTGTCAATAGCAGTCATTAGTTCGTGGTAATAAAGAGCTAGTTGTGTTTCACAAGAGCTTTATTTTCTAAATGCCTGCTGGCTGTTTCTAAATAAATCGTATTCTTCGAGGTGGTTCATAGTGTTCGAGTGCAGTATATGTTCCAAAACACTACTGCAAACCGAGGTTAGTGATGTGGGTCTGTTATTCAGTGGATTACTCTTATCCCGTTCCTTGGCTATTGGTGTGACTTGCGCAACTTTCCATTCTGCTGGGTACGGAGCTTTCTGCCAGCGAGCAGTTGTATATGGTTGCTAAGTGTGCAGCTATTGTATCAGCATACTGTGAGAGTAACAGACTGGTATACAATCTGGACCGCAAGCTTTGCCTTCCTTGTGGTTTAAGCTGTTTTGCTGCACCAAGAATTTCTGCTTCTGAATTACTCATATTGGCAGTTGTCCTCGATTCGAGTTCTGGAATGTTTACTTCGTCCTCTCCTGTGAAAGAAAGTCGGAAAACGGTTTGGTAACTCTGCCTTCGTGGCGCTGTCATCAAAAAGATCACCATTGCCATCGCGCAGTGAAGGTATCGATTGCGTCTTCACGGTGTATGTGATCCGGGAGAACTGGGAAATCCGCGAGAAACCCGGGAATTTTTTCATCCGGAAGAAAACTAGGAAAAACGTGGTATATTTAAAATGCCGCGAATTTATCATTGTTTTAGTCTGCAGTCAAACTTCCGTAAGTTTGACTGGTAAGAACTGATAAACGGCAAAATGTGTCAAAGGCTTCAGGACGAAGGCTGTGGAGTACCTCATAGCAATAAACTGCTGCCGACGAGTGTGACGTCACACCTGTTTGCATCAAGTTCAAAAAATGGCTGTGAGCACTATGGGACTTGACATCTGAGGTCATCAGTCCCGTAGAACTTTGAAGTACTTAAACCTAACTAACCTAAGGACATCACATACATACATGGCCGAGGCAGGATTCGAACCTGCGACCGTAGCAGCAGCGCGGTTCCGGACTGGAGCGCCTAGAACCGCTCGGCCACAACGGCCGGCTAAATATCACACCGACGCATCCTTTTAAGCGCAAAACAGCGTAGGCTCTGAAAAGATAAACTGTTTCACGCGTCCCTTGTCTTCCTACTACTTTCTGTTCACGAAATGTCCTATACTAAGTGCGTGGTTTGAAGGAACCTGTTTTAAAAAAATCAAATGCCTCACCAATGCAACTTTTTCGCACCTCATTCGCCTTTCTACCGTCTTCTACAGACGACTTAAATTTGCTACTTGGCAGTCAGATGCCGCATGTGTGTGGCTTTTTGTGCACAAAACAGCTAGGCCTGAGGCGGTGAACTTTTAACGTTTCATTACACCAATTTCCGCTGTCGGTTTGGTTGCGTGCTAGAGTGCATTCCAACCTCCTTGTTCACTTACGTAGCTCGCGATACCTGTTGCGGAAATTTTTCATTTTCCTCTAAGATCAGAAAAGAAGTTTTGTTTGAGGAGCCCGCCGGCCGGCCGAAGTGGCCGTGCGGTTAAAGGCGCTGCAGTCTGGAACCGCAAGACCGCTGCGGTCGCAGGTTCGAATCCTGCCTCGCGCATGGATGTGTGTGATGTCCTTAGGTTAGTTAGGTTTAGGTAGTTCTAAGTTCTAGGGTACTGATGACCTCAGATGTTAAGTCCCATAGTGCTCACAGCCATTTTTGAAGGAGCCCGCCTTGTGCGTTGCGCGGTTCTGATGCTTTCTTCTCGTCGTCATTTCGCTACACGGGACCAGCCGTAGTGCTTCTGGAATCTCGACACGCCGGCTTAGACCGCTGTGTAGTTTACCTCCCATCTTTTGCGATCCTGCTGACATATTCTTGTGTAGCCGTGCGGCAGGCAGATTGTAAACGTTGTAATAACCAACTCCAGACTGTATCGAGCAACAACTGGTCATTTTCAGAGTTCTCCTTCACTATCGCGAAATTAGTGGGGTGATACGATACCGCAGATGGGGTGGCAGAGATTAAAATAGTGGCGCTTTTCCGTGCGGCGAGATGTTATACGAAATTTCGGTCACCGGCTTTCTGATCGCAATACGAAAATGTTTTGCTGCCGTGCAACACGTAGGGAAGAATCTTTTCAAAGCCTTAGTGAGTATTTGTGCAGGTTTTTTTGCGACGTTGTACCAGTAAGTACGGATAGCGGAAGTGCTCTCTCCACGACAGACTTTGGTGACGTCACAACACGGACAGCCGCGAAGAATTTATCGCGAGCGATTTCGCACCATGACGTATACCCTAGTGAGCTTGTCCTCGTGTTCTTCTCTCCTATATAATACATTTAGTACCCTGAAGGATTCACCCTTTTATGACGAAACAAAGAGTTTTGGATTCTATTGTGTCTACCTTTTGTTATAATATAGTTGCGCTACACCTTGAAGACACACAATTGACGGACATCTGTCAGACCGTTTCTTACGCTCCGGGTTAGAAGCGCCAAACGAGTACCTGTTTCCCGCTTTATTCCTGCCTCTACAAGCCGGTCACGTGACCTGTGCTGGCTGCAGGTCACCACTGCTGTAACGTCTTCCGTCTCGAAGTTCTGCTGCAGTCTGCTCCATATTCAGGGCGTATATTAAAACTATCACTTACAATGGAACAGACATGTCGAAATCTACTCTGAAATTTTTTACAGAGGAAGAAAACATCGAAAGAAATGGATTGCCAAACTTTTAGCTGCTAAGGAGCACTGCAAGTATTTTGTAAAAAAATGTTGAAGTTACGGTGCACCCTTTTTTTGCCGCGCCGAGAGCAGCTTACGAGAGCGGTCTGTACAACCCTGCCCGGCTAGCGCGGGACACGCAGACAGAAATTCTGAGCACCTGAAGCCTGGCTTACGTTGTGTCTAGGAATCCTACATACTCGGTTCGCTAGACATAAACAGTCAAACAACTCGTACGAATCAATTTCATTGCGAAACACAATTACGATTACTCAACTTTGATACGTGTCGCAGGCAACGGGCGGGATACAGAATGGTCAGCCTGCATCGTAAGAGACGAACAAGTCTGTGCTACGCAGGGGCAGCTGCCGCCGAAGCCGCGGTCCGCCTCGAGTCGGGGGCGGCGCCGACGCCGCCTCCACGCGGGGGCCGCTGGTGGCGCGTTGTCGTCCTGGAGGGAGGCCGTTCTCTGGTGTGCGGCTGGAACCGTCTGTACGGAGGAGAACTGCCTGTGAACGCTGTCTTACTGGTTTCTACTCTCTGGAGCTAATACTCGGCACACAGGGTACAGCTCCGTCCTGCTACAGCCACAACGCGAAACTTTGGTGTTCAGTGAGGATTATTTTGCGTGTCAAGCGCACTCTTGTTGACGGAGCATCCAAAATGGAGCAGGGAAGCAGGAATTTAAGTGTCTCAATTTGTACGGAAGCGTGACATGCGCGGAGATCGTGCACTTTGCACTGGAATTGCATCTCCATCTCTCGTTAGCACTGGTCCAAAGTTTTCCTCGTATGTCGGCTGCCGCCTTTCCCTGGCTTCTCACTACCACTGAGGGAAAATTACAAGCAGGACGCCAGTTACCGACTTCGAGTATCATCTGAAGAGGAGGCGACACAGCTAGCGTTTCCACTAGGTTTGTAACGTCTAATGGTCACATTCTTTTTTGTTCCTTTTTTTTCTCTAAAAGATCTATGATGTAGTGGCAAAGCGCCCGCTTCGTGATCCAGAGAGAGCGGGATCAAATCCCGTTCAGACCACAACTGCTTTCACTGTGATTTCTAACCGAGCATGCACTTCCTCAGACGTTGGAGTGGCCACGAAAGACACGTGGTTGGGATTCCACGTCAAACCGCAGGTGTCCACTTTGCGATCAGGTGACAGGGGAGGGCCAGGGAAGCGCCAGCAGCTGCAGTGCGGCCGCCAGAGAGACCTGCAAGAGGCCTGCCGGGCGGGTTCTCTGCCGCTCGTGCTCGTCAGCCCGTCTGCCGCTGTGGAAACCTGCCTTGAACTGTGCAGACAACTGTCTGAATAACTTCATACCGGCTGTTGCACTCTTGCACGTGTATCAGTGGCTAGCAGAGACAGTAAAATCATGGCAGTGTCTGATGTGGCAGGCGACTTCCATCAGTGAGGACTTGTAACTTGTTGAACTGGAATGTGTCTTGCAGTACCACATTTTATAACATTTCCTGTAGGCCATTCCTTGCAATGATGATCGAATGTTGTACATTTGACTATCAGTGAAGCAGTTGTTTGTTTATTCTGTGTAGTCGTCACAAAAATGCAAAGTGTCTGTTGAATGAGAAAAAGAAACCGGACAAAGGAAACATTGATGCAGCGACCACTATTTTTATTTAGACAGAACTGGGATGGAGTCACAAGTGGTCCCGGCCATTGTTCTGCACATTGCGCTTCATTCCAGGCGTGACTGACGTAATTCGTAAAGTGTGGCCAAGAGAACTGGCGATGCACGAATGGCGGTAGCTGAAGAATACTCTTCCGCTGATAAACCTGAAACGAGAGAGAGGTATCGGAAATGATGTTGTCTGGTAATTTCCTCATAAAATGCTTTCCACTGTCGAAAACAGCCTTTATCGAGAGGTCGAATCGCACTAGTGATTCCAGGCGGAATCCACATTACGTCCACAGATTTTTCGTCACCCATCACAAAAACAGAGGCGTCGTTATGTGCAGAACATGAGTGCAACGAAAGCAATGAATTGGTTTCTGCAGCTGGTAGGAATACTTCTCGAACGAAATGTTGAAAATTATTCTTTCCCATTTTTACAGATTTTGATATATTGACCACAAGATCTTTGGCACTAGACAGTCGATTCTCTATTTTTGGTCCCTACTTTGTGTTGCGGTTCTCGCAGACAGATGTACAGCTGCGGAAACAGTAAACCGCCCACACTTCCTACCGGCATTGTGGTACAAGAATGTGTCGTTGCACTCACTGGGTGGGCTGCCGACTCCGCCCCTTTTCCACCCCGACACGATAAAGAGCGGGCCGCACGCAGTTCTCTCACCAAACCCGACTGATCGGCGCTGTAAACACCAGTTGAGGGGATGGCGGCAGGTTTCGCCCCTGAGTCAGCCGCGAATTCCCGTGCAGCACTGCCCGCCACCGGCAGCTGCTCCACACGGTCACGTGACGTAAACCCGGTGGTTCTGCGGCCTCCTGCTCTGTGCGACTCCTGGAAGCCGCGCAGCCGGCCGGCCAGAGGCCCAGAGCCGGCAGTGGCCGCGCCGGCTGCAGCCCCGCACACCTCCGCCGCTGACGGCGCACAGCCTCTCCATCCGGCCAGTCCCCCATCTCCCCCCGACAGGTTTTCCACTCAGCTGGCCTGGGGCCTCCGTTTGGCGCGTATTCCTTACGTCCTGTAATTCCTTCTTCCACTTCTACAGTTCACGCTCCGACTGTACGAAACGGAAACGCCTTCGCACACTGCGTAACTTCGAGCGTTTTCCCGTCCTTCGTCTAACCGATACTTCGCTGCCTTCTCTTTGTCGCTGAAAGCTGTTGCAGTACGTGTGTTGTTTGCAGACTTGGGAGGTATTCTCCTTCACAACTTTTACTGGCACTGCAGACGCCGTCCCAACCACAGTTCACGGAATCGTCACCGTTATTTCGTATTTCTTCTCACGTATCCACAGTTTCAAACGAAATGTCGACATCATTCGAATGAATGTCAAGGAAATCAACTAACAAATGACAAATATGTACGTCCTCAGGAGAAGTAGGTCATTTCGGCTGGAAGCCACGTTGTCCATATTTCATCGTTGCTAAATTGAGAACGTTAATTCGAATCCACATTATTGTGAAACAAGAACAAAAAAAAATCTTCTGTTAGTAGGCGTGCCTTCCCGAACCTCACTAAATATTAACTCAGCTCTATCTTTATTCTCAGTAGCTCCCAATACTGCAAAATACAACTGATAATTTGTAATACATGTTTCTTGACTGGCTAATTCCAGAGAATAGTAACATTGTACTATAGTGTCCGAGAAACTATCAAGGAAAGGTTACCTGAGACGTCCTTTACAAACTACAGTTGGGGTTGTGTCGTGTTTCCTGTTTATAAATGCACCACCGATGTCGGCTGTGTTGCGCATGCGCAGCTGCTGCAGCATCAGTAGGGGTGTACATATCTACCGCCGCCTGGCGCGCAACGCATTTGGCAATTTTCAACGATTTTGTAAAATATTTGCAGTGCCTCTTAGCAGCTAATATTTTGACAGTGCATTT
This sequence comes from Schistocerca americana, assembly GCF_021461395.2. Taxonomy (NCBI): domain Eukaryota; kingdom Metazoa; phylum Arthropoda; class Insecta; order Orthoptera; family Acrididae; genus Schistocerca; species Schistocerca americana. The sequence continues at coordinate 13,553,858 of NC_060129.1, forward strand.
CTTTCGCTGCCTTCTTCCTGTGAAAAAAATTAGATGGCTGTGTTTCGACTTGTCTTATTGGATCATTACCTTGTTAGTTTTCTTGATCACTATGTGAAACGAATAAAAAATTGTAATCCTTATCTCCTCTTCTAAACTTAGCCATCCGCCTTATTTAACTACTGGACATCATAAAGTTGTTCCATAAATCTGCGCGATTCGAATGTCTATGCCTTCTTCCAAAATCATTGCCCACTGTGGGACAAAAGCATCTACTTTTCATCCAAATTTATTCGTTGTCTTGCGAAAGGCATTCCATACAGTTTCGCACGCCCGCCTGATCAACAAAATAAGGAGCGTAAGGAATATGAGACCAGCTGTGTGACTGGACAGAAGAGCGCCCAGCAAACGGAACACAGCGTATCATCCTGAACGGAGAGAAGTCTTCGGACTTCAGAGTAACTTAAGCGGGCATTACACGAGGATTCGCCGCGAAAGGTACTGGTCTAGCGCGACAGCCATCTGGCGGTACAACGGGTGAAACTACGAAATTTAGCGGACAAATTACCCACAGTGCGTACTGCTTGTTGTTTGGTTGCTGCTAGGTGTCCAGCGGCTAAATTCAGATTTTCGTGTTGGGAAGTTTTCGCGTTGGGGATCTTACACATTTTATTTTTCAGTAAGCAGGTTTCATAAATGCAGTAGACTCTTTCATATTAGCCGTTTGAGAAAGGATTTTTCTATTGATAGCTTCGTATTCTAGAAACGAAATGCAGCAAAGAGGTGTTAAGCGTCTTAAATGAGGCATACAGCGAGGACGGCCATTTATGACCCACTCTATCATATTAAGCTACATCGTAAGTCGTTTCTTTCCGGGTAATATGCATATAACGTAAAGGATATTTATTACAATGTTGGCATCACATATATTCTGCACAGTCACAAATACAGTTTACATTTATGCTAATGGTAATCAAGGTTGCTATGGAGGCACAAGTATTAGTAAAAATGGATAGAGTTTTGCTTGTAATGGTTTAATTACATTAGCAAAACTTGCCACTCGCTAGAAGATATCAGAAGTAGCCCGAAACTTTTACTGTTATTACCAATTAAATTAGTTGTTGTGAAGAGAGGCAACCTATGTAGAGTAAAGATTTGTACTCATGAAAAATAAGTTTATTCATAGCAAGATGGCATTTGATGTTAAGCATTTCCGTGACAGAAATAAATTCAATTGTGATCTCACAGACATTGTGAAATAAACCAAAGTCTTGTTCCTTACTGCAGTTAAATATGTCCATGCAAGCCCATAAAAATTCTGATAAAATGAACTTTGCAAATATTAATGCTTGAAAATTATAAATATGCAAAGTATTTATAATGTTAATTTGAGGGTGAAGCCAATATTTAATATCTAATTAAATATTTTGTAGTGGCTGATTGTGCACCATTACAACAAAAGCCAGATGGCCAACCTTCTACAGACTACACTTTAAATTATTTTTCACTTAAACGTTTCCCCAGAGAGGAAGAGATTTTGAGTAGGAACAGGAGAAATTCACTTTTAACCATATATTACAAAATAAAATACGTATGTCAAATATCTAGCGTGTCAGAATACCAAAGCGATTTAATTCTTAAACATCACAGACAAAAGTAGTAGTCAGTCTTTGAAACAGCTGCTTTTTTCAATTTTAATGAGATTTGATAATAAAATACATTTTGTTTACATTTTTAACAGAAATATCACTGAGTTGCAGGTTTTATAGTTACTTGTTGTATTAGTTATGGTTTTCATCACAGAAATACAGTTTTGTGCTTTCTTTACACTGGACATTTAGACATGTGGTATATGTTTAGCTTCATTTTTATAGGGCTTTCCAGGAGAAGTCACACCCTTCAGCAAGTGTGCAAAGTGTAGTAGTCACTAACAGGCAAAAGCCACCATTCGAAGCAGTTTTTTTTATAAATACACTAAACACAAACTGATTAGTCTAAGGATAACTTTAAAAATTAACAGTGGACTTCAAAAAACAACTCATACAGATTCAGATTCAGCAAATATTTGAGCAAATATTTGAAACACTACACAGGACACTATCATCTGTGTACCTACTGGAAAACTCAAAACTACTCTGTGTTAAACATTACAGCTAAGGCGAATTTACATCCTTAAGTTTGTGTTCTGGAAAAATATACAAAAAGAGTCTAGTAAGATAATTTCTGAAAATTCATGGGTACTGCAGAATGTTTCTGCTTCATGTTGTAATATTCCTAACTTTTCACATTTTGTAGTTCTTGTTGTCAGTCTTGAAAAGATGTTTGTTCACCATCCAGTGGTGTATTACAAGTTCACTTTCATTCATCAGTGCTCTAATCCTAAGATTGGATTGTGTAGAGTACTTTCCAGATAAAATACCACAGGTCAACACTTCACATAATATGAGAGGCTTAACACAGCTTTTAAAGTGTTAACGCAGGCATTATAAGGCGTAGTGAATACCAGCTTCACACTCTCTGAAAACTACATGTTTACAATTTTATTCTGGGGTACTCACGAGTTACATAAAGAAACAGATTGTGCATAAGTTCATTGCTAGGCCCCAACTCTGATAGATTTGTACGTCAACAACTGTGTGATGACTTATGCTTTGTGCATGATCCCTATTTATAGGTGAAAGAATTACAAAAACTATACATACACAAAATACTCATCTATTACATTTTAGCTGTTAATTAGAAGATAGCAAACTTAGAGGGTCCAAAGGTGCTGTTGTTGTTGCGGTCTTCAGTCCTGAGACTGGTTTGATGCAGTTCTCCATGCTACTCTATCCTGTGCAAGCTTCTTCATCTCCCAGAACCTACTGCAACCTACATCCTTCTGAATCTGCTTAGTCTATTCATCTCTTGATCTCCCCCTACGATTTTTACCCTCCATGCTGCCCTCCAATGCTAAATTGGTGATCCCTTGATGCCTCAGAACATGTCCTACCAACCGATCCCTTCTTCTGGTCAAGTTGTGCCACAAACTCCTCTTCTCCTCAATCCTATTCAGTACCTCCTCATTAGTTATGTGATCTACCCATCTAATCTTCAGCATTCTTCTGTAGCACCACATTTCGAAAGCTTCTATTCTCTTCTTGTCCAAACTATTTACCATCCATGTTTCACTTCCATACATGGCTAAACTCCATACAAATACTTTCAGAAACGACTTCCTGACACTGAAATCTATACTCGATGTTAACAAATTTCTCTTCTTCAGAAACGCTTTACTTGCCATTGCCAGTCTACATTTTATATCCTCTCTACTTCGACCATCATCAGTTATTTTGCTCCCCAAATAGCAAAACACCTCTACTACTTTAAGTGTCTCATTTCCTAATCTAATTCCCTCAACATCACCTGACGTAATTCGACTACATTCCATTATCCTCGTTTTGCTTTTGTTGATGTTCATCTTATATCCTCCCTTCAAGACACCATCCATTCCGTTCAACTGCTCTTCCAAGTCCTTTGCTGTCTCTGACAGAATTACAATGTCATCTGCGAACCTCAAAGTTTTTATTTCTTCTCCATGGATTTTAATACCTACTCTGAATTTTTCTTTTGTTTCCTTTACTGCTTGCTCAATATACAGATTGAATAACATCGGGGAGAGGCTACAACCCTGTTTTACTCCCTTCCCAACCACTGCTTCCCTTTCATGTCCCTCGACTCTTATAACTGCCATCTGGTTTCTGTACAAATTGTAAATAGCCTTTCGCTCCCTGTATTTTACCCCTGCCACCTTTAGAATTTGAAAGAGAGTATTCCAGTCAACACTGTCAAAAGCTTTCTCTAAGTCTACAAATGCTAGAAACATAGGTTTGCCTTTCCTTAATCTTTCTTCTAAGATAAGTCGTAAGGTCAGTATTGCCTCACGTGTTCCAGTGTTTCTACGGAATCCAAACTGATCTTCCCCGAGGTCGGCTTCTACTAGTTTTTCCATTCGTCTGTAAAGAATTCGTGTTAGTATTTTGCAGCTGTGGCTTATTAAACTGATTGTTCGGTAATTCTCACATCTGTCAACACCTGCTTTCTTTGGGATTGGAATTATTATATTCTTCTTGAAGTCTGAGGGTATTTCACCTGTTTCATACATCTTGCTCACCAGATGGTAGAGTTTTGTCAGGACTGGCTCTCCCAAGGCCGTCAGTAGTTCGAATGGAATGTTGTCTACTCCAGGGGCCTTGTTTCGACTCAGGTCTTTCAGTGCTCTGTCATACTCTTCACACAGTATCGTATCTCCCATTTGATCTTCATCTACATCCTCTTCCATTTCCATTATATTGTCCTCAAGTACATCACCCTTGTATAGACCCTCTATATACTGCTTCCACCTTTCTGCCTTCCCTTCTTTGCTTAGAACTGGGTTTCCATCTGAGCTCTTGATGTTCATACAAGTGGTTCTCTTATCTCCAAAGGTCTCTTTAATTTTCCTGTAGGCAGTATCTATCTTACCCCTAGTGAGATAAGCCTCTACATCCTTACATTTGTCCTCTAGCCATCCCTGCTTAGCCATTTTGCACTTCCTGTCGATCTCATTTTTGAGACATTTGTATTCCTTTTTGCCTGCTTCATTTACTGCATTTTTATATTTTCTTCTTTCATCAATTAAATTCAATATTTCTTCTGTTACCCAAGGATTTCTACTAGCCCTCGTCTTTTTACCTACTTGATCCTCTGCTGCCTTCACTACTTCATCCCTCAAAGCTACCCATTCTTCTTCTACTGTATTTCTTTCCCCCATTCCTGTCAATTGTTCCCTTATGCTCTCCCTGAAACTCTGTACAACCTCTGGTTCTTTCAGTTTATCCAGGTCCCATCTCCTTAAGTTCCCACCTTTTTGCAGTTTCTTCACTTTTAATCTACAGTTCATAACCAATAGATTGTGGTCAGAGTCCACATCTGCCCCTGGAAATGTCTTACAATTTAAAACCTGGTTCCTAAATCTCTGTCTTACCTTTATATAATCTATCTGATACCTTTTAGTAGCTCCAGGGTTCTTCCATGTATACAACCTTCTATCATGATTCTTAAACCAAGTGTTAGCTATGATTAAGTTGTGCTCTGTGCAAAATTCTACCAGGCGGCTTCCTCTTTCATTTCTTAGCCCCAATCCATATTCACCTACTACGTTTCCTTCTCTCCCTTTTCCTACACTCGAATTCCAGTCACCCATGACTATTAAATTTTTGCCTCCCTTCACTATCTGAATAATTTCTTTTATTTCATCATACATTTCTTCAATTTCTTCGTCATCTACAGAGCTAGTTGGCATATAAACATGTACTACTGTAGTAGGTGTGGGCTTCGTATCTATCTTGGCCACAATAATGCGTTCACTAAGCTGTTTGTAGTAGCTTACCCGCGTTCCTATTTTCCTATTCATTATTAAACCTACCCCTGCATTACCCCTATTTGACTTTGTGTTTATAACCCTGTAGTCACCTGACCAGAAGTCTTGTTCCTCCTGCCACCGAACTTCACTAATTCCCACTATATCTAACTTTAACCTATCCATTTCCCTTTTTAAATTTTCTAACCTACCTTCCCTATTAAGGGACCTGACATTCCACGCTCCGATCCGTGGAACGCCAGTTTTCTTTCTCCTGATAACGACATCCTCTTGAGTAGTCCCCGCCTGGAGATCCGAATGGGGGACTATTTTACCTCCGGAATATTTTACCCAAGAGGACGCCATCATCATTTAATCATACAGTAAAGCTGCATGCCCTCGGGAAAAATTACGGCCGTAGTTTCCCCTTGCTTTCAGCCGTTCGCAGTACCAGCACAGCAAGGCCGTTTTGGTTATTGTTACAAGGCCAGATCAGTCAATCATCCAGACTGTTGCCCTTGCAACTACTGAAAAGGCTGCTGCCCCTCTTCAGGAACCACACATTTGTCTGGCCTCTCAGCAGATACCCCTCCGTTGTGATTGTACCTACGGTACGGCTGTCCGTACCGCTGAGGCACGCAAGCCTCCCCACCAGCGGCAAGGTCCATGGTCATGGGTTGTCCAAAGATACTGATTCTGAAAATAGACCAGAAAGTTTAGAGAAAGTATGCTTTAAACTTGGATAGTTAAATAGAAGTATGCATTTAATAAACAGAAAAACGAAGCCTCCAAACCTATTTTAATGGATTGTGAAAATAACTTGATTTTAGTATTTGAACACTGTAGATAAAAATTATGACTATATAGTTTTTGGGAAAAGTGTTTATTGAACATAGGAAAATGATTGCTTTTCAATACACTATAAGAATCTGAAAACAAGAAATCTAGCAACATGGAAAATTTTTTATCTTTTGCATGTATAGTAAATTAAAAATAATTTAGATTCAAATGTAGCATTATCAGAAGTTTGAAATTGTCACTGTCAATAAATTTTAACAGATGTTCAAATGAGATGAGTAAAAATGAAGCATGAGAGAAGAGTTCAACAGCGTGCAGAAAACACTATGAAGCCTCAAGTTTCTGTGGAACAATGCCCTGTTTTCTCGTGTTTTTTTGGAGATTAGTATTTTCTCAGTACCTCTGAAAGGACATAGGTGTACATTCCATCATACAGGGCAATTATGAGGTCAGTAGAAGCCATTGAACAATTTAAAGAAAGCCATGTGCTTGAACAAGGGAAGCAGAGAAAGTTATTTCAGAAGAGCATTTCAAAAACATTTCACTGGTTCCTAGAAGATAATTAAGCAAAATGACTTCCCAAATTAACAGGAAACAATTTTGTCAGGGCGTTAGAGACAATGAAGCAAAGGCTAATTTCAAACAAAAATACTCAAATCCTACATGAAAGATATGAATATTTTGTACATTAAGAAATGGCCCTGTGACATTGCAAGCCCACTGTTAGAAGGGCAAGAACATTAGGACCTTTTGAGAATTTTCAAATGTAACCAAAGTTGTGTTGATGTACTCCCTGTAGTACATCAGAGAAAGAGTCTTCCATACAGTTTTGACAGCACTGCATAATTAACTTTTTTGCAATCTACTTTGATGTTTATTTCGGTTGTGGGACCTCCACTGCACGTATGGAACCCCAAAAATTACATCAAAGTAAGGATGAAAACAGGCATGCCGATATCCTATACTAAAAGGCTAATCTGCATGCACAGCAGTGAGTGATACTTCAAGTTGCAGAATCTTTACGCATGTCCTGATTTTGTTAGGAATACAGCACTGCAGATAAGGAACTAAGTTAACATTAACAAGTGGTCCAGGTGTGAGCACAGCTTTCCATGTACAAAGGGTCCAAGTTCCCTGGTATCAGCAAGCTTGTGCTCACTGAATGTAGGCCCTTGAGAAACCTTAAGACAGATGAACCACAGTCCCAGAGTCTGATACTACTGGTTCTTTACTGCAGCCGTCCACCTGTTGTCACATAGAAAGTGCACTCAAACCTTCCCAGCTACTGCAACACACATGACTTACGTAACATCAATTTAAGCATATGTTAAGTCCCTGTCCCCTCCTGACATTTAACAAATGTGCAAATAAATAGTTCTTTCACAGGTATACCTACACTGAAGTCTAGGAGAAGCATTTTTGGCTTTATTGCAATGTGGGTTACTTCACTGTTTCAGTTATGAACCCAACACATTTATACTGAGCCGATACAGTAACATTCTTTAGGAATGCTGTGAGTGTGAGTGCTTGAGTTCCTATACAAAGGGCAACTGAGAGATGCTTATAGATACTCCTTTAGCAGGACCTCATGAAAAAACCCCTACACCATTTGGATAAACCTGCCTTTGTTTCAGGCAGTGTCAAACAACTCACGTGGCAGACATGGGAGAGCAAACAACTGCTCAGCTGCTTGAGCAGTGATAGCAGATGTTGATGAAATGTATTTGTAGTATGTCAGCTGAACCAGTACTGAGGTTACAATGTAAGTGACATTAAATATTTGAAAATTTAAGGATACTGAAATGTGTTTTAATTACCTGATAGCAGCAAGTTGCAGCCTGCAGTGCTTTGCTGGCATAATGTACAAAATCTGTGCATTGCTCCATAGTGTTATTTTCTGACAAATGTGTGAACTACTGCAGTTCACACAGAATGATTGATGTTTTTGTACCCAAGGACGACCTTCATTATGTGAAAGGGTCAGAAAGGAACTCACCTCATATTAATATGGACCAGGATGCCACCATACTTTGCCTTTTTAAGTCTACATTAAGGGAACATTTTTTGTTGCTGTTGCTTCTGTGACACTTTGCTGTCTCTACCATGAATTGGAAAGAGCAGATTTTTATGTATAGGTGGCAGCACACACTCAACAGTAAGTTGGTAGTAATGCTCTATTTTGTGGACACTATGCATTTCACACCTCAAACCATGGAGGTATTGGAAGAGGAGGAGTATGGGGCAATAAAATTCTGTGTTTTTTAAAACTGTACAGCCACCAACACATACACAAACCTGTGGTAAGTTTATAGTGAAGATGCACTACTTTGAGCAACAATTTTTAAATAATTCAACCACTTAAAGAAGGCCACCTTGTCTGTGTTAAACAAGGTGATCTTTGTGTTTTGGCTTCTACTATGACTGAAGTCAACATCACCAGCATGCTGCAACTGTCCATAAGGATCAGCAGGTAACATTATGTAACCTCAAAGCAGTATTAAAAATTTCATATGTCAGTGTCCTCAAAATTATGCAGGATCATATCCTTATAACCCATGCTTGTACCTGCTTGTACCTGTTCAAACAAAATGCTGTGTCAGTAGCAACAAGCCATGACGTGCTGCACCTCTTTGCTGATGGAGGGGATCTGTGTTTGGAATCTAATATCACTGGTGACGAGTCACAGTTCAGATGCATCATTACGATCTTTAAGGAGAATGAGCCAGCACGGTGAAGAAACCACTCAGTTTTCCAACTCCAAAAGATAACTGAAAGTTTTTCCATCTGCAGGGAAGTCCTGGAATGATTTACTGGCATGCAGATCCTTCACACTACTGTTACAGCAGCATACTGCATGTCAGTATTGGCTGAACTGGTGAAGCACACTGCAAGCAAAGACCAGAAGTTCCTCAGACTGGATGACAACTTCATAACAATGTGCAGCCTCACATCACAAATCAAGTTTTCCAGTTTCTGGTTCAGTTCAACATTACCTGTGTGCTGCATCCACATTATAGCCCCAGTCTTGCACTCTGTGATTTTCTTTTTAATTCCTTTCACTAAAGGCAAAACTTTGAGGCCTTTTATTTGAGGACTGTAAGCATTGCTGAAGAAGTGAGCAGTGCTTAAGAAGTGAGGATTCTCAAGGACCTGATAAAAAATTGTCTGCAGTGTGTGTTTGAGCACTAGCAGAGATGCTATAGAAGGTGCATTTCAGTAGGAGGGAAGTACTTTGGAAAAGTTGCTACCATTTGAATGGAGTAATAAACATCTGTGAACAAAATTAGTCTGTCTGTTAATCAGCCCTCTTAAATCACATGATGTGGAGTGATTCATGGTAGAAACCAAAGTAGTAGATACCGGTTGACATGCCACTTGGACACACACACTTCTGAAGTAAGGACATTCGTGAATAAGCAGTGCTAGTGTGTTGGGCTTCAACAGTGTACCATTAACCTAAGTTCATAACTTTGAGTCAGGTCAGGACTGTACACAGAATTTTACATATCTTACTTTAAAGTGGCAGAAGTCATCGAATTATTTATACTTGAACTGCCAGATGAAAGCATAACATCTCTACACCAGAGGCTTCAATGAAAAAACCATTACAAACTCAGGAAGTTTAACCCCTGAACATAAAACCCTGAGTTCTGGGTTTTATTGTCTGACAGAAATGTAAAATCCTGAGTACACTAAGTCAACTCAAGAACAGAGCTTTAAAACATTAAACCCTGCATTTGTCTGTTTCAAGACTGGTAGTCAGGTTCTACATTTGTAGCGTGTTTCAGTTGAGGTGGTTGCCAATAGATACCTTTACTGTGTACAGTTTTGGATACTCAAAACACACACTTTCAGACTCTCCTGTATTGTTTAAACAATGCTTTCAAAAAAGGATGGCAACAGTGAACCTGTGTTTTACACAGAAACATTAAATTATTGATTAAATTATTTAATTGGACACATAAAAAATCTACTCATCAACCAGCGGCAGAACACACTCATAAAAGATTGTTGTCAATGGCAAGCTTTCAGAGCCAGTGGGTCCTTCTTCGGGCAGAAGGGTTGAAGGGGAAGGAAGAAGGGAGAAGGAAAAGGACTGGAGCGGTCTAGGAAAGGGGTAGATTTTAGGAAAGTAACCGAGAACTGTGGGTTGGGGAGACTTTCCATACGGAATGAGAAGGAAAGACTGATTGTTGGGGAATGCATTGGATCTGAAAACCTCAGAGCTTACAGGTGGAAGACAGGGTAATATGCAAGCACTACTAAATCATTGTGCATGAGTTAGTAAGAGTGAGAAGCTAAGTGCATTGTGTGTAACAGAGGTGGGAGGGATCAGTGAAAAAAGATGGGAAAGACAGTAAATGATGTAGAACAGAGTGAAGCAAAGAGTAGTTTCAGTGAAGAAAAGCTGAGATGGAAGAAATTAATGTCAATTAAGGTCAGGTGGGTGGCAAGAGCCAGGGACATGTTGTAGTGCTACTTCCCACCTGCGGAATTCTGAGAAACTGATGTCTGAAGAGGGTGTTGTGAGTTGTCGGTATATACCCTCTGCCTATGCCCATTTATCCTAATTGATTATTTGGTGGTAGTCATACCAATGTAGAAGACTGAACAGTGTTTACATAATAGCTGGATGGGGCTTTCCTGGGGATCCGTAAGTCTTGAGACTTCTGGTTTGGTTTGAATACTTGATGACATATTTACCATATGGACTCATGGTGATGCTGAACTGCTTAAATTCCTGGAGTCTCATAATACCTTCTCCCAGTTAAATTTCACATAGTCTTATTCCAAATCATGTGCCACTTTCATTGATGTTGATCTCGTACTCACCGAAGGCCAGCTACACACTTCTGTCCACATTAAACCTACCAGCAAACAACAGTACTTACATTTTGACAGCTGCCATCCATTCCATGTTGAACATTCCCTCCCATACAGCCTTGGCATCCGAGGCAAATGTATTTGTTCAGATGCAGACACTTTACAGCAATACACCACCATTTTCACCTCAGCCTTCACTGCATATAATTACAGCACCAGTCTAGTTGAAAAGCCAATTTCTCAGGCCATTACATTCAATCCTGGTACTGCCGATCCCTCCACAAAACAGCTTCAGAGCACACTATTGGTGACTCCCGGTCTGGAATGTGTTAATCAGCTACTTTGACAGGACCATGACTTCCTAAAATCGTGTCCTGAAATGAGATCCATTCTGTCAGACATTTTTCCCACTGCATCTATAATAGCTTTCCATCGCTCTCTCCATCTCCGCAATATTCTTGTCAGACCCTATGCTCCTTCTGCACCCATGTCCCTACCCTATGGCTCCTACCCCTGTCATGATCCCCTACGCACCCTCCTGCCACCACCTGTAACAGCCCTGTAACTGGCAAAACATGTACTATCAAACGGAAAGCCACCTGGAAAACATCTGACATATACCAGCTAATACGTAAACACTGTTCATCCTTCTACATTGGCATGACTCCCACCAAATTATCAATCAGGATGAATGGGCACAGGCATAGAGTATATACTGGCAACTTGCAATATCATGTTGCAGACCACGCTCTACAACATGACATTCACGACATCGGTGCCTGTTTCTCCACTTGTCTGGATTCTTCTCTCAGACACCAGTTTCTCAGAACTCCACAGGTGTCAACTAGCTATACAACATGTCCTTGGTTCTCACCACCAACATGACTTTAATTTACGTTAATTTCTCAGCTTTTCTTTGCTGTAACTACTCTCTGCTTCAGTCCGTTTTATTTTTCTACATCTTTCATTATCTTTCCCATCTATTTTTCATCGCCCACTCCCACCCCCTTTACATACAATGCACTTAGCTTCTCACTCTTATTAACTTGTACACAACGTTTTAGTAGTAATCTCTGTCTTGTGTATTACCCTTTCTTCCGCCTTTAAGCACTAATTTTTCAACCTTGTCCGTTGCAGTCCTCAACAATCAATCTTGCCTTCTCATTCCATACTTTAAGTCTCCTCTGACTTGCAGTTCTGGATGACTTTCCCAAAATCTACCCCTTTTCCTAGACCTCTCCAGTCCTTTTCCTTCACCCTTCTTCCTTCCCTTCAACTCTTCTGCCTGAAGAGGGAACCACTGTCTCCGAAAGCTTGCCAACCACAACTGTCTAATGTGTGTGTTCTGCCACCGCTTGGTGAGTACATTGTTTATCTATCCACTTTAATGAGCTTGACACTGAATTTAGTGGCCAAGAAAGTGAAGAATATTGTTGTTTCATTGGTTACTGAAAGCAATGATAGTTTGTCAGTTGAGTTACAGGTGCTCACCACTGTTTACAGATAAATACATTCACTGTGCTCCAGCCAGCTCCACCACTTATGTACACAAGAAATTTTTGTGGAATACATGGTTGGACTTCATAGCTACACACATCCAAAAATAACTTCAGGTTTCAGGATATATTAGTCAAAGTCCAGTGCATGAATATATGAGGTCTGTTCAAAAAAATTTTGCAAATTACTCCACAAAATTTTTCTACACTTGTCTTTTACTTATTGTGTATGGTCTACTATGAAATACTCTTCCACAATTGGTAGACTGCTTCCAACACCATTTCCACTTCTGGAAGCAGTCTTGGCACACCACTTGCTAGACTGTGCAGAGTACTGTCTACAAATTTTTAACTCATCTATCACTGCAAAATCTTCATCCTTTTGACAGAGTTTTCAACTTTAGAAACAAAAGAAGTCCACGGCTTCCACGTCTGGGGAGTATGGAGGATGAGGCAGCACACTGATTTTGTGTTGTGGAATAGTCACGCACCAACAGGGATGAATGTGTGGTTGCATTATTGTGACGCAAGAGCCATGAATTCTCTCTCCACATTTGAGGCCATTTCCTTCTCACAATTTCTCACAGATGTCGCAACATATCTTGATAGTACAATTAATTGACAGTTTGTCCCTGAACTAATCCTTCAAAGGAAACTATCAGCATGGCTTTGACATCTGACCTGGCCTGATGAGCTTTTGTTGGTCTCTGAGAACCTTTCCCAACTCAATGTGAAAGTTGAACCTCAGCCTCAGCGTCATAACCATAGATCCACATCTCATCATGAGTTATGATTCTCTTAATGAACAGCTCTCTCTCTCTCATTTGTGTGACCCAAAAGCTCTTCACAGATTCCAAGGAGAAGCTCTTTCTTTCGTCATGAACCATGGAATGAACTTGGTGGCTACATTACGCATTCCAAGAAACTGTGTCAGGATTTCATGACATGCTCCAACTGATATGTTACATTCTTCTGCAGTCTCTCAGACAGTCAGTCTTTGATTGGCAGACACAGTTTCAATGACATTCCTGATATGAGCATCGTCTGTGGACATCAGAGGGAGTCCTGAATGAGGATCATCTTTAACTTCTGTCCGGCCATTTTCAAACCGTGTGAACCATTTGTAACACAGAGTACAGCTTAAGTACTCATCACCATAGGCTTCCTGCATCACCTGACGTCTCTATAAAAGTTTTCTTGAGTTTCACGCAAAATTTAATACACACGTGTTGCTCCTCTAACTGCCTTTTTGAAATTCGCTAACTGTGGAATGCAACATTCTACTCAACAAAGCATTATGGCATTGAACAACAACTCACAGACGTACAACAATGCAAGTTCTGGCAGTTACACATTAAAAGCAAGTGTGTGCATGGATGTCAACTGCATTTTACTCCAACACACCACTGCTGCAAAATTAGGAGAGTTTAGAAATTTTTTGCACAGACCTTGTACTCTAGAGTTTATTGTTTGTAATATTCAAAATTTTATAACTTATTTTGAACTTTAAAAGCTGTCTTTATATGTCAGTCATGATTTTCATTAATGGAAAGTATTCTTTGGAACAATTTGAAAAAAGAAAAAAAAAAATGTTAAGAGGTTATTTGTGTGTGTATCCAAGCAACAGTCTTAATGACATCAGGCCACTACTCACGATCACAGAATCCTGTCAGTGTGTGTTTTGGATCTTATAGTGAGAAATAGTTGGTATTTGTTTTACTCAGCACTAAGGCGCACCAAATGTCTAAATTTAATCCTCTACTTCTGTTAAGGTAGTTCTGTGCTTTTGAATTTGTGTGGTCTGTACATCCTAGCTTAGTAATGATTGGATTAAACCACAGTAGCCGAGATATGAATTTGGGGCTTCTTTGTCCCAGTGCATGACCTATATTTGCTTATTTATCTGTTGTCTGACCAATCCTTGACCAAGAGTTACCAAGTTTTTCACGGCAGTTGCTTTCAAATGCATGTACCTACATGCCCTGCAATCACTGCCATCCAAGTTGATGGATTCTATTGACTGCAGCTTGACATCCACCCAGTACAAACACTTGTTGCCAGTGTTTACAGTTATTTCGTTGGGCCAGCGCACGCCAACTGTCGCAATCTTCAGTTTGTTGCCCCAGTCACACCAGAACATTGACCTGCAGAACAAATGATCATTGGCTTGCATGTCTTGTCAGATTAACAATTCTGAAAATAAAATTTAAACAGAGGAGGGTATAATTAGAAAACACAAAAATAAAATATCTTGTTCTGATAGAGACGCCATGGCTTACATCATCATACAGTTAGCAACTTCTAATCAGCTCCTAGTGCAAACCAAGAAGCTCAGCACAGTTCAAAACATAAAGCATTACAGTATATCCTACACTTAATACCATATACATTGAATCAATTCAGTATCACTATAGCCTATTCAAGTGAGATTACTGTAGTCAACTGTCCTAAAAGCAAAAATTCCCACAAGATGATTAAAACTACACTACATATTAAAAGCATGTTGTGCTGTTACAGCTACAAATATTTAATTCATCACTATCACAGGGTGTCTCTCCAGTCTTAAGTACATCACGCTGGAACACCTCAAATGTAGGACAGATAACTGACCTATGAACTAATGCTTTGGAAAAGAAAATTTAAAGTATTGAAAATGAGCATATGCAACTAGATTCTAAGCCAGTCACAGGTTGTACTCTCCACTGAATTTAGGATTTAAAATTGACAGCATTTTGGATTATGTTAAAATTCCATTGACAGCATTTTAGACTATTAATGACAATATTTCATTCATCATGATTTGTGTAATGTGTCCATGACAATTAACAAAATCATCATCTTTTGAAGAAGCTTTAAGCTTGTGACTTTCAAAGCATAGTTACTAAATGGTTCACTTAACGTTTAACTGATCAGAAGCATGAAGAGAGATACTGTGGAAGTCTGACTTGTTTGGGAGTGGGAAATAAAAGGACAGGCTGGTCCCAGCAAGAAGTTTTGTGGAACAGTGTAGTGCACCGTCACCTCTCCTATTCTTTGTGATTTTTGACAACAGTGACCAAGGTGGCAGAAGAAACTGGAGAAGACAAGACATAAGGAATACTGTTTAGGCAAAAGCAATACTGTTTGTATTGGTTATGATCTGGGTAAACAGGATATTCATGAACATCTGCATGCTTGGGAATAAGCAGTAGGGGATGAAATTTATTGTAAACAAATGTGAGATTCTGCTTCCAAGTAGAAAGATAGACCAAATAGCAGAATAAGGATAGGAGGAACAATTGAAAGTGGAGAGTGTGAAGTACTTGAGAAGTGTGGCAGAGGAAAATGGAAGAAGTGAGCCTTCAGTGAATGTGGCAGACAGGCTGAGGAATTCTTGCTAAGTGTTAAAAACCTGGTTTGGAGCAAGGATGCCCCACAAAACCAAAGAAGTGATGTACGGAAGTCACTACCATCTGAAACATGGGTAATGAAGGAAATATGTGAGCAGATTACAGGTGTGTGAAATGAAGTTTCTCAGAAGCAGGACGGCAGTAAGAAGAAGAGATGATATGGAATGGAAATGTGAGAAAAATAGTAAAAAGGAATGCTTACAGAGCAGGATAGAAACAACAAGGCTACAATGGCACCAAGGCTATGATGGTATGGGCACTTAAATTGAATGGAAAACAAGAGGGTTCCAAGAAGAGACATGAAATGGAGATGTGAAAGAAACAACAAAGAGGAAAGGCAAGGGGACAGATGGCTGAAAAATGTGAAGCAGTGCTGAAAATGAGAGACAAGGACTGGACCAGAGTGAACGCAGACAGTGAGGAAACAGGACTATATGGTGAGGCTTATGTTCCAAACAACCCAGCCTGGGGCTGGAAAATGTTCAAGATAAGCAAAATGTGGTAGACAGCTCACACAGCTCTGGTGAATATTCTAATGGCATTTAACAGGACCCACTCTTTCTTCTCAAGCAAATCACCTATCTCATACCAAAAAGATAAATTAGGCTCACTTATGATTCTTATGTGATCAGCATAGTATACAACAGAGCTGCAATAGCACAACAAGAGTGCTGCAGCAGCAGTACAAGTAATTAGTTAAGGTCTTCATCCTTAATAAATGGAGTTTTACTTAGAAAGACTGTGCAAGGCAAGAATATCAACAATTCAGCACAGGAAGGGAACCTCAACATTTAAGACCTCACTATTCCCAAATGTCCACATTTCTGAATGTGCATTTTCCACAATTAGCAGGAAGTCACAACCAGATCTTTCCAAATGCTCCTTAAATTCAAAATCAGAAATTTAATGTACTTTGTCTACGTCCATTCTATGTTAAATGGACTAATTTTCTGTGACAATTCCAGACAAACTACTCCTTGCACAGAAAGATAACATACTGTGTATCCTTACTTCAAGAAGACAACTGTCTAAAAGCATGAAGCTGTTATGTCTTATGTTTTTACCGAGTTTGTTGGAGAGAATTGTGCGACATTTGACAATAATTTTCATAAAACAGTATAACACTAGGAGCAAACAACCACCACTAGCCACACTCCTGGACAAAGGGGAGCAAAGTACAATGCCATAATCCATTGTGAATTAAATAATGATGTTGAAGTATTTGCAGAGGCCCTACAGAAACTGATACTACACCTCAATAAGTGGCCTAAATATAGGATTTTAATTGTTAGTGACATAAATATTGATATAAGGCAAAACACTCCTAAACAACTTAATCTTCTGAATATGCTAAGATCACATGACTTGCACTGCATTAATGGAAACCCAAGAAGACAGTCTGCCTGCCTTGAGTATGTAATCACAAATGTTGAGACAAATCGGTATGAACTAGGGCTATTCAATACTCATTATTTATCAGACCATAAAGGTATTTGGTTAAAATTGATAACAAAAGAGCCAGAATCTGTCTCCAATAAAATTAAATACATTAGGCTTTTGAATGAAGAGAACATTGATAACTACAGAACACAAATAAAGATGACAAATTGGAATTACATTCTGCTAGAAAGTAATCATATCGAAAAGGCATTTACATTATTCATTAGTGCATTGTCAGATACATTTAAAACTTGCTGCCCTAAAGTAATGAGAAAAAATAAGGGAACTATGAGGAAACATGGTCTCACATCGGTGCATAACTGGTTCACACCTGACCTACAAAGGCTCAGAACTCTGTTAATGATTTCCTATGACAAATCAAAAAATAGTGAAGCCAAAAAAAGCAAACTACATAAGTTTGAGGAACAAATACAAGGCAGAAAATAGGTTAAGCAATTGCAAGGCAAATGATGATTATATTAGTAAGTCCCAAAATAAATGCAAAGCAGCCTGGACTGTTATCAAGACTCATCTGGGTAGAAATAAAGATGCTAACAAAAGTAATTCGTGTTATGCTTGTATCACACCAGATGAACATATCCATAAATATGACAACAACCATATCTCAAATAATAGAAATTCATTTCTACAAAATTTTGAGGGTATGGTTCCTGTGTTTAAATGGAAAGAAGTAAAAGTAACAGGTATTAAGACTGCAATAGCAAAATTAAGTTACTCAAAATCAGAAGACATTTATGGTCTCTCCAATTTTGTAATAAAAAAAATAGCAGATGTAATAGCACATCCACTCTGTTCTCTTATGAACCGGATGTTTGTCAGTGGCTGTTTCCCTTCATCCTTAAAAATGGCAGTCGTTACTCCACTGCACAAGAAAGGTGACAAGTCTTGTCCTAATAATTACTGTCCAATCTCCCTTGTACCCATCATATCAAAAGTAGTGGAATATTGCATACAGCTCCAAATCAGTCAACATCTGTCTGTGAATAATATTCTTAGTGACTCTCAGTATGGCTTCAGGTCTATGGCAAAAGCAGTTGAAGATGTTGTTTCATATATATTGACATCATTCGAATCAGAATTATCAGTTAATGCCACTTTTGTGGACCTCAGCAAGGCATTTGACTCTATCAGTCACAGGATACTATTAGAAAAACTGCACTGCTATGTTATTAGAGGCTCAGAACTATCTCTGATCAGATCCTATATGAGCAACAGAAAACAAATTGTGCACTTTAACAATATGAGGTCAAATGTCTTGGATATCATGCAGGGTGTACCACAAGCCTCTGTATTTGGTCCTTTACTTTTTATAATATATGTAAATGACTTGCCCAGAACCATGTTATGTAAATCCACACTCTATGCAAATGATAAAACTTTTGTTAGAGCAGGGAAAGATTTAGGAAAATTAAATGAGGAAAGTGAAGCTCATCTCAGAGCAGCCATCAAGTGGTTCCAGCTCAATGACTTGCATATAAATCATGATAAAACTGTAAATATTCTCTTTAGCTTGTGTGTTAAGAGTGATAAGATTGATTGAGTCTCAACTAAACTACTTGGGATCCATCTTGACTCAAAATTAACATGGAAGAGTCATACCGATTATATTTGTACTAAGTTAGCACATGTGACATATTTGTTAGGTAAACTAAGGTCATGTGTTAGTGATAAGTTATTACTCAATGCATACTATGCCTTTTTCCACAACCATTTAACATACGCCACTATGTTGCGGGGAAACTCAGCTGGAGCAAAACAAGTTTTCATTTGGCAAAAGAGGGCAGTCAGATGCATCCATGGAGTCAGAAATAATGAGTCTTGTAGACCATATTTCAAAAATCTAAAAATACTAACAGTTGCAGCCCTCTTTATACTAAGTTGTCTGATACACACAAAAGAAAACCAACACAGTCACAAACTACGACAATCTATCCATCACCATGACACATGTTTAAACAGAAAATTGACATCCCAGTTGCTAGACTAAAGAAAACTCAAGATAGTTACAGGTGCATGGGAGTAAAACTATTTAACATGTTGCCAATAGAGGCACATAATGCGTCACTGAATGAGTTTAAAAGTGTCACAAAGAAATGGCTGAGAGAAAAAGCTTTTTATTGAATAGAAGAGTTTATAATGTGCACTAAAGATGATCTTAAGTACTGGTACTAATAGAGTTTCACTTAGATTAAACTTATACATGTAAATATAATGCAAATACCTTGTGCAGCATCAAGAACAAATTTTTGTACCTTATTAGACAATAATGATCTACAATATATTAGACCATTTCTGTTACTTATGTAAACTGTATATGTACACAAATGATGACATCAATTGCATTTTTAATGCCTAAAGATGGATAATTAAATAAATAAATGTCTGCTTGTGTTTGTGTATGTGCAGATGGATGTGTGTGTGTGTGTGTGTGTATGTGTGTGTGTGTGCGCGCGAGTGTGTGCCTGTCCTTTTTTCCCCCTAGGGTGGGTCTTTCCGCTCCCGGGATTGGGGTGACTCCTTGCCCTCTCCCTTGGAACCCACATCCTTTCGTCTTTCCCTCTTTCTTGGTGGGGCAGCCGTTGGTTGCGAGGGCTGGAATTTCGTGTGTATGTTTGTGTTTGTTTGTGTGCCAATCGGCCTGCCGGCGCTTTCGTTCGGTGAGTCACATCATCTTTGTTTTTGGATATATAAAATAAATAAATGTGCTGGAAGATAAAGATGTTGACAAGGAATTTCAAAATTCTGGAAAATTGAGTATATTTAAACTACAAAAATTAGGACTAAAATTATTTGGATTGATGCTGTTTTACTGTAGCTGTTTTGAAAGTACTGAAAATTGTTCACAGTCCAAACATTATTGGCAGGTGGTGAAAATATCTTATGTATCAATAGTTTATTTCAAATTCACTTATAACAGGAACTAAATACATGTAAGAAAGATGGAACATTTATCTGTTCAGCAAATGGTAAATGTGTGCTTTCAGAAAATGTGTGAGAGTACACAACTCTGTTCAACTAAATTTGGGACCTTTTCACCATAAGCATTAGAAGTGCCAAGCTTTCTGTATCCTTATCTGCAAATGGAGATATGCACCATTAATTTAATGTTTAAGATTATACTTTATTTATATTTTATATATAGGATATTCTCTATTGCTGGCCGGAGTGGCCGAGTGGTTCTAGGTGCTTCAGCCTGGAATTGCGCGACCGCTACGGTTGCAGGTTTGAATCCTGCCTCGGGCATGGATGTGTGTGATGTCCTTAGGTTAGTTAGGTTTAAGTAGTTCTAAGTTCTAGGGGACTGATCACCTCAGAAGTTAAGTCCTATAGTGCTCAGAGCCATTTGAATGATTTTTTTATTCTCTATTAGTGCAAAAATTTGTATTGTAGAGGTACTTCAGCACCAAGCAGTCGTTTTAGTTCATCAGGAGACATCTTTATGCCGCAGGAAATTTTGCAAAGCTAACACCACACAGACCACCCCAAGGGGACCTTTTAATAGCCAACTATATGAGTTGCCAATGAAAATGAGAAACGTCAAGAACTTATGTAGTTTTGGCATTTTGAATGCTCTTATGCATTCTTTCACCACCATCTAAGATTTCATTTTCTTATAATAATCCTATAAGAAAAGAAATCCTATAAGAAAAGAAATTTTCTTATAATAATCCTCCCCCCCCATGAACCATGGACCTTGCCGTTGGTGGGGAGGCTTGCGTGCCTCAGCGATACAGATAGCCGTACCGTAGGTG
Organism: Schistocerca americana; assembly: GCF_021461395.2. NCBI lineage: Eukaryota > Metazoa > Arthropoda > Insecta > Orthoptera > Acrididae > Schistocerca > Schistocerca americana. Next base: position 13,574,937 of record NC_060129.1, read on the forward strand.
CAACCACAACGGAGGGGTATCTGTTGAGAGGCCAGACAAACGTGTGGTTCCTGAAGAGGGGCAGCAGCCTTTTCAGTAGTTGCAAGGGCAACAGTCTGGATGATTGACTGATGTGGCCTTGTAACAATAACCAAAACGGCCTTGCTGTGCTGGTACTGCGAACGGCTGAAAGCAAGGGGAAACTACAGCCGTAATTTTTCCTGAGGGCATGCAGCTTTACTGTATGATTACATGATGATGGCGTCCTCTTGGGTAAAATATTCCGGAGGTAAAATAGTCCCCCATTCGGATCTCCGGGCGGGGACTACTCAAGAGGATGTCGTTATCAGGAGAAAGAAAACTGGCGTTCTACGGATCGGAGCGTGGAATGTCAGATCCCTTAATCGGGCAGGTAGGTTAGAAAATTTAAAAAGGGAAATAGATAGGTTGAAGTTAGATATAGTGGGAATTAGTGAAGTTCGGTGGCAGGAGGAACAAGACTTCTGGTCAGGTGACTACAGGGTTATAAACACAAAATCAAATAGGGGTAATGCAGGAGTAGGTTTAATAATGAATAGGAAAATAGGAATGCGGGTAAGCTACTACAAACAGCATAGTGAACGCATTATTGTGGCCAAGATAGATACGAAGCCCACGCCTACTACAGTAGTACAAGTTTATATGCCAACTAGCTCTGCAGATGACGAAGAAATTGAAGAAATGTACGATGAAATAAAAGAAATTATTCAGATTGTGAAGGGAGACGAAAATTTAATAGTCATGGGTGACTGGAATTCGAGTGTAGGAAAAGGGAGAGAAGGAAACATAGTAGGTGAATATGGATTGGGGGACAGAAATGAAAGAGGAAGCCGCCTGGTCGAATTTTGCACAGAGCACAACATAATCATAACTAACACTTGGTTTAAGAATCATGAAAGAAGGTTGTATACATGGAAGAACCCTGGAGATACTAAAAGGTATCAGATAGATTATATAATGGTAAGACAGAGATTTAGGAACCAGGTTTTAAATTGTAAGACATTTCCTGGGGCAGATGTGGACTCTGACCACAATCTATTGGTTATGACCTGTAGATTAAAACTGAAGAAACTGCAAAAAGGTGGGAATTTAAGGAGATGGGACCTGGATAAACTAAAAGAACCAGAGGTTGTACAGAGATTCAGGGAGAGCATAAGGGAGCAATTGACAGGAATGGGGGAAAGAAATACAGTAGAAGAAGAATGGGTAGCTTTGAGGGATGAAGTGGTGAAGGCAGCAGAGGATCAAGTAGGTAAAAAGACAAGGGCTAGTAGAAATCCTTGGGTAACAGAAGAAATATTGAATTTAATTGATGAAAGGAGAAAATATAAAAAATGCAGTAAGTGAAACAGGCAAAAAGGAATACAAACGTCTCAAAAATGAGATCGACAGGAAGTGCAAAATGGCTAAGCAGGGATGGCTAGAGGACAAATGTAAGGATGTAGAGGCCTATCTCACTAAGGGTAAGATAGATACCGCCTACAGGAAAATTAAAGAGACCTTTGGAGATAAGAGAACGACTTGTATGAATATCAAGAGCTCAGATGGAAACCCAGTTCTAAGCAAAGAAGGGAAAGCAGAAAGGTGGAAGGAGTATATAGAGGGTCTATATAAGGGCGATGTACTTGAGGACAATATTATGGAAATGGAAGAGGATGTAGATGAAGATGAAATGGGAGATATGATACTGCGTGAAGAGTTTGACAGAGCACTGAAAGACCTGAGTCGAAACAAGGCCCCCGGAGTAGACAATATTCCATTGGAACTACTGACGGCCGTGGGAGAGCCAGTCCTGACAAAACTCTACCATCTGGTGAGCAAGATGTATGAAACAGGCGAAATACCCTCAGACTTCAAGAAGAATATAATAATTCCAATCCCAAAGAAAGCAGGTGTTGACAGATGTGAAAATTACCGAACTATCAGCTTAATAAGTCACAGCTGCAAAATACTAACACGAATTCTTTACATACGAATGGAAAAACTAGTAGAAGCCAACCTCGGGGAAGATCAGTTTGGATTCCGTAGAAACACTGGAACACGTGAGGCAATACTGACCTTACGACTTATCTTAGAAGAAAGATTAAGGAAAGGCAAACCTACGTTTCTAGCATTTGTAGACTTAGAGAAAGCTTTTGACAATGTTGACTGGAATACTCTCTTTCAAATTCTAAAGGTGGCAGGGGTAAAATACAGGGAGCGAAAGGCTATTTACAATTTGTACAGAAACCAGATGGCAGTTATAAGAGTCGAGGGACATGAAAGGGAAGCAGTGGTTGGGAAGGGAGTAAGACAGGGTTGTAGCCTCTCCCCGATGTTGTTCAATCTGTATAATGAGCAAGCAGTAAAGGAAACAAAAGAAAAATTCGGAGTAGGTATTAAAATTCATGGAGACGAAATAAAAACTTTGAGGTTCGCCGATGACATTGTAATTCTGTCAGAGACAGCAAAGGACTTGGAAGAGCAGTTGAATGGAATGGACAGTGTCTTGAAAGGAGGATATAAGATGAACATCAACAAAAGCAAAACAAGGATAATGGAATGTAGTCTAATTAAGTCGGGTGATGCTGAGGGAATTAGATTAGGAAATGAGGCACTTAAAGTAGTAAAGGAGTTTTGCTATTTGGGGAGCAAAATAACTGATGATGGTCGAAGTAGAGAGGATATAAAATGTAGGCTGGCAATGGCAAGGAAAGCGTTTCTGAAGAAGAGAAATTTGTTAACATCCAGTATAGATTTAAGTGTCAGGAAGTCATTTCTGAAAGTATTCGTATGGAGTGTAGCCATGTATGGAAGTGAAACATGGACGATAAATAGTTTGGACAAGAAGAGAATAGAAGCTTTCGAAATGTGATGCTACAGAAGAATGCTGAAGATTAGATGGGTAGATCACATAACTAATGAGGAAGTATTGAATAGGATTGGGGAGAAGAGAAGTTTGTGGCACAACTTGACCAGAAGAAGGGATCGGTTGGTAGGACATGTTCTGAGGCATCAAGGGATCACCAATTTAGTATTGGAGGGCAGCGTGGAGGGTAAAAATCGTAGAGGGAGACCAAGAGATGAATACACTAAGCAGATTCAGAAGGATGTAGGTTGCAGTAGGTACTGGGAGATGAAGAAGCTTGCACAGGATAGAGTAGCATGGAGAGCTGCATCAAACCAGTCTCAGGACTGAAGACCACAACAACAACATAATAATCCTCTTGGCAGGAAAAAATTTGAATGCGGAGGAAGGTTCACGTGTGATGTCTAAGTTAAACTGTAGTATCTTGTGGGTCTTATTTAATAGACAGTATAATTATTCTACCTTTATATATAGCTGCTGTATTGCACAGAAGAACTTAATGTGGTCTTTGCATCTAGCTAATACTTAAACATTAAAGTTTCATTGGCTTTCTTTAACCCACTTTTACAAAGGCAATCCTAAGTGAAATTTACATTTTTTTATTCTTTATGGACTGTATACCAACATTTAAAGTTCCACTGCATTTTCCATTCCCCAAGAACAAAATTAAGTCTTTACCATCTGCAGAGAAACCAACACAATTGTCACTTGCTTCAGATTGATCATCTGATGTTTCAACACTTCAGTGTTCCTATATATTCAAGACTTTTTGCTTGTCTCATAGTACTTTATGAAAAATATTTGTCTCAGTTATGATGATGACATTGCCCACAACTTTTATTTGTCATTAATAGGAAAGTTACATGCAGACTGGTAGTGCCAATTCTTGGTTAAGGATTATTTTGTGGCAACTGATGCTATAAAATTATTCAAATTCTTCAGTTATCTTATAACTTACAGGAAACTTACTGCATCCTTAAGAGGTAAAATACATAAAGTGAAGCTGATAGGAAGTGATTTTAAAGGAGGAAAGTGTTGTAGCCCACACATTTTAGTCTGTACATGCAAGAAAAACAAAAATATGGAAAAGAAAAATAAAACATGTAAATGATACTTAAATTCCACCAGATGGCAAGTATTTAAAAACAGTGATTGATACTTCCTTGGAAAGAGGCTTGAAGACTAAAAGTACAACACTAGAGAGATGAGAGGTTAGCTTCAGATATGAGAAAGGTGTAGTAAAGTTACTGGCAATGTCAGAAATACAGAAGATATAAAATGTAGTTTGTGTACAGCGAGAAAAGCTTTCCTTGGAGTTAAATTTCTTTATCAACACATTATCTTATCTTGGAAAGTAGATTAAGGAAAGCCAAACCTACGTTTGAACATTACCAACACATTTTCTTTCTCGCCCTTCCCTCCTTGTTTTATTCCTTCTTATTATTACTATTTTAACTTTATTTATTTAATTTCCCTATCCACCAGTTACCCACTGTGTACCCTAATCCTGTATCACATTATTTACATTTATTCCGGAATCATGCATTCACTGTGGCCAAACTGCAACCCCACATACTTTTCCTCCGGTCCTGCTTAAACATTGGAATTACCCCTAAAGGACTTACCTTAAAAGTTCCCATCCCTTGGTGCAATCCCTCCTTCCACCAGTCTCTCCCAGACTTCCAGAACCTTCAGTCCTTAGCCCTTACCCAAATTGTCCTGAATCTCTGCACTATTTCGTCTAACCACCACTCCCAATGGCTCCTATCTCTCATCAAAGTCCTCCACCTCTCAGACCCCTGCTTGGAGAACACACTCAGGAACATCATCCTAAAAGCAAGCTGTAAACTTGAATTCCATACCACACACCACCTGAAAAAACTATCCACAGTGCTAGTGCAACACTTAAGAAGTGGGGTCCCTCTCCCTATCCCTCACAAACACCAACCACAACAGAACCTGCAACAAACCCCCCTCATAGCCAACAAACCTAGCCTTGCCACCCTACTCAATCTCCCAATCCCAGCACATACCCCACACAGGCCAAATCTCAACTATAACCACAGTCAAATGCCTCATATCACCAGTCCCAATTCAGTTCTAAACCTCTCATCCAGATCCCTCTCTCCTCCAGAGATATCTGTTCTATCAAAAGGCTTAACCTTTAGCCCCACATCTAAATTCAACCACACTGCCCTGGTTAAAGATCTTCTCTCATTCACCCAGAACCTCAACTTGACCACCCAAACACAGCCCCCAAATAGTAGACCCAGTGTTGAACCCTGTCTAGAACAGCTCCGACTGTCTTCTCAAAGGGATCCTCCTCCCTTCCCCCAAAACCATCCCTTGCAGACATTTCATGAATTCCTCACATCCAGTGTTTCCTCCCAGTCCTTTTTGAAGAACATTCCGACAACCCCCTAACATCACCCCAGCTGAATCCCGTGCCATTAAGGAGCTGAAAACAGACCACTCTATTGTCATCCTCCCTGCAGATAAAGGCTCCACAGCTGTGGTACTTGACCATGTGGAGTAGGTGGCAGAAGGACTGCGTCAACTCTCCAACACCTTAACCTACAAAGCTGTTACCCAGGATCCCATTCCTCCCATCCAGACTGAGCTGCAGAAAATCCTAAAAATCGAAGGTCCCTTACAAGGCCTCACAACGGCCTCCATAGACCTACTCACTCCATCTGAGTCACGTACCCCTACCTTATACCTATTACCCAAAATCCACAAAGAGAACCATCCTGACCGTCCCATTGTGACAGGCTTCAAAGGCCCAACAGAACGTATCTCAGCTCTGGTAGACCAACACCTCCAACCTATCACCCGCAGACTCCCATCCTACATCAAAGACACAAACCACTTCCACGAATGCCTCAAATCCATTCCCACTCCCCTCCCACCTGAAACCTTTCTTGTCACCATAGATGTTACATCCCTTTACACAAACATCCCACATACCCTCTGCCCTTGAACACTACCTCTCCCAATGCCCACCCAAAGATCTTCGAAAAACCTCGTTCCTTATCACACTTACCAACTTCATCCTCACCCATAATTACTTCACTTTTGAAGTCCAGACCTACAAACAAATCAGGGGAACGGCCATGGGAATCAGGATGGCTCCATCCTATGCCAACCTCTTCATGGGCCGCATGAAAGAGGCTTTCCTGTAGACCCAACAGCTGCTTTCCCTGGCCTGGTATAGGTTTATAGATGACATCTTTGTGGTCTGGACTCATGGTGAAGAAACACTCCTTAATTTCCTCCATAACCTCAACTCCTCTTCGAATCTGAATTTCACCTGGTCATTCTCCAAAACCCAAGCCACCTTGCTAGATGTTGACCTTCATCTTGTTGAAGCTCACATCCACACCTCTGTCCACATCAAACCCACAAACAAACAACAGTGCCTTCACTTTGATAGCTTCCATCCATTCCACATCAAACGCTCCCTTCCGTACAGCCTAGGTATTCATGGCAAACGTATCTGCTCCAGTGACGAATCCGTCAACAATTACACCAAAAACCTGACCAGTGCTTTCCTCTCCCGCAACCATCCTGCAGACCTTGTCCACAAACATATCTCCCGAGCAATACATTCCTCCCCATCCCACAAGAATGTTCCTATCCCCAGACCACACAGAAGCACCCCCTTGTCACCCAATATTATCCTGGCCTCGAATACATCAACAAATTACTCTGCCAGGAATATGACTTTCTCAAGTCAAGCCCTGAAATGAGATCATCCCTTGACAATATTCTCCTCACACAACCCAGAATTGCCTTTCATCACCCCCCCCCCCCCCCCCTAACCTCCGTAACATCCTTGTCAAACCCTACAATATTTCCACACCACCTTCTCTACCCAGCGGTTCCTACCCCTGTAACCGACCACGCTGCAAAACCTGCCCCATGCATCCCCCACAACCAACTACTCCAGCCTCGCTACTGGTAAAACATACACAATTAAAGGCAGGGCCACATGTGAAACAACACATGTCATTTATCAGCTGACATGCCTGCACTGCCAAGCCTTTTACATAGGTATGACGACAACTAAACTGGCTGAGCGCATGAACGGGTGCAGACAAACTGTCCGCCTAGGAGGTGTCCAATACCTAGTAGTGGAGCATGCCCTCCACCATAATTCTCGGGACCTAGGAACCTGCTACACTGTAAATGCCATTTGGCTTCTCCCACCCAACACCAGTCCCTTGGAAATGCGGAGATGGGAACTTGCACTGCAACACATTCTTTCATCCCACCAAACCCCTGGACTGAACCTACGTTATCCAACCTCACTCCCATTTACTCTTCAGTCTTCTCCTCTTTCCCTTTCCTCTTTAGCCATTCACACATCTTTTCATCCTACATAGTTGTGTTTATCTTTTACTATATACCTCTTCACTTGTATATGCATCCTCTTTGGTTTGAAGCTGGCACAGTACTTACAGTAGAATATCTATGGCTTCCCTCTGACACCCATGCCTCCATCTTTGCTACCCTCCCTGTTTACCTTTCTCCTGTTGCTTCATAACCTGGGTTGTGAGTAACTGAATCCACTTTCCCTTCTTCCCCTTCTTTTCCCCTCTCTCCTCCCTGACGAAGGAACAAAGTTCCAAAAGATAGGATAAAAATGTTCTGTTCTGTTTTGTGTATCTATTGTCTGTACTGAGCTGAGGTAAGTACTGGCCAGCCCCTCTATCTCTTTGTTAGTATTTGTTTCAAACCTACGTTTCTAGCATTTGTAAAGTGATTACATGGAAGGATCATACTGAGGCATCAGAGTAATTTGGCACTGGAAGGAAATGTAAGAGCATAATAATAAAAGAGAGACCAAGGCTTGAATACAGTTTAGTATGTTCAAATGGACGTAGCATATAGAGAGATGAAGATGCTTGCATAGTGTGATCTGGAGGCATTTTTTGCCCATCATGACAGGCAGTTAAAAGAGTGTGTCATGTACCTTATTAGGAAGGTTAGGTGCTAAACATCTCATAGTATCCTCACATCCATTGAAGAGATACCTACATATCAGCCTAGCTGTAACGTGACATAGCAAGAGCAGCACTTCCACCCTTACCTATTCCGTGTCACAAGAGACATTCCTCTGGGCTTCTGGACATCCTCGTTCATGAGCACAGTGCATTCTGTCCCAGTTTTTGTGCAGACTCCAATGTAGCTCTCCTCACCATTGGTGAAGTAGATGTTGCCCATTATGAGGTCCAATGCCAGGTCTTCTGGTAGACTCAAACCTATAAGTTTTGAACCATGTCAATTTACACTTCTCTGTGCCAACTGTGCTAACTCCATAATCCTTATTGAACCCATTAACAGAAAACTGTCTGTGACCCAAATATGAACACCACGTCACAGAGCAAAAGGACATTTTCCCCACTAATAAATCTCTGGTAAAGGTGAAAGGGGCAACAAATGAAAAATTTTTAAAATCACTGGGGATTGACAACCCAAACCTTTGGCTCTTGGCCTACACCCAGTGAAAATCAAAGCCACAGATCCTTTCTCATATATTTCACCAAAACTTAATTTTTCTTTTCGAAACTATACACAAAAATTGGAATCAAAGTGTTCTTCCTTATACACTAGGCATGTACTGTAGAAGAAACAGTTTCCTCTAAAGTTAACAACAGAACAGTGACACTGATACAGTACTGTTTTGTATTCAGTACTCTTCGACAAATGTAAATGTCTTCATTTGTCAGAAATTAGTTTCAGTATTATGATTTCTTGTAAGCAACAATTTTTTTAATTTGCTGTGAAGTAGACACATTGGCTGTGTCAGAGATGTTTCTTTATATCAAGTCTATACTCTAATCTGGACTGAAGGAAAGATAATTGACATAAGAGCATGGAATACAGAGTCTGCAGAACAGTAAACTGTGAAAGAGTAGGGGCTCAAAATTCCCATTACAAACTTTGAGAACTTTTAGAGGGGATTGAGTATGTACCATTTTGAATAGCAACCCATGTCTGGAAACATGCTGTTTCTGTTGTGCAATAGTTTCATTTCAGATGTCTAGCTCTTCTGTTTCTGGTAGATGAATTTAATTAGGTGTGATGCAGTATAATTATTAGATAAAAATTCAAAAGGAAACTTAACAAAACATCCATTTATCACTTTAGCACATTTGTATTAACACTTTTTACATTATGTGTTTACATTATTCCGAAATGAAAAAGAACCCAGCATAATGTACTTAAAAGACAGTACCGATGGATTATGACAGCAACTCAATGTTGTGACCACTAATGTTACTGACATTGTACTTCTGAAGCATGTTTTACACTCCATCCCACTAATGTCTCTTCAGTTTCTGGTGCAACAGCCAGAACTCATGCCAGTAGATCCTCCTCCTGTCTCTACGGGAGTCAAAAACTTTACATGCAAAATAGTCCACAGGAATTAAATCTGTCAATTGTGTCAGCTAAGCGGTTGGACCAACTTAGCCTGTCCATTTTTCACTATACCATATTGTCTGTTGATGTGTGTGTGAGCTGCATGTCTGAGATGAAGTGGTGCCCATCATGCTGAAACCACATTTCGTGACAGACATTCAGTGATACAGCTTTCAAGAACTGGTCTGACAAGTTTTTAGGAAGATTGAGGTTGCAGGACCATTTCCAATTATCATGAGTTGCACTTCCTTTCACTCAAGCTGTCTTAGAACAGAAACAATATGTTTCCTGACAGGTTGATATTCAAAATATTGTTTATCCACTCCCCCTACAGGTCCTTGAAGTTTGTCACAGGAATTTCTGAACAGCCTGTAGATGCCAACTAGCTGCAAGTGACACATGGTGGCAGTAAGTATGCCTCCAGCATGGAGACCTAGGGCAGTAACACTTTGTGGATGAGAGAGCCAATACAATTCTGCTGGGTCAGAGAACAATGTTAATTTATTAAGAGGCTTCAACAGAACTTTGAAGGACCAGTACAGTTTGGCCAAATTATGCCTAGAATAATTCACATCTGGAAGAGATTCCACAGTTAACATTATTATCCTGAGCTAATACATGATGCCAGCAGCTTCACAGTTAATAAAACCTGTTTTACACGGACGACTTTCCGCTGAAAATTGACTACTCGATTCGGGTGTGTGTTTCGAGGGTCTGCGTGTAGATCAGGAGCCAACCACGACTCGAGCGGATCAGTGACGTCAATGATCACCTACATCTGCATCTACGTTTATAATTCACAAACCACCAAACAGTGTGTGGTGGAGGGCACTTTACATGCCACTGTCATTACCTCCCTTTCCTGTTTCAGTTGTGTATGGTTCGCAGGAAGAACAACTGCCAGAAAACCTCTGAGTGCACTCGAATCTCTCTAATTTTACATTCGTGATCTCCTCGGGAGGTATAAGTAGGGGGAAGCAATATATTCGATACCTCATCCAGAAATGCACCCTCTCGAAACCTGGACAGCAAGCTACACTGTGTTGCAGAACACCTCTCTTGCAGAGTCTGCCACTCGAGTTTGCTAAACATCTCCGTAACGCTATCACGCTTACCAAATAATATGATCATTCCACTTCAAATTGTTCTGTACGCATACTCCCAGATATTTTACAGAAGTAACTGCTACCAGTGTTTGTTCCGCTATGTTATAATCATACAATAAAGGATCCTTCTTTCTATGTATTCACAATAGATTACATTTCTCTATGTTAAGGGTCAGTTTCCACTCCCTGCACCAAGTGCCTTTCTGCTGCAGATCTTCCTGCATTCCGCTGCAATTTTCTAATGCTGCAACTTCTCTGTATACTACAGCATCATCTGCGAAAAGCCACATGGAACTTCTGACACTATCTACTAGGTCATTTATATATATTTTGAAAAGCAATGAGCCCATAACACTCCCCTGTGGCATGCCAGAGATTACTTAGACGTCTGTAGACGTCTCTCCATTGAGAACAACATGCTGTGTTCTGTTTGCTAAATCTCTTCATTACAGCCACACAGCTGTTCTGATATTCTGTAGACTCTTACTCTGTTTATCAGGCGACAGTGCGGAACTGTATCAAACGCCTACCTCGGAGCCTGTATCTAATATTTTCTATGCCGAGTGCGGAGTTCTAAAATTCGGAGAACGCGGAATACTGCACATGCACAGAAGGCATAGGCGTGCCATATTTGTTTACAGTTGTGGATTTACAGCAAAAGACAGACAGAACATTTTTGAGCACAATTCTCATAGTGAGTATCCATCATCAATTGTTAATAAATGTTGCTCATATTTTGGTATTGTCACAGTATATATGAATATAAATTATTTGTATTTTATAATTTCGTGTTATTTTTTAGAAATGGAATGGACAAAGAATTTCATCACTGCCCTGATTTCTGCATATCAGGGCAAAAACTTTCTAATAGTTGCAGAACATTCACTGAACCACAACAAGGTAAACTTGTAACTTCTGTAACGTTCTTTGTGGTCCTTGTATCTTTATACTACTTATAGGTGCAAGTAGATACATAAACGTGTAGAGAAGTATTATCGACAAATCTTGTATTTTTTCTAGAATGCAAGGAAAGAGTGTTTGGAACATGTAGCAACAAAAGTGGCCAAAGTCTTGCAAGGCATTACCGCCGATGACTACAAGGCCAAATTCTCAACTTTGTGGTCTCACTATGGCGCTGAACTGAAGAAAACAGGCCAGAGCGAGAGCATTGGCTCATCCAGTGCCGTATACAGGCCAAGAGTCTGGTAGTTTGATGTTTTACATTTCCTGAAAGACTTCATTACACCACGCGAAAGCTGGTGTAACATTCCGAACAGTGTTGTAAGTATTTTTAGTTAACTTTTTATTCTCATGTACAGCAGTTTGTAACAGTGCTTTCTATTGACAAAGTTAAGTTTGTTAATGCTGTTGGTGCTGCTCTGAAATGAAGAAAAAGATTTTAGTGAATTTTAAATAAAATATTGAGCATAGTTTTGAGATAAGCTATTAAATGTAGGAAGAAGAGAGAGCTGAAATTGCATGTATTATCAGTAAAGGAAAATGTAGTTAACTTTTACTGAGTAACTGAATATATTACTTGAAGCAGTAACTCCAGAGGCGTTCAGTGAATGTAGCATAGCTGGCAGTTATAGAACATTAGCTCTATTTAGTATGTGCATTTGTCCATTGCATCTATAACAGCAGTAACTGCTGCAGATATATCTTGCCAGATTCACTGAACTTGTACACTACTTTTTGCAGAATTAATTTCTTAAAATGCTTCATGAATGAAACATGTATTTTACATCTAACTTTACAATTCATGCTCAGCTTGTACATTTAAACGAACCATACAGGAATAGAAAATTGAATACTGTGCAATAAAAGTGCATATATTTATGGACTGAGTAGAAGCATGACTGCGTGTGTTTTTTTAATGTAGTTTATATCACAGGTAGATTTCTCAGTGAGTTTAGCAGTGTAATCTGCACTGGTACTGTAAGCAAGTGTTTTCTTGTGTGGTGGTTTATGCTGAGCATGGTGTTACTTTAATGATCAGCTTCTTTACCAGTTAAATATATGTTAAAGAGTTGAAATGTTTGGCAAATAGAAATGCTTGGCAGAGAAAGTATGTCAAGTGCTGTGAAAACAAATTTAATTTCCTTATTTAATTCCATTCATTCTGGAGGTTTTATTCTGTATTTAAAGGTATTCACCTTACTGGATAGTGTCCTAAGAATATTACATTTTAATTTAGGCACAACTGAGTGTAACATGCTAAGTGCTCATAACTGTTTAGACTGTGGTACAAGATTTTTCAGTTCTTAAGACATGACAGCCACTACTTAACTTACCATTAACAAACTCAATATTCCACATCACCTTTACTTCAGTTGTTGAGCTATTTATGTGATTATCATTGTTCATTCCTTCAGCAGGTCTTCTTTATTTATTTAGAACCTACATTAATGCGAGATTCATAGCAAGCATGTGGTATTTTGTGGTATTTACACATTTTATGGACACTACTCTCATTGTGGCCGTAGGTTCTTATCAGTTGCTATCCTTCCTCCTTCCCAGCCTAGATCCTGGATATACTCTAGATTTAGTTTACTTTGCAATTCCACTACATTACTGTCCAGAGATTTTTCTACTGGCATTGTACTCATACTTAGCATTACTTTTAGAAACAGAGAAATATTGGTGACAAAGGGTTAGTGTTTTAGTGCTAATTCCCCTCATCTCCCTTCTTCCCCTCCACCCCCCACTCCCCATTTACACGATTTCTTGGTTGTGTTGGCATACTGATGTGTAACATAGCCCGAGGTCTGGTTTAGATTATGTGGTGTCAGTTTCATTGAAAGTTTGGGGAGCTGACATTTGTGAATGCAAACAAAATGTGTGGTATGCACCACATGTGACTTTCTTTTTAACCTGCAACATGTTAATGTAATACCTCGACCATAACCAACAAGTGTGAAGACTTGTGGGCCACAAATTACCAGGAATAGGAGTCACTATATGGGTGTTCAATGTATCCCCTGAGTGTTACATATCTTTGGTAGTGTGGTGGGATTAAAGTGAATAAAACAATTTGTCTGATAATGTATTTTACTCCATGGGATAGTACCTACACAATGTACCCTGAGCTTTCCTCCAGCAACTAGGCAGTTCTCTGTTGGGTTGGTGGCAATGGTAGGAGAGTATTCTGGTATGTTATGGTTAAATAGTATGGGGGTGTCTCTCAGCTGCAAAGCCCACTTATAATCTGACAGGGAATCCACAGGGTCTTCTCCAATGTTAGCAGTTTTGGATAACTCAGTGCCACCAACATCAATGTCATTGTCACTTAGCTCTGAAGTGGTGTGGAAAGTAAACATGTGGAAGTACTCATGGATCTTCTTCTTTGGAAGGAAAATACTTAGCACTAATTCAGTTGATTCTGTGATGTTACATTCATTTAGGGATAATGAAGAAGATGTATCTATTTGGAGTAAGGGACCCTTTTCCAGAAATGACAGTCAGAAGTTATAAGTGGAAACCACTCTGGTGCCTTTGACTATGACACTTTTCTGCTGCAAGGTTTTTGCTTACCATATTTTGGGAGTAAGTAGTATGGATCAAGACAAGAAAAAAATTGTCTGGTAAACATGGGTCCTAAAACACTTACCTTAGGAGCTATGATCAATTAGTCAGTATAAGAGATGTTTCATAGTAGCAAATATGAATAAGTGTTTATACAGCTCTTGATGTGTGCACTTTCAAGCCCATGCATACTGGATTTTTTTTATTGATTTGGTTTGTACTACCTCCTCCAAGAAATACAGAAAGCAAAGAGATTACAATACAAGAGTTTCTCTGTCAGAGGTATGAGAACAATTTTCGCGTATGACTTACAGCTTTGCTGTTTTTCAACTAGGGCTTCTTACCTCAAAATGATACATTTACCTCCCCCCATCATATATCAAAGTTGGTAACATCTTTACAGACTCTCCCTGTAATACTTTTATTTCATTGTTCAAGCGGACTGTACTGATTAAGGTGCAGTGAATGTTGTGTACCAAGTGTAGTCAAAATTATGAATGCTCTCTCCCAATGCAAGACCAAAGTAATAACAAAAAGTATGCAATCAGATATACCATTTCTTCCACCTTCAACTATTAATACACAATGATGGTCAATGGTGTTCAGTTTTTGTTGTTGTTCTTTTACTGAATATGCAGTTTGACACATCACTGGCTAGTTACATATTACTTAACCACTTAATTGGTCTCCAGCTTAAATGACATTTACTTCATTATATTTACATAATTATTTTTTTACTTCTCGGCTGTATTTCACTCATTACTTATTTTCCAAAAAAATTGCCTCAATTACAATAATATGACACCCCTACAATTACTGTTTACTAACCACAGGACACTAAACATTTGAAATAATTTGATATGTCTTAGCTGTAAATGGTGTAGAGAATTCTCACAGTTCTCAGTGGACTAGGCAGTATAATATTCATGTTGACTGCTTACAAAAACAGCTTATTCTTGATGAGTTTTGTTTAGTGAGACCTTCATTAATGTGTAACCAGACCAGATAGCAGCTTAACATCACTCACTGTGGATAGTAGAAAACTAGAGCACAAGTATGTTGAGTAATTGTTCATGGCATGAAGACTTGATTTCAGTAAAATTTTGGGTAACATTTGTGATAAATGTGGTTGTTCGGATGGATAATGATATATGATATTGTCAATACACAGTGACCAAATGTGTTATCAATAAGGCTCATCAATTTGGAAATTCTCTTTTGATATATGTGGCCTTGTGATCCATTTAATGTAGAAATGAATTCCAGTTTGCTACAATTAAATGTTTAATGAAAAAACAGCAGAATAAAACTCTTTAGTATTTATGTAGTCAGTTCAGTTGATTAGCCTCCTTGTAAGTCATCAGTCATGTTTCATTAAATGTCACATTATTAGATCTGCATGGAACAATTTCA
The DNA here is from genome assembly GCF_021461395.2 of Schistocerca americana. Classification (NCBI taxonomy): domain Eukaryota; kingdom Metazoa; phylum Arthropoda; class Insecta; order Orthoptera; family Acrididae; genus Schistocerca; species Schistocerca americana. The sequence goes on from NC_060129.1 coordinate 13,590,273, forward strand.
GTTATATGTTGATAAAATATTATATACAACATTGGGTCATATAGTTACTGGTTTGTCCTCTCTGCAGCCATGCTCAAAGCAATCTGAGGTCTAATACACAACTAAAATGAGGGAATTTTACAGGTGCCTCACAACTCTGGTACAGAAATCCCGAGGACTAGGAAGACGCCTGACAACTCAGTGATAGAAATCAACAGGACTGAGATCATAATTTTTTATGATGAGAGTAGTAATGTAAGTCAGGTCAATAAGATTTTTCCTTTTTATTGTACAGTAAGTAATAATTGATATACTGAAACATTTTTTTCCCTTAGATCGATAGCCCACCATGTACATCAAATAGTGAACGCCCAGATATCACAATTGATGTAAGTAAAAGACTTGCTTGAGGTAATGTTCATAACCTCCTACACAAATAAGTTCATTCCAGCTTGCAAATACAGAGATTAAATCTTAACCTCCCAGCGTTACTTTTATTGATAACAGTAGCCATTAATGAAATTAAACAAACTTAAACAGTCCTCTTGAACACTAATGCCATTTTTCATTACAGAATATGGATGTGGTGGTAGTTAACAACAGTGCTGAATTTGAGGTGCCTAGTACTCCAGTGGTTTCTGGTGCATATTCCACTACACCAAAAGTTCGGAAGATGAGAAAGAGTGATAGTAATCCCTTACTAAATACAGTACTGGAGAACTTAAACTCAAAATTAACCCAAAAGGCATTAGACCCATCTCCACATGATGCTTTGGGACACTTCATTGTTGAAGAGTTGTCCAGAATAAGAAATCCAATGACTGTGAGAGACACAAAACATAAGATACTGAAATTTATCATGGAAGCTCAAATAATGGATGATAATTGTTGAATTGTATGCATTTAGTGTTTATTACTTTGAAAATACATTACCATTCAAAAATTGAAGTTTTTAATTGACTCCATTGCCAAGGGACAGAAACACTCGTATTAAAATATTCACAGTATTCACAGACTTCCTTTGCTTGCCTCACAGTTCTGCTGGTGTACGCTACCCCACAGAGCACCAGCACGCTATGACCCTTCCTCCATCGTACAAGACTCCGTGTTTTCCACGTCTCTGGTTGACATATATGTGCTGTCTGTTTCATCAATCTAAAAAAATATGTAAAATGCAAAGTGTTTCCGTAATTAATTCCACTTTGTCTACAGCAAGTTTAATAGTTGTCAGTAATATTCAGAAAAGGTTGCTCAGAATACCAAAGGCATTTTCAACAACTCGTCTTGCCCTTGATAATCTGTAATTGAAAACATTTTTGTGAGTTTCATTTTTATAGTCTTTATAGGGCTTCATGCTGTATGACTGGAGTCTGAAAGCGTCATCTGCCACAACAACATGTGGAAGAGATATGTTGCTGTTTTTTAGCACTTTTTCTTGTGGAACTTGCAACCAATTTTCCCTTAGTGCAGAGCTTATTTTACATTGCTGAAAGACTCCTCCATCGCTTACTCGCCCATTGCACCCAATGTCAATCAGAGAAAACCAATACTTAGCATCAACGATTGCCTGTAATACAATGCTATTAAATTTTTTGTAATTATAATAAAGTGAGTCAGCTGATCTTGGTGCAGCAATCGCAACATGTTTCCCATCCATTGCACCTGTCAATAAAACAACAGAGATGATTTGTCAATTTTGTTTAAGTAGATTTTATTTGGAGACAGTTATAATAAACTACACAAAATGTAAATTCCTTGATTAAGTAGCATACCTAAGCAATTTGGGAACTGCCACAGTTCATCAAACATGTCATCAGTCAGCTGCCACTCTCTTTCTGTTGTTGGAGCCTACAGAATGGTGACAGCAGTGAGACATTGATGACATTGTTTTCACAGTAATGATGGAGGATATTGGTTTTGGTGGGACGATACGTCAACTACAGCTTTAAAGAACACACTTACATTCAAATATTTATCTTTCAGTACATCTCGAATTGCTGTGCATACTTGCATGATAATATGTGAAATACTCGGCACAAATATTCTGTGCAAGAATGACAAACTCTTGTAACTTTCCCCTGTTGCCAAGAACCTGAGAGTAACAGCAAGCCTGTAAAAAATTTTTTATTCATTCACACATCAAGTTCAATAGATCCAATACTGAATGACTCAAGACATGTACAAGAGGCAGAAGCAATATATGCTGGCTGTTTCTATATTCTATACTAGCAACAAAATGATGACTAGCATCAATCTACTCAGTTATGGTAATTATTTGTAGATTATATAAGTATGTTACAATAAAACACCTTTTTTGAGAAAGACAACTGCTTCATTGCTCAGCTGCTGCTGTATAATACCTCACACAAACCAGTATAAGCTGTCTATATACAGGCAAAGTAAGGTTGCACCCTAATACTAACATTACTGTTATGCAGAAATCACATTCTGGGGTCCCAGTATTCAAGTATCTTAGAGTGGCTAAAGAAACACTCATTTCCTTTATATTTAAATATATCAAATTTTCAGTCTCCTGCTTGATGTCCACTGGTAACTTGTTAGATGCTACTACATTAGAATGTAAAACTCCTCTCTGTTACCTTTAGTATTGTGGCTGTGAATTACTGAGTTCAAACTAAATACTATTTGGCGTTATTATTATTGGCATGTAAGAATCCCTAGGTCTTTGAAACTTCAGCAAGATGTTAAATTAGCAATTTCCTAATACACTGTTACTGCACAGTTTGTAAAATGGTTACGTATCCACCATGCTTGTAACATCTCAGTTAATTATCCATCTAATGCCCACAAACTTAACATTTGGAGTCTTATAAACTGAATTCCCTATTAATCACTACTTCTGGTACCTGTTAAGTCATTTTGATATGTTTGTAATTTCATATTAAGGTTAAAGGTAGTGGCTGTGAACCAGCTGTAGGCCTTTATTATTCTGCTGGTTGACTCTAGTATTGATATGTTTGGACATTTTATCAGTACAGTAGCGCCATCAGCAGACATTAGAGATTTTGAAGTCACATGTTTCTTATAAATTGTTTATGTAGACCAGGAACAGGTGTCAGCTAAGCACTAAACTTAGCAGAACAGCATATTAATATTTTCCCACTGTCAATTTATTCTTATTCCCATTTTATTTACTAGCCTCCATTTTCCAGTGTTAATATATGACTGTCAGTATGTGGGGGAGACCACTACTCCCATACCATATTACTTTCCCTAGCAGAATTTTATAATCTACACATTCAAAGGCCTATACAAGATCACAAAAAATGCCTATTAGATTTTTTAGTTAGTTTTACAACAATTTATGAGATTATTGCATCTTCAGTAGAGAAGCCTTTTCAAAAGCCAAATTGAGCTGTTACAAGGTTATCCAGAAGACTTATTTACATTGATGGTTGCAGAATGAATAGTGATATATATACAAATTATATAACGATACTGAAGTTAGGAGTAATCAAATATTAAAAGAACAAATGCAATCTAAATTACCACTCAAAATCCCGCTGTATACATCAATGTGCAAAGTTGCCTGAATACGGTGAAATCTGGAAAACATAACTGCTACAGGATATAATGCATTTGAATTACAAATGAGAGGCCAAAAATAATACTAACAGTGCTAGATTACCGTGATTTTTCTGTGTAAACCGTAAATAATTTAGCATAAAAGTGCTCTTCAGCAGCTTAATGATGTAGTGGAAGGGCACATAAACATTCCATTTGGTCTTAGTAAAAGTTAATATGTGCAACTGGTATGCATTCAAATACACTTTTCCAGTTATGTTTACAGTGCCACTGATTGTACCCTACCAATGAACGAAACTTTGTTGGTATTCTCAGACTCTAAATGACAACCCACTTGCAGTATTGTTGAAGAAATCACCACAAAGTAAATACAGACAGTACACACACAAAAATTGTAATCCTAACAATATGGTATATTGCAGTACATACAATCCTACCTTCGACTAGGAGAAATTGATTCCTTCATAACGGTGTCTTTGTGACAAATGTTATCATTGATGAACGACAGCAATTTGTCATAACATGACTTGTCCATGCCTACAAAATTGCAGAATTCATTGGGGTCCTCTGGTTCCATTTTGTTCATCGCATGTTGTATATACCCCTCACTTCTTCACGTCTCTGCAGCCAATGTCGAGCCCAACAACCTCTTTTTCTGCCTCTTCTGTCCTTCTTTCCCACTTCCAGTGCAGCGATTGCTATCATTGCTGTAGCAATTTCTAGCAGATTCCTATCCATTGCTGTGTTTTCAGAACATTGAAACAAGTATGTAGTTGCACACGGTTAAATGCAGATCATAAATTCACAGAATACGGTGCATATGATATAAATGCATGTCCACAAATAAATTAGATATACCTTTAGAACTGAGATACGACACTCAACAACTATTCATGGGTTGTTTAGAGGAAGCCTTCTTAGTTAGCCAGGCCTGCCAACCCAAAGTTTGGTACAGATTAATTGATGACATCTTCATGATCTGGACTCACAGTGAAGAAGAACTCCAGAATTTCCTCTCCAACCTCAACTCCTTTGGTTCCATCAGATTCACCTGGTCTTACTCCAAATCCCATGCCAGTTTCCTTGACGTTGACCTCCATCTGTCCAATGGCCAGCTTCACACGTCCGTCCACATCAAACCCACCAACAAGCAACAGTTACCCCCATTATGACAGCTGCCACCCATTCCACATCAAACAGTCCCTTCCCTACAGCCTAGGTCTTCGTGGCAAATGAATCTGCTCCAGTCCAGAATCCTTGAACCATTACACCAACAACCTGAAAGCAGCTTTCGCATCCCGCAACTACCCTCCCGACCTGGTACAGAAGCAAATAACCAGAGCCACTTCCTCATCTCCTCAAACCCAGAACCTCCCACAGAAGAACCACAAAAGTGCCCCAGTTGTGACAGGATACTTTCCGGGACTGGATCAGACTCTGAATGTGGCTCTCCAGCAGGGATACGACTTCCTCAAATCCTGCCCTGAAATGAGATCCATCCTTCATGAAATCCTCCCCACTCCACCAAGAGTGTCTTTCCGCCATCCACCTAACCTTCGTAACCTCTTAGTTCATCCCTATGAAATCCCCAAACCACCTTCCCTACCCTCTGGCTCCTACCCTTGTAACTGCCCCCAGTGTAAAACCTGGCCCGTGCACCCTCCCACTACCACCTACTCCAGTCCTGTAACCTGGAAGGTGTACACGATCAAAGGCAGAGCCACGTGTGAAAGCACCCATGTGATTTACCAAATGACCTGCCTACACTGTGAAGCTTTCTATGTGGGAATGACCAGCAACAAACTGTCCATTTGCATGAATGGACACAGGCAGACAGTGTTTGTTGGTAATGAGGATCACCCTGTGGCTAAACATGCCTTGGTGCACGGCCAGCACATCGTGGCACAGTGTTACACCGTCCGGGTTATCTGGATACTTCCCACTAACACCAACCTGTCAGAACTCTGGAGATGGGAACTTGCCCTTCAGTATATCCTCTCTTCTCGTTATCCACCAGGCCTCAACCTCCGCTAATTTCAAGTTGCTGCCGCTCATACCTCACCTGTCTTTCAACAACATCTTTGCCTCTTTACTTCCGCCTCGACTGACATCTCTGCCCAAACTCTTTGCCTTTACAAATGTCTGCTTGTGTCTGTGTATGTGCGGATGGATATGTGTGTGTGTGCAAGTGTATACCCGTCCTTTTTTCCCCCTAAGGTAAGTCTTTCTGCTCCCGGGATTGGAATGACTCCTTACCCTCTCCCTTAAAACCCACATCCTTTCGTCTTTCCCCCTCCTTCCCTCTTTCCTGACGAAGCAACCATTGGTTGCGAAAGCTAGAATTTTGTGTGTATGTTTGTGTTTGTTTGTGTGTCTATCGACCTGGCAGCGCTTTTGTTTGGTAAGTCTCATCATCTTTGTTTTTAGAAATAAATTATTTTGTTATGTTTTTGAGCTTCCACTGCAATGTGTGTGAATGCTGAATCCTTCCTGGTGTTGCTGACAAAGTTTTATTAATTTGTTTGTAACATTATAGACACTGGAAATTAAAATGTCCTATGTTGACTCTCAGGCCAAAGTCAGCCTATTTGACGTCCTACCACCCTTAATATACATCATACACAGCATCCAGAAGTCAACAGTTGATGCTGCTTCATCACACGTTTTGGGTAACATTACTGCGATGAGTGGACAAGATACAAAATTTTCTTCCCCCAACTCACTGCAAACAGCATATATAATCCAATGTTTACTGTTGTGTAAATCTTACTTTGGGAGAAAATTAAAACTGTCATGTTCTTAGCATAACACTAAATTGTCTACACAATTCATACAAATAGAAACAAGCACTAATTCAATGTAAAAATCCAAGTAGAGGAACAATCCATTTTCCCCTGATATCAACAATGCTTACACATTAATTTACTTTTCAGCTACTTACAGGTTTAAATGTAAGTACAAGGTAAATCAAGTATGTCTGCACAAAATTCTTACCTGTAATAGTAGAATTATGTTATAGTGAGTACCATTAAAATATGAGAAACAAAATGACAGTAGCTGTACCACTGCCTTTTTGTTTCATGGAAATGAGTCCATTGACAATAGCCTACTTTCACCGCCAACTTATCAGCCACTTTTCTAAGGTGGTCCTGGCTATCGAGGATGTGTGCACAGGTGAACAGTATAGGCTCCAGTGTGTTCAGATTTGACTTTGTTGTTACCTTGCAATTCTAAACTTATGTGACTGTTAACCACCTTTTCTTGTGGACAATGTGAGTGCAGCTCAACACTTAACAATTCCTACAGTTCTTCTCGCACTTAATTTCTAAACAGCCTGTAGATGCCAACTAGCTGCAAGTGACACAGGGTGGCAGTAAGTATGCCTCCAGCATGGAGACCTAGGACAGTAACACTTTGTGGATGAGAGAGCCAATATAATTCTGCTGGGTCAGAGAACAATGTTAATTTATTAAGAGGCTTCAGCAGAACTTTGAAGTACCAGTATAGTTTGGCCAAAGTATGCCTAGAATAATTCACAACTGGAAGAGCAGCCACAGTTAACATTACTGTGCTGAGCTAATACACGATGCCAGCAGCTTCACAGTAATGCTGGGCCATCTCAGACTCAGTTCTGTGAAAGACTTTCTATCCTCTGGGGAGGTTTTCGGACAAAACAGTTGTACATACTTAATGATTCTTCTATAGTTGCTACTGATCCATGTAACTTACCACAACCAGGGTCGACATTCTGTTATCCTTAACACTGATAATCACATGAGCTCCAGAAACTTCAGTTTGAGAGAAACTTAGCCTTACTTTCTGGCAGTTATGTAAGTTGAGAAACAATTTCTTGTTGATTAATCAAATTCCCTATGCAAATATTTTACTGCAATCGATTTTACTAACTTTTGTAAGGAACATTTGGTAATTGCCAAAAATATTGAATGTGGAAGAAGAGTTTACTTTAACTCTCAGCCAAACGTACTAACGATTTTTGTGTGTCTCGATAAATGTGAATATCAGTGTCTTTGTATTCTAATGATTTGTCATCAGCTGTCATTATCAAATTACACTAATGGTACCTTGACCTTTCAAAGTCTCAAACATCTACGATGCATGCACACAGACTGAAGTGGCAAATGAAAATTTGTAGAGAGGCCAAGATTTGAGCCCACTTCTCCTCACTGCCTCACTATGCGGATGCACTACCACTACACCATCCTTGCACAGTGTCTTTGGACACCTGCACAAACTATCTTAGCCTGACTCCTTCAATCCAGTTTTCTATTCACACCTTGTCCAATGCTGAGATGCTATTCCAATACATTTGGAGAACCTGTGCAATGTTGGTCAAGTTTGGGGGGAATACCATGTGGGCTGAGTTGTGAACAGGAATGTCGATTGAGGAGACATCTGCTAGGGTAGTCTGCAGTTGTGCAAAGCCACTGCGCCAGTGTGGTGTAGTGGTTGGTGCATCCGCGTAGTGAGCGGCAGGTGTGGGTAAAAATTTTCATTTGTCTGACCTGTCTGCACATATAGATTGATATCTATGTTTCCAACACTGAATTTTAAGTATTTTGAATGGTTCATTTTCCAAAAGGAATAACAGTTAAGATAACTTTAACAATACACTTATAATTATGCCACAATGCAGTAATTCAGTTTTGATCTCAAAGAGCTTAATCTTGAGTGCTCATTATGTACTCCAATTTTTCTAATGACTTCCTGTGAGCCATGACTTTTTGTCTATACCCATATTACTAATTTTTATGTACACTTAATTTTAATCAAATGTAAGTGGTTTCAGTAGTCATCAATTTTAGGACTGGCAACCTTATTTCTTTGTATAACTGAAGTTTCATTTAACTGCAGTTTCTTTAATAACTAATTCAACTATTCAAAATTTATTTGTAATTATGAGTGTTTCCATTTATTAAGATAGTATCCACTTGTGGAGAAGTGTAGAACTAATCTTCACATTTCAGTTTGTTTTCTTTGGAATCTATGCCTTTCTGATAACTAGGTAAGCTTAATCATAGTCAGTATCAAAGTAAACTGAAGGATGTGGGTGGATTACAAGGTCACTCAATACTGATTCCATACCATTCAACAGCAGTCAAAGTTCCAAATTTATTATCCTGTCTTGCACTGAATTTTGACTATACTAAGGCTTTCTACATGGTTGTATGAACTAGGCTGTGGGAAATATCCTGAAGTACGGTTTTCTCACTACACCCAGTGAAGGTTGTATAATGGTTATTCAAATACACCTCCATTCCCTTTCCCACTTCATATGTTTTGACTATAACAACTAAGCTGTTAGTCAATAATCCAGTATTCTAATGACACAGAGAAATGTAAACCAGTGTTTTTAATGTTTTTTGAGCTTACTGCTCTGTCCTGATTTGCTCCAACATTTGGATTATCATTTAAAGGTAACATACACCAAAAATTACCTAAACAATTCAGGACTATTTTCTACAATTTTTAAATCATTAATGCCTGAACAATGAAGCTCAGTTTGGACATGCATTTGGTGAACAAGCAACCCTCTACATCAACTACAAATGTTAAAACAAATTCAAAGGAGATTAATGATTTCTCATTGTTCTAATTCTTAAATGCCCAAGTACTACTGTTACTGATGAAAAAAATATTGCCATTGTTTGAGCAATGATTTAGTAATACCGAAATGAGTATTGCTCAAACATTGGGCATTGGTGTGATAATGTAACATCAGCAGTTCAATTTGAAAAGTTTTAATGGATTATCCATAAACTGACTAAACAACACCAATAGGTGGAGAAAAAAACTGCAACAGCACTTTAAATTTATTTGTAATACTGTTACTGGTGGGTTTTCACTGTTGTGATCCTGAAAAGAAGTCCATCAGCTGAGCACACATTTTGAACAGAATCTAAGCCTGCTGAATTACTGATGACTGACGACAGTAAATAGAGGACTGATGTCTCACAACATACCGGCACCCTAATCTATGAAGCAGAGGCAATTTTATAGCCTAGAATATAATTTTCATGCAGTTGCCTGGCAAACTTACCATGGTTATTACACTGACACAGATATTTTGGATATTTTCAGTTTTGCAAAAATATAAAATATAATGTAATGGAAAAATGAAAATTCTGATGATGATTTTTTTTTTTTTTTTTTTTTGCAAAATTTATAGGAGAATTTGGAGACTTTCATTTTTACCACATTGTGGTCATCTTTGGTCAGTCAATAGATGAAAAGTGAGGACTGATGCCTACAAAACCTCCACAGCAAACATTTACTTAAGAAAATCCTAACCTAAAGCACATGGTGAAACAGTTTATTTTGCTTATAATGTTGGCAACAGCCTAGAAAGTTAAAACACTGGCAGTATTAAATCCCTCTACTAGCAGTTCAATATATAAAAAAAAACTAATTTGAAGGTAATATAAATGAACTTAAAGCAAGCAATGCTGTAGAGTTTATTTCTTACTCTAGTCTATGCACTGCCAGAGTTATTTGGTTAGTGGGTATGGCCAAAGCAAAGAGAACAAAGTGCAGACTGCCAATAGCTGTAGAAGTTTCTCTGAAAAACTTGTGGCAAAATCAAAATTTTAAGTGTCAGGATCTCCTGAAGAAATTTATTTGGAGTGTGGAATTTTGTGCTAGGGAAACACTGACAGTGCAGAGAAGAATAGAACACTTTTGAAATACAGTCTCACAGAAGAATGCTAATGATTAGTTGGGTATATCTGATAACTTAGGAAGTATCTATATGGGTAAAGGGGAAAGCAAAGACACAGTGAGGCATGTAACTGCTCTTCAGACAATATTCCAGTGCAAACCATAGTGACTGAAAGAATTACAACAGCACCTAGAAACTGTAACAAAAGTGTTAAAGCACGCAACAAAACTGCTTAAACATGCAAATCAAAGTAATTAATGCTTTTATATAAAAATTAAAAATCTGGCACAATTTGCTTTCTTTCAGCTATATCCTCTTGGACTATGTTTTACCTGACTTTGTCTATATGTATCTGTCTTTTAGGATGTTGTTGTTGTTTTGGTCTTCAGTCCTGAGACTGGTTTGATGCAGCTCTCCATGCTACTCTATCCTGTGCAGGCTTCCTCATCTCCCAGTACCTACTGCAGCCTACATCCTTCTGAATCTGCTTAGTGTATTCATCTCTATGTCTCCCTCTATGATTTTTACCCTCCACGCTGCCCTCCAATACTAAATTGGTGATCCCTTGATGCCTCAGAACATGTCCTACCAACCGATCCCTTCTTCTGGTCAAGTTGTGCCACAAACTCCTCTTCTCCTCAATCCTATTCAGTACCTCCTCATTAGTTATGTGATCTGCCCATCTAATCTTCAGCATTCTTCCGTAGCACCACATTTCATAAGCTTCTACTCTCTTCTTGTCCAAACTATTTATCGTCCATGTTTCACTTCCATACATGGCTGCACTCCATAGAAATACTTTCAGAAACGACTTCCTGTCACTTAAATATATACTCGATGTTAACAAATTTCTCTTATTCAGAAACGCTTTCCTTGTCATTGCCAGTCTACATTTTATATCCTCTCTACTTCGACCATCATCAGTTATTTTGCTCCCCAAATAGCAAACCTCCTTTACTACTTTAAGTGTCTCATTTCCTAATCTAATTCCTTCAGCATCGCTCGACTTCATTCAACTACACTCCATTATCCACGTTTTGCTTTTGTTGATGTTCATCTTATATCCTCCTTTCAAGACACTGTCCATTCCATTCAACTGCTCTTCCAAGTCTTTTGCTGTCTCTGACAGAATTATAATGTCATCGGCGAACCTCAGTTTTTATTTCTTCTCCATAGATTTTAATACCTACTCCAAATTTTTCTATTGTTTCTTTTACTGCTTGCTCAATATACAGATTGAATAACATCGGGGAGAGGCTACAACCCTGTCTCACTCCCTTCCCAACCACTGCTTCCCTTTCATGTCCTTTGACTCTTATAACTGCCATCTGGTTTCTGTACAAATTGTAAAAAGCTTATCGCTCCCTGTATTTTACCCCTGCCACCTTCAGAATTTGAAAGAGGCTATTCCAGTCAACATTGTCAAATGCTTTCTCTAAGTCTACTAATGCTAGAAACGTGGGTTTGCCTTTTCTTAATCTTTCTTTTAAGATAAGTCACGGGTCAGTGTTGCCTCACGTGTTCCCATATTTCTACGGAATCCAAACTGATCTTCCCTGAGGTTAGCTTCTACCAGTTTTTCCATTCGTCTGTAAAGAATTCACATCAGTATTTTGCAGCCATGACTTATTAAACAGATAGTTCAGTAATTTTCACATCTGTCAACACCTGCTTTCTTTGGGAGTGGAATTATTATATTCTTCTTGAAGTCTGAGGGTATATCGCCTGTCTCATACATTTTGTTCACCAGATGGTAGAGTTTTGTCAGGACTGGCTCTCCCAAGGCTGTTAGAAATTCTAATGGAATGTTGTCTACTCCTGGGGCCTTGTTTCGACTTAGGTCTTTCAGTGCTCTATCAAATTCTTCACGCTGTATCATATCTCCCATTTCATCTTCATCTACTTCCTCTTCCCTTTCTATAACATTGCCCTCAAGTACGTCACCTTTGTATAGTCCCTCTATATACTCCTTCCACCTTTCTGCTTTTCCTTCTTTGCTTAGGACTGGGTTTCCATCTGAGCTTTTGATATTCATGCAAGTGGTTCTCTTTTCTCCAAAGGTCTCTCTAATTTTCCTGTAGGCAGTATCTATCTTACCCCTAGTGATATAAGCCTCTACATCCTTACATTTGTTCTCTAGCCATGCCTGCTTAGCCATTTTGCACTTCCTGTCAATCTCATTTTTGAGACGTTTGTATTCCTTCTTGCCTGCTTCATTTACTGCATTTTTATATTTTCTCCTTTCATCAATTAAATTCAATATTTCTTCTGTTACCCAAGGATTTCTACTAGCCCTCGTCATTTTTACCTACTTGAACCTCTGCTGCCTTCACTACTTCATCCCTCAAAGCTACCCATTCTTCATCTACTGTATTTCTTTCCCCCATTCTTGTCAATTGTTGCCTTATGCTCTCCCTGAAACTCTGTACAACCTCTGGTTCTTTCATTTTATCCATGTCCCATCTCCTTAAATTCCAACCTTTTTGCAGTTTCTTCAGTTTTAATCTACATTTCATAACCAATAGATTGTGTTCAGAGTCCACATCTGCCCCTGGAAATATCTTACAATTTAAAACTTGGTTCCTAAATCTCCGTCTTACCGTTATATAATCTATCTGATACCTTTTAGTATCTCCAAGATTCTTCCATGTATACAACCATCTTTCATGATTCTTGAACCAAGTGTTAGCTATGATTAAGTTATGCTCTGCCCAAAATTCTACCAGACGGCTTCCTATTTCATTTCTTAGCCCCAATCCATATTCACCTACTATGTTTCCTTCTCTCTCTTTTCCTACTCTTTAATTCCAGTCACCCATGACTATTAAATTTTCGTCTCCCTTCACTACCTGAATAATATCTTTTATCTCATCATACATTTCTTCAATTTCTTCATCATCTGCAGAGCTAGTTGGTATATCGACTTGTACTACTGTAGTAGGCATGGGCTTCGTGTCTATCTTGTCCACAATAATGCATTCACTATGTTGTTTGTTGTAGCTTACCTGAGCTCCTATTTTTTTATTCATTATTAAACCTACTCTTGCATTACCCCTATTTGATTTTGTATTTATAACCCTGTATTCACCTGACCAAAAGTCTTGTTCCTCCTGCCACCGAAATTCACTAATTCCCACTATACCTATCCATTACCCTTTTAAAATTTTCTAATCTACCTGCCCGATTAAGTGATCTGACATTCCACACTCCAATCCGTAGAATGCCAGTTTTCTTTCTCCTGATAACGACGTCTTCCTGAGTAGTACCTCCCCTGAGATCCGAATGGGGGACTATTTTACCTCCAGAAAATTTGACCCAATTGGATGCCATCATCATTTATCCATACAGTTAAGCTGCATGCCCTCGGGAAAAATTACGGCTGTAGTTTCCCGTTGCTTTCAGCTGTTCACAGTACCAGCACAGCAAGGCCGTTTTGGTTAGTGTTACAAGGCCAGATCAGTCAATCATCCAGACTGTTGCCCCTGCAACTACTGAAAAGGCTGCTGCCCCTCTTCAGGAACCACATGTTTTTCTGGCCTCTCAACAGATAGCCCTCCATTGTGGTTGCACCTACAGTATGGCCATCTGTATCACTGAGGCACTCAAACTTCCCCACCAATGGCAAGGTCTATGGTTCATGGGGGAAGGGTTTTTAGGATAACATTACTTAATTTTTCTTTGCTCTAGGAAAATGACACTATCTGAAAAATTTCCTTAAAAAATTTCCCACCAAATTAAGTGGAAGTAAGATGGTCTCTAATTTAGGTGGTTAGATCAGAAAGTCTGGCAGCAGTATTGAACCTGCCTAGTTGGTTATTGGCTAAACTTTTTAGATGCTGTACCACATAAAAAAATACTGCTAACGGCGAGTTTTTACTAGCATTTTTGTACATCTGATGTGTTTATGCCAGTTGCATGAACTTTGTTTCATGTTTGTGTGAGGTTAATTCCTGATAAAGAGTATGTTAAAAGCACATGATTAATACTACATTAATATACATCATACTCGTCATCCAGAAGTCAACAGCTGATGCTGCTTCATCACATGTTTTGGGTCAGTTTACTGTGATGAGTGAACAAGATACAAAATTTTCTTCCCCCAACTCACTACAAACAGCATGTATAATCCAATGTTTACTGTTGTGTAAATCTTACTTTGGAAGAAAATTAAAACTGTCATGTTCTTAGCATAAGACTAAATTGTCTTCACAATTCATACAAAATAGAAACAAGCACTAATTCAATGTAAAAATCCAAGTAAAGGAACAATCCATTTTCCCCTGATATCAATAATGCTTACACATTAATTTATTTTTCAGGTAGTTACAGGTTTAAATGTAAGTACAAGGTAAATGAAGTATGTCTGCACAAGATTCTTACCTGTAATAGTAGAATTGTGTTATAGTGAGTACCATTAAGATATGAGAAACAAAATGACAGCAGCTGTACCACTGCTGCTTTGTTTCATGGAAGTGAGTCCATTTCCTCACTGCCATAGCAGAAGGATGCGTTGTGCATATTTTGACACACTACTGCATCATATATATCTATGTGATTACTCTGCGATTCACAATAAAGTGCCTGGCAGAGGGTTCAATGAACCACCTTCAAGCTGTCTCTCAACTGTTCCACTCTTGAACGGCACATGGGAAAAACAAGCACTTAAATGTTTCTGTGTAAGCCCTGATTTCTCTTATTTTATCATGATGATCATTTCTTACTATGTAGGTGGTTGCCGACAGAACGTTTTCACAATCGGAGGACAAAACTGCTGATCGAAATTTAATGAGAAGATCCCGTCACAATGAAGAATGCCTTTGTTTTAATGATTGCCACTCCAATTCACATATCATGTCTGTGACACTATCTCTCCTATTTTGTAATAATACAAAACAAGCTGCCCTTCTTTGTACTTTTTCGACGCCATCCGTCAGTCCGACCTGATGTGGATCCCACACCGCACAGCAATACTTCAGAATAGGGCGGACAGTCTCTTTAGTAGACCTGTTGCACCTTCTAAGTGTTCTGTGAATGAATCACAGTTTTTGGTTTGCTCTACCCACAATATTATCTATGTGATCGTTCGAATTTAGGTTATGTGTAATTGTAATCCCTAAGTATTTAGTTGAATTTACAGCCTTTAGATTTGTGTGACTCATTGCATAATCGAAATTTAGCTGATTTCTTTTAGTACTCATGTGAATAACTTCACACTTTTCTTTATTCAGGGTCAACTGCCACTTTTTGCACCATACAGATATCTTATCTAAATGAGTTTACAAGTCATTTTAACCATCTGATGACTTAACAAGACGGTAAATGACAGCATCATCTGCAAACAGTCTAAGACGGCTACTCAGATTGTCTCCTATGTCATTAATATTGATCAGGAACAATAGAGGGCCTATAACACTTCCCTGGTTAACGCCGGGTATTACTTCTGTTTTACTTGATGACTGTCCATCTACTACTATGAACTGTGACTTTTCTGACAGGAAATCATGAATCCAGTCACACAACTGAGGCGATACTCCATAGGCACTCAGTTTGTATAGAAGACACTTGTGAGGAACAATGTCGAAAGCCTTCTGGAAATCTAAAAATATGGAATCAATTTGACATCCCCTATTGATAGCACTTATTACTTCATTAGTATGAAGAGCTAGTTTTCTTTCACAAGAATGATATTTTCTGAAACCGTGCTGATTATGTGTTAATAAATCGTTTTTTTTTTTCGAGGTACTTCATAATGTTCGAATACAGTATATGTTCCAAAACCATACTTCAAAACGACATTAGTGATACAGGCCTGTAAGTCAGCTGATTACTCCTAATCATATTCTAAACTGAAGCTTTACTGCTGAATAGATAGGTGTGTCCAAATAAATATCACCTACCAAATTTGTATGAGTCAAATTTGACTTAATTTTCTGGTTTTAGAAAACATTTACTGATCAGTCTAGCATTTGTAAGAACAAAGTGACATAATCAGGGGATGGTGTTTGAAGATATGTTACTGTCTATGAGATAGGGAAGGAAGTTACAGGAAAAAAGGTAAAGAGAGATTGATTAGATAATGGATGAACACCCCCCCCCCCCCCCCTTCCCACACACCATCTCAACAGTTACTGACAATCTGAAATTTTTCACTGTGTTCATTATACTTTAATTGTTTTTTCTTCTGTTTCTACATCTACATACATACTCCACAAGTACCATACATTGCATGTCAGAGGGTACCCTGTATCAGGACGAGCCATTGCTTTCCTGTTCCACTTGCAAACAGAACGAGGGGGAAATAATTGTCAATATGCCCCATATGAGCCCTAATTTCTCTTATCTTCATGGTCCTTAGACAGAATTTTTGCTGGGGCTGTAGAATCGTTCTGCAGTCAGCTTTTAACTTCTTTGATTGGGGGAAGATCCAAGCACCCCAGTAGCACTCAAGAATAGTTCATATGAGCACCCTATATGCAGTCACTTACCTAAAATTCTCCAATTATGTAGGTTTCAGACACCTGCAGGTGTTTTAGTCTTTGTATGACTGCACATCAAAAGTAGTTGCTACAATGCCAACAAGGGTTTATCAGTGTCCAAAACCTTTTGAGGTACTGAACAATTCTTTTACCTATTAACTAGGTCACAACAGGAATGCTAAGTAAATTTAGGCTGTAATGCAGTAATGTAACCAACAAGCAAGACCTGCAGGTTGTTTAACTTCACTACAGCTACTGAATTTCATGCACTTTGGCATGTATACATTCACATTTTGCTTAATGTCCTTAAGGACTCTCTAGTTCAGAATCTGTGAAGGCAACGTCAATTCGCTTGTCAGTATTTTCCCAAAATCCTCTGTATCACTGAGCATTCATCAACAGACATCCAACAGAGAAAGAAGAAAACTAGCAGGCAGATCTGTCTGCCACACTTGCCAGAAGATACGAGCACGTCAGTAACGGATCCGTAGGGGCCGCTCCGGACGACTGGCGCCTCTCCACTGTGGACGCTCGCCCAGTAGACGTACGGCCCGTAGTGAGCTACTCCTGCCGTGTGCTGCTGCCCGTCTGCCACCAACTTTTACACCTCTTTCCACATGAGGTACACCCGAGCAACTGTATTTGTTGACAAAAGCAAGATAGCTTCCCCTTCTACACAACAGCAAGAAGTAGAAGTAGTACAATTATTTCTCAAAGTATTACAACAATAAAGTATACAGAGCATACTGCCATCTTACTACTGGTTAGATAATCTGTACCATAGATCCCATTCAACATACCATATTTACACAAATAATCTGCACATTTTTCCTGAATTCAAGGACAAAAACTGGAGTGTGTGGAGGTAATTGTAATAAGATTGGTACTGCTCCACCAACAGTAGATCCTGTTATATTGTAGCACTGCAGCTTCAGTCTGACATGTCAGGTGCACATTAAAAGAACACCATAACACTAGAAACTGTGGGAAGAAAGTACGGTAGGAGTCAGGGTTGTATTCACAACTGGTGAAAGGTCTCCTATTACGGCTGCACGGTTACTGGTGAAATGTGCCTACTCCAACACTGGCTTCAGCCAAAGAACTAGGCATCTCTGTTTTCAAAACTAGCCTGGGCTGACTATTGGGATATTTGAATTGAAACTGATGAGAGAAGCTGAAGGAGTGATTTGATTTGTGCCACAGCTGGGACTAACCTGGTCTCCTGCTTATAAGTCAGATGTGCTGACTACTACACCGCTGTATCAGTAGGTTTAGCGCAGCTCCACGCTCTACACTAGTCCAGTGCCCTCCATAACATTAACATCTACTCACAACTTCAGCCCAGTTTTGCCTTCCCAAATAGTCAGCGAAGGTGTGAATTTAAATCTGTGTTAGGGAGACACTGGACTATGGCAGTCCGTGCACCTGTGTTAGCCATACTGCTACAGTGATGCAATGGTCAGCACATCTGCCTAGTGTGGCAGCAGACCAGGGTTCAAATCCCAGCTATGCCACAATTCTTAATTCATTTCTTCAGCTTCTATCATTGTTGAAGGTAAAGTTCAAATTCATGTAAGAAATTTTAGATCCATCAGATCAATGAAATGGATTAGATCCATGGAGGAAAACTACTGTCACTTCATAGCATTCAGGTGATGAAGAGAAGTGATTTTTCATCACTGCATGATCAATTTGCACTGTGAACATTTTTATATATTATTGCAAATTGGTAACAGATCAAATGCCAGTCCATTCTGAGATGCAACTCTATAAAGAACAGTGAATTGAAATCCAGCATCATGATATTAACTGGTGGTAATGAGAAGCAAAGATGAACAGTGATGTGTGTAACTGGTGATGGATGAAGGCTACCACCTTACACTATATTTTAAAGGAAAAGTACTCCAAAAATTTCAGTGAAAGGCATACTGGTGAGGGAAAAACTGAAGGAGTGGCTGGAAATGACTGTGGTCGACAGGGTGACCCGTGTTTGGCAACATCACCCTAGAGTTACTGGATAAGTGGAACTTGTTGGTCCTGGACAGTTTTCACAGACTTTAACAGAGAAAGTCATAGTTATGTTATGGAAAGTGAAAACTGACTACCATTATGCCCGGATGCCTAACAAAGTCCTGTTGCACTTCATGTTTGTTGTAATAAGTCATCCAAAGCTGCACTTAAACAGCAATACACATAATGGATGGCTGATGAAAACAAGTTCGCACCAAGTTGAAAATCAAGCAGCAAGATTTGTAAGTGGCTGAAATGTGCATAGGACTCCACATTCCACAAGCACTCGTGGAAAAAAATCCTTAAAACTTATCACATATTAATGAGATGGAACTGAGAACTATTCTCTGTGGGAAGATGGTGACAATGATTCTTCTACTAGTGATTAAGAATAGAGCCTTGTTAGAACAATTTTCTGTAAATAAAACAAATTAAAGCTGATATCTCTTTCCTCCCTTAAATTTAGGGTGCAGATTGGATGCCTCATTATGTAAATGTACACTATTTTAATTTTCGTGTAATGCTGGCCCACATAAGCTGCAAATTTTCCCCAAAATTTGTCCACAAAGTGTTTATATTTGTGATTCTGATATGTTTTTGCATAGCAGACTGGTGCTCATTTCTTAGAAATGGTGTAAAAATCTGGACAGTACCTGGAAATTGTACATGATGTAAAGATGGAATCATTTTGACATTTCAGTTTTAATACTGACCAATGTAATCAGTCAGTTATTTCACATGACAAGGGATGTACAGCGTTTCTGCAACTAGATAGTTAATTTTAGGCTTAACCAGTGGGTTGGAAGATCATAACAAAATCAATGAACCTTTAAATTCAGCATAGTTATGCAATTTTGAAACTTGAAGTTAATTGTTACATTTCTAACACAGAAGCCAACAGAATGGTTTTGACAAATCCAGAGTGTTCAGTGTTGATTCACTGAGCTGTAAACAGCTGTTTCACCACTGAAATACAAAAAAAAAGTTTGGGCAGATCTTTAATTCAAGATACAGTCAATTTCCTTGCATAATGTAAAGAGACAAAGTACTTATTTCTTGACAAGCTAATTAAGCCTTGGAAATTATTTGGACATACCACAGACATAATGCAAGCAGAAGTATTGGTTGGCATCCTAAGATTTTGTGTAACAGATTAAGTACCTAAATCTTTGGCCTGCAATGAGATTTTACTAAGTGTTCACTTAATCCAAATTCAACATAAACAGTCACCATATAAACCAGACAGTAGAGGTAATTGAATGTGCAGTCTTTTGGGAGATTCCAAGCAATACCATCATGGACTATGAAGGGACATGTACCTGATTAACTGTGTACAGAAAATCAGTGACTACAGTGATGTCAGTTACTACAGGAGAAAGAGAGCAACATCTTATGTTATAAGGATGTGTATAACAATTCTCAAACATAACTTCATTAGTCATTCAGTGACTTAAAGTAAAAGACAGGATGAGAACAAAACTGCCTGCAAGTTTCTGTTGAGTAAAGATGTGGGGAACACCTTTCTGCAGCTGTGGATTTTCCTCTCTGCTAGTATAAGATCAGTTGCATGCAAACTGCCAGTGACAGGGTGTGTCACAGGTGTGCATCTGATTATGATTTTTATAAGTTTTAAGACACCAAAAAATAAGCAGCAATACTACATCAAGTTTTCCCAAAAACTTGGCAACAGCCAAGTAAGAACCAATGAGAAGCACAAATATGTTTCCGATGACAGTGCCACGAGCAACTATCGGGTAAAAGTGTGGCACAACTGCTTCAAAAATGTCCAAAAATCACAGGGCAGAACCACATTATGGCAAATAGTGAAGATGAAGGGAATGACACTGAGTAAGTGTAAGCTATGGTCCAAAAGTTCATTGTATCATTCTAGAAGATCTTGTGACCAAGACAGGAGTAAGCACTGGATTTGTGCAGGGTGACACTCATTCAACTAAATGAAATAAAACCGTCATAACTTCTGAACTGAACAGTTGGCTGCAAGGCATGATGAGAATTAGTAAGCACCTTGTTGTTTGGTTTAGCAATTGTGCCCGCTTTCATTTGGACAGGTTCATCAGTGAGTGAAATTGGTGCATTTGGGGGACTGAGAATCCTCATTTTGGGATCAATATGTCTCTTCACCCTCAATGGGTGACTGTGTGGTGTGCAATGTCCAGTCACAGAATAATTGGTGTGATATTCTTCGATAGCACAGTGACTATGGAATGGTATGTGAAGGTTTTGGAAGATGATTTCATCACTGTTATCCAAAGTGACACTCATTTTGACAGGATGTGGTTAGTGCATGATAGAACTCGACCCCATCAAAGCAGAAAAGAGTTTGATGTCCTGGAGGAGCACTTTGGGGACCGCTTTCTGGCTCTGGGGTAACCAGAGATCACTGCCATGGGCCTCAATTGGCTGCCATATTTTCTGGACCTGAACATATTCTTGTGAAAATACATTATAAATCCATGTAGGACATGCTATTGTATTTAAATACAATATTCAGCAGTCATCATTATGAATATATGAATTCATTTACTCTACCTATATGAATGGATGCCTCTTTATTTTCTGTAAACTATGTCATATACTTAATATATTTTGTCCATGTTATACTAGACAAAATTTTGTTCATAGTCAAATATTACAGAACACAAAATGGGCTTAAAATAGAGTTAATTTTGTATTTTTATGTCCAATATCCTCCAAGGCATTAATTTTTTAACACAGACAAAATTGCCTGTATTCTGCAGACATGGATAAGTAGTGGGCTGGTACTGGTAGTGTTAAACTAATATGCTGGGAACAAATATGACATTGTACTATTTCCTGGGACATTCATGAAATAATGAAGCCTCTCTTTGTTGCCATCAATATGAGTATAGTGTTTAGTACAAGCAGGAATGAGTTCCTCCAAACAAGTGATACACATTAAATAAAATGCCTAGGAATACATGTCCAATATTCATGAAAGAGTAATGGGGCATATTTCACAAGAAATTTGTTGCTAGAAATTTGCTATCATTTGCCATCCATACCCACTAGAGTTCATGCACATTCTTCACATTGGTGATAAAAGGAAATTTGTTTATGTCTTCCACATTCTCAATGAGCACTGTCAACAGACTTTTACTCCAATTGAGTTTCATTGATGAAGAAGCTCTTCATATTCAAGTAAGGTTAACCAGAATAATATACACATATTGAGATGCAGAATGCTCTGGGAGTCAGTGAACATGAAAAATTTAAACGTTCATGCTTTGTGGCTTTTCTTACACGAAAATAGTAATGGTCCTGCTATTTTTGTGTAGCATTCTGAAATATTGCAAATGTGGCTTAATGGTTGCAGAGTAACATGTTCCACTTGTAACCGCTCAGGCTATAACATAACAGGGGTCAGTGTTGCATGATAATACATATCATAGCTGTGGCTATGTACTGGGGAAAATTTTGCAGAGGAAAGTCATTTAGACAAAATAACTCTCAAGACAAGACATCCACAATCAAACATTTCTACTTTAATGCACATAAGATTTAATTGTCTTTTGAATGAGAAGTTAGCAATCAATATTGAAAACAAAAAATAACATTTGAATAACACACTGTTGAACTGGAAGCTGTAAAAATAATAAGACTTTTGATTAGTTTATGTAGATTCCAAGGATGTGATCTAAAAGGAAAGTATATTTTATGACAATTATGAACTGAAGAAATTTTAAATTTTGCAACAAATAATTTTAATGAATATGATTTAAATGCTAAATATAAACGATGATTTGTGAGCAAATGCAGTTGGCTGCAGATGGAGTTTTGACTAGGATAGTAGTCATGTGACTGACAGAGCTGAGAACATGCAGGGATGTTTTGTAGTCTTTTGCTGACGGATGCCCATATGGTATCATTTATGTGGCAAAGTGATGCTTATGTATGTGAACTGAGTATGGCCTTCTGGAAGTATGTTTTGAGGATAGTACGGAAATGGGAGGTAGCGTTGCTCACATCCGTAGGTTTAACCTTAAAATACCCCACACGAGCCTCCTGGGTGGTGCTAATTGAGCAACAGTGATTACAGGCAGCCAGACTATCCATAGGATCTCTTGGCAATGACATATCAACTAAATAGGAGCAACAGTTCTTTTCAGAGTCCATCAACAAGAAACATTAGACCAACTATCAGACTCCTTCAACTGAATATCGAAAGCATTAGCAGGGCAAAGTGTGACTACCTGTCAAAATTTTTGCTGGGCAACTATATCAATGTCGTTCCATTCAAGAAACTCGTGTTTCCAGTGAAGAAATATTCCGAAGCTGAGGTTGAATTCCTGGATATTCTGCACTTGGTGTAACTTACCACGAGGTGTATGGAATTGCTACGTATGTCCGTAACAACATAAACGAAGCTTCACTGATTTCTGTAAGTGTGGAGGCAGATATACATATAGTTGTCATACAATTGCTCGGCATTACTATTACAAATGTTTACAAACCACCCAAAACAACATGGCCCGATTTTGTCCTACACACAGCAGAACATCCTGCTATTTACATAGGAGACTTTAATAGTCACCATGAACTTTGGAAGTACTCTCAAAATGATGAAAATGGGAGCATGCTTGCAGAATGGATCACAGCCAACACAGACCTGTAATAATACAAATTGGCTGCACTGTTCCTGTCATACGATCAACTCCGCATGCTCAATGGAATTTCCAGAAAGCTGACTGGATGAAGTTTTCAACAGAACTGGATAAGACCATTCGATGGATACCTCCATCACATAATAACTATCAACACTCCATTGGTGCAGTAACAGCAACAGCTAAAAAGTGTATGCCAAGAGGATACCGAAAAGAATATCTTCCAGGATGGAATGACGAAAGTGAAACACTGTACCAACACTTCCAGCAAAATGGTGAACCTACCGAGCGAGGTGGCGCAGTGGTTAGCACACTGGACTCACATTCGGGAGGACGATGATTCAATCCCGTCTCCGGCCATCCTGATTTAGGTTTTCCATGATTTCCCTAAATCGTTTCAGGCAAATGCCGGGATGGTTCCTTTGAAAGGGCACGGCCGATTTCATTCCCAATCCTTCCCTAACCCGAGCTTGCGCACCGTCTCTAATGACCTCATTGTCGACGGGACGTTAAACACTAACCAGCCCCCCCCCTCCCCCCCCCCTCAAAGTGTTGAACCAGAGACAGCTATGGAACTATTGTCCAGCTTGGACATGTCTCGGAGGCAGAAATGGGTAGAAACAATCGAAAATATGGACTTAACCCACTTGAGCAGGAAAGCATGGAGTCTTCTGAGGAAACTGGGAGGAAGTGCACCAGCATGCAGAAAAATTTCTGTAGTAACACCAGACCAAATTGCTTCCCACATCATTATTACCTCAAGAGTACCTCCTGACAAGAAACATACAAGACATATCAGACGACAGCTTCCTGACCTGAAAAAGAAGGCATCTCCCTCATCTGAGTATACCCATCCCTTCACAGTTTCAGACATTGACTCTGGACTGAAGGACCTCAAACCTCTTAAGGCACCTGGATTCGATGGTATCTACCCAGAATTCCTGATCCATATGGGAGGAAAAGCTAAGAAATGGCTGGCAGAACTCTTCACTGACATCCTGCTGACTGGTCAACTTCCATCAGAGTTTAAAAAGGTAAAGATAATATCTGTTCTGAAACCTGGCAAACCCAGGAACAAGGTAGAAAACTATCGCCCTATTTCCCTACTCAGCTGCTGCTACAAGCTTTTTGAAAGGCTAATATATAACAGAATAAGTAGCGCTATCTTAGAGAACGTTCCAGTTGATCAGGCAGGCTTCAGACCAGGGCTTAGCTGCCGCGACCAAGTATTGTCTCTCACATTCTTCATAGAGACAGGATACCAAACGATGCAGAAAACATCTGTGGCATTTGTTGATCTAACTGCTGCCTTCGACACTGTGTGGAGGGAAGGCCTTATCTATGTTTCCTTCTCTGCCTTTTCCTACTCTCAAATTCCAGTCACCCATGGGTATTAAATTTTCATCTCTTTTCACTACCTCAATAATTTCTTTTATCTCTTCATACATTTCATCAATTTCTTAATCATCTGCAGAGCTAGTTGGCATATAAACTTGTACTAATGTAGTAGGCATGGGCCTCATGTCTATTTTGGCCACAATAATGTGTTCACTATGCTGTTTGTAGTAGCTTACCCGCAGTCCTATATTTTTATTCATTATTAAACCTACTCCTGCATTACGCCTATTTGATTTTATATTTATAACTCTGTATTCACCTGACCAAAAGTCTTGTTCCTCCTGCCACTGAACTTCACTAATTCCCACTACATCTAACTTTAACCTATCAATTTCCCTTTTTAAATTTTCTAACCTACCTGCCCGAACTGAACTTAAAATTCCAAGGGACTGCCAAGTATCTTTGTAGATTCTGTGGTAACTAATGTGAGATTCCAGATTTGGAGTACACAATTTAGTTAGCTTAATTTTTCTGTATAGTTCATCATATAGCACTATTAGTGTGTTAACATTAAATATAATGAAATTTACTTAGATTTGCAATATGGTGCTCACTCATGTAAATGGGGATACACATTTCAAATGGAGAAACAGTGTTTATTTATTTCTCTACATTTGTATTTAGCAAAATTTTCTGTAATTTAAAATTTGATTGGCTCTTGTTGTTATTTTAAAACAAATAAATCCAACGTGGCCATATTTTTAAAGCATTATGTCGTTTGTAAAATCCCTTCACTGCCATGACCATCACACACGCTGAAAGAGATATAATATAGTGAGCTCATAATAGGTAAACCTATGTTTCTTGGTCTAGAACAGATTAAAATTCTGTGTACTAATGAAAAAAAAAAAAAAAAAATTAAAATTCTAGAAGTAATTTTTTCAGTTAAGTTCATACGATGATTATGTAATGGCTGAAACAGATGAACCTCACCCAAATTCACTGCAGAAGTTAATGACAGAATCAAACTTTAACATTGAATTGCAATGGAAATGTTGAGTAACAAAATTGCAGTCTTGCTGTGCTCTTGTGGTTACTTTTTGTGATTATTCACTGTGACAAATATTGTGACATATTAAAATTTGCAGAGAATGCACATAGAAATCTGTTTTGATTTATGTTGATTGCTTATTTTCCACACACCAAGCATTGCAAACTGTTGGTGATTGGTTACTGCACATGAACTGCAACTATATAACTGTTACCAGGTGTGGTAAGTAGCTACCTATTTCTGTAAAAAACTGAAGTAATAGAGACCCAAACAGGCCATGAACAATATTTCAGATAAGTGCTATTAAAGTGTTCAAGCTTAGTTTTGGTGAGGACTAAATTATTGACAATAGCGTACTTTCACCGCCAACTTATCAGCCACTTTTGTAAGGTGGTCCTGGCTATCGAGGATGTCTGCACAGGTGAACAGTATAGGCTGCAATGTGTTCAGATTTGACTTTGTTGTTACCTTGCAATTCTAAACCTATGTGACTGTTAACCAAATTCTTTTGTGGACAATGTCAGTGCAGCTCAACACTTAACCACCCCTACAGTTCTTCTTGCACTTAAATCTTAAAATCTGCAGAAATTTCAGCTCACTTTGAAGAAAAACATATGTCTTTTGACAGGTGCTTATACTATTCAATGTACAATCACTTACTGTAATTAGTCATTTAGTAACAGGGAAACATGACTCGTATGTACAGTTTATCATACATTTGACATGCGACATTTTTAGACAGCTCTCTAGACTACTTCTATTGTACCATGACATTCAGCATTGTCATGGTACAAGCATTTTCTTAGTGGTGCTCTGCATCACTCCAAACTGGATCACTGATTAATGTAGGTTATACAAACCCAACACAGGTACTGCTGCTTGTGGAAAAAAACCATCCCATCTTGAAAAACTTGCGGTGTCCAACTGTATAAAAATTACATGCATCACAGATGACAACCTCACAAAATATCACATTGCTGCAGCTAAGCCACAGCTTGTACATACAAGTGGAGATATCCATTCACTGCACTGTTGGACACTGAGCAGTTGATACAAACACAGGCAAGCATTCAACCATTGTAGATAAGCTTTACACTAAGGAATGTTTTTAAAAAGATCTAATGTTTTAACAGTCTACATTTATTGATAAAAA
The DNA here is from genome assembly GCF_021461395.2 of Schistocerca americana. Taxonomy (NCBI): domain Eukaryota; kingdom Metazoa; phylum Arthropoda; class Insecta; order Orthoptera; family Acrididae; genus Schistocerca; species Schistocerca americana. Next base: position 13,617,145 of record NC_060129.1, read on the forward strand.
TAGTTTGGAAAAATGGCAAACATTAAGTTTTTTTTAATTTTGCAATTGCATTACAAATGCTCAGTCTACCATTTCTCCATCTACGTCTACATGATTACTATGCAATTCACATTTAAGTGCTTGGCAGAGGGTTCATTGAACCTCAATCAAACTATCTCCCTACCATTCCACCCCTGAACAGCTCGCGGGAAAAACGAACACCTAAACCTTTCTGTTCGAGCTCAGATTTCTCTTATTTTATTTTGATGATCATTCCTACCTATGTAGGTTGGGCTCAACAAAATTTTTTTGCATTCGGAAGAGAAAGTTGGTGACTCAAATTTCGTAAATAGATCTCGCCGCAGCAAAAAACGTCTTTGCTTTAATGACTTCCATCCCAACTCGTGTATCATATCTGCCACACTCTCTCCCCTATTATGTGATAATAAAAAACGAGCTGCCCTTTTTGCACCCTTTCGATGTCCTGCGTCAGTCCCACCTGGTAAGGATTCCACACGGTGCAGCAATATTCTAACAGAGGACGAACGAGAGTAGTGTAAGCTGTCTCTTTAGTGGACTTGTTGCATCTTCTAAGTGTCCTGCCAATTAAATGCAACCTTTGGCTCGCCTTCCCCACAATATTATCTATGTGGTCTTTCCAACTGAAGTTGTTCGTAATTTTTACACCCAGTTACTTAGTTGAATTGACAGCCTTGAGAATTGTACTATTTATCGAGTAATCGAATTCCAACGGATTTCTTTTGGAACTTATGTGGATCACCTCACACTTTTCGTTATTTAGCGTCATCTGTCACCTGCCACACCATACAGCAATCTTTTCTAAATCACTTTGCAACTGATACTGGTCTTCGTATGGCCTTACTAGATGGTAAATTACAGCATCATCTGCGAACATCCCAAGACAACTGCTCAGATTGTCACCCAGGTCATTTATATAGATCAGGAACAGCAGAGGTCCCAGGACACTTGCCTGGGGAATACCTGATATCACTTCAGTTTTACTCGATGATTTGCCGTCTATTACTACGAACTGCGACCTTCCTGACAGGAAATCACGAATCCAGTCACACAACTGAGACGATACCCCAGAGGTCCGCAGCTTGATTAGAAGTCGCTTGCGAGGAATGGTGCCAAAAGCTTTCCGGAAATCTAGAAATACAGAATCAACTTGAGATCCCCTGTCGATAGCGGCCATTACTTCGTGTGAGTAAAGAGCTAGCTGCGTTGCACAAGAACAATGTTTTCTGAAACCATGCTGATTACGTATTAATAGATTGTTCCCTTTGTGATGATTCATAGTGTTTGAATACACTATATGTTCCAAAACCTTACTGCAAACCGATGTCAATGAAATCGGTCTGTAGTTCGATGGATTACTCCTACTACCCTTCTTAAACACTGGTGCGACCTGCGCAATTTTCCAATCTGTTGGTACAGATCTATCGGTGAGTGAGTGGTTGTATATGATTGCTAAGTAGGGAGCTATTGTATCAGTGTAATCTGAAAGGAACCTAATCGGTATACAATCTGGACCTGAAGACTTGTCCGTATCAAGCGATTTGAGTTGCTTCGCAACCCCTAAGGTATCTACTTCTAAGAAACTTATGCATGCAGCTGTTTGTGTTTCAAATTATGGAATATTCCATTCATCCTCCCTGGTGAAGGAATTTCGGAAAACTGCGTTCAATAACTCCGCTTTAGCAGCATAGTCGTCGGTAACAGTACCATCGGCACTGCGCAGCGAAGGTACTGACTGCGTCTTGCCGCTTTCATGGACTTTACCTATGTCACACTTTTGATATTTCAACTTAAGTATTTGCTGCTGTAGTCATGATTTCAATTAATTTAATGGGACCTCAAGAGGAATCAATACATCCTTCCAACCAACCACACAAGATGCTGTCACATCTGAAGACATTGGATGCTAATTGTCTAGGCCACTCTCTCAGGGTCCTGTTGGAGTGCCACAAACAGGGGTTTTGGTATGACATGTTCCACTCCACAAACTGTCACCCTGCTGATATGTGTATCAACTTTTACCCTAGAGATGTGTCAGAGTGCCTCTAGACTGTGACATGTCAACTTGACAATGGACTTCACATATAACAGGGATGGATGCTCAAAGAGGGCTGCAGTGTATTCCAGCTACTAAAATGGTCACATGTGCAATAACTCTACTGTATTATATCTGCAATCTTTCCACTGTACAACTTACCACAGCAGATGACCTCAGCTGTGGAATAGATCATATGTATTTGTGTACTGATGTATTACAGAATGGCAGTTCTACATTCATCTGTTGTGGCATATACGTTACCACACATGCCCTCGCTCTGTGACATCAGAGGCACCACCAAGTTGTGATGCTGATCCGTAAGTGGCCTTCAAAAGCTGGTGGAGACGTCCACTTCATTCTGCTTTGTCAGTATCCTGAGTTGACATTTTGTACACCCAGTCTACACATATGGGAAACCAGAATGCACACAGAGGATGGTTCTGCACTTAACCATCTAAATGTTTCTTGCTTCTACAAATATGTCTAGTTGGGGCCTTGGAATACTTCATGTCAACTTCCCTGTTTTTTTCATTTCTGCAAATGCCAGCAACTTAGTAGTTGAAGTGTCAAAATTGCCTGGTGAATCTCGTTGGAGTTTCTGTTGGTAGTGCAGATTACGTCTGCATTTCGCCTCGCACATCTGCCTACTGCAACGAACGATCTTGTCATTTAGATTTTTGTTCATCACTTACAGCAACTGTTTCCTAACACTTGAAATCTTGTTATTCCATTCACACTGCCACCCCCCAGTGCAGTTGGAGTTGTTCTTTAGTGCCACATATACTTGTTTCATACACTCAAAGAGAAAGACTGGACGTGATGAAAGCTCAGAAAGTAATAAGACTCCTTAACACAGTGAAAGTAAATAATATCATGTCCTAATACAATTTCAAAAGAGCAAGTTCAAATATTTTCTGAAAAATTGTGAAAAAATATAGTATAAAATAAAAATTATGGAACTCGATACTGCTGTTTTGATATTGACATTTTATAAACAGCCGTAATTTACACCCTAATGAGTACAACACATCAAGTGGCCAATGAATCTGTTAGTGAATTATGAGAACAAACACATTAACACTATAGAAAACACTTGATTGAAAAGCAGGTCACATTCAGTGATTCATCAATACAGTATTATTCCAACTACAAATTGAATTGGTTGTGTGTCTACCGGTGGATGGAAAGCAGTTTGAAGGCAAAATAGATATATGTGAATCCAAAAATAAAGGACATCATGTAGTGCTCAAAAGACAACCAGCTGCTGGTATTTCTGTACTTATTATTTATTATTTAGCATATGGCTAATACAGACATATCATGAAATTAAATCACCTATACATATCTACATATTGACACACAAGAAACCTAAGTTTGTCTTTACAACTGAATATCCAGTCCTTCAATCCAGTGCACTGCATCTGGAGTTGCTAGCAGGAAGTCCTCTTTGTCGCCATGATAGGCTCGAAGCCTGCATTCACTGACAATGTGGTGAAAAGTCTGGTATGGAGCCCCACAGTCACAGACTGGATCAGGCAGCTTCTTCCACTTAAAGAGAGCATCCCTGCATTGCCCATGGCCAGTACGGATTCTGTTGAGAGTAGTCCAGGTCTTGCGTGGTAAGTCGAATCCACTTGGAAGTTTAGCACTTGAGAAGATGTTATGCAGGTGCACATCTGTCACTGCTTCCCACCGACCTTTCCATTCTTCAAGAGGTTTGAAATTCTTAGCAGTCATGTTAGCAGCATCACACAGAGTTGGATGGCGTGATTTCAGTCTCTCGCGATTTAAAAGTGGCAGTTCGCTATGCACGGGTAGGTTAGAATTCCTGGAGATCTTGTGGAATTCTCTCATAAGGGCAGTACATCTGCGTAGATCAGGAGGCATTATACCAGTTAACAGTGGAAACCAATAAACTGGAGTAGATCTGATTGCGCCAGATATTATGCGCATTCTCGTATTCAGCTGGGTATCAACAAGCCTTGTATGATGACTGTTCATCCAAACAGATGCACAATACTCAGCACTTGAGTATACCAAGCCCAGAGCTGAAGATCGCAGGGTAATTGCCGAAGATACCCAGGTAGTTCCGCATAGCTTATGGAGGATGTTGTTTAGAGTCCTCAGCTTTTGAGCTAAGTTAAGGAGGTGTTGTTTGAAGCATAGTGTACGATCCAGGATGACACCAAGATATTTTGGGTTCCAATTATGATGAAGAATTCTGCCTCTGAAACTTATTTCCAGTTTTTACTTCCAGTTTTACATTCGCCAACTGGTTATTTAGATGGAAGCAACACACTTCTGTTTTACTCACACTGAGTATGGATTGGGGGTAAGAAATGAAAGAGGAAGCCGTCTGGTAGAATTTTGTACAGAGCATAACTTAATCATAGCTAACACTTGGTTCAAGAATCATAAAAGGAGGTTGTATACATGGAAGAATCCTGGAGATACTAAAAGGTATCAGATAGATTATATAATGGTAAGACAGAGATTTAGGAACCAGGTTTTAAATTGTAAGACATTTCCAGTGGCAGATGTGGACTCTGACCACAATCTATTGGTTATGAACTGTAGATTAAAACTGAAGAAACTGCAAAAAGGTGGGAATTTAAGGAGATGGGACCTGGATAAACTGCCTAAACCAGAGGTTGTACAGAGTTTCAGGGAGAGCATAAGGGAACAATTGACAGGAATGGGGGAAAGAAATACAGTTGAAGAAGAATAGGTAGGTCTGAGGGATGAAATAGTGAAGGCAGCAGAGGATCAAGTAGGTAAAAAGATGAGGGCTAGTAGAAATCCTTGGGTAACAGAAGAAATATTGAATTAAATTGATGAAAGGAGAAAATATAAAAATGCAGTAAATGAAGCAGGCAAAAAGGAATACCAACGTCTCAAAAATGAGATCAACAGGAAGTGCAAAATGGCTAAGCAGAGTTGGCTGGAGGACAAATGTAAGGATGTGGAGGCTTATCTCACTAGGGGTGCAATAGATACAGCCTACAGGAAAACAACAACAACAATATGGAAGACAGTTTCAGCAAAAATAAAATGCATTACTTGAAAGTCTAATGAGTCTTATCACAGTTCACTTCATGGAAGAAAGTGCATCTTGTCCACCTCTCCTCCAACAGGGAAGCCTACCTCTGATTCATATTCTGTTTCCAGCTTTGAGGGACCACTTATTACTTTTTCCATTGGTTGTGACATGAAACGTCCAGCAACAGATGAATCAGTAATGCTCTGTAAAATATGAAAAAGCCACTAGCCAAATGACAACTCACAGTAAGATTTTTCACTTAATTTTTGTTCATTTATTTTTGCACCCTTGAGAATTTCTCAGTTTTATCACCTGTACAGCTATGAAATACCAATTACCACAGTATTCACAAAAATAGCTAATGCTGAAGTAGTCTCAGGAAGTCGGATTCACTGTTGTTGTTGTTGTGGTGGTTTTCAGTCCTGAGACTGGTTTGATGCAGCTCTCCATGCTACTCTATCCTGTGCAAGCTTCTTCATCTCCCGGTACTTACTGCAACCTACGTCCTTCTGAATCTGCTTAGTGTATTCATGTCTTGGTCTCCCTCTACTATTTTTACCCTCCACGCTGCCCTCCAATGCTAAATTTGTGATCCCTTGATGCCTCAGAACATGTCCTACCAACTGGTCCCTTCCTCTTGTCAAGTTGTGCCACAAACTCCTCTTCTCTCCAATTCTATTCAATACTTCCTAATTAGTTATCTCATTCACATCTTCAGATATGTTACAATTTCACAGTGTTCTACATATCAAAACACTTTGTATCACAAAAACAACTGATAAAATGTTTTCTATAAAAGGAAAAACAGTCCATATTCAGCTCAGCAGTCTGATCACAGTATTTCAAAAATAGTTATTTACATATAGTAAACATATGAAAATGTAAACTTCATAGCCTGGTTTAGTCCAGTGTACCTTTGTTCAAAACAAGGAAATGGACTCCCTAATACTTTGCTTTCTTCACTTGAGCACTGTCACTTGGCTGAAGTACAGAGTAGATTGCAGAGAAAATAAAGTTCCTAGAAGAAGTATCCTGGATTTGCTCAAGTTTAGGATGTCCATTGTACAGGCACCGATAGCAAAACCAGGGAGAAAGAGAAACTGTGCAGAAAGTGACAATCACGAAAAATGAACAACTTGAAAGAAAAAAAAAGAAAATTTACATTCCATCAGTAAAACCAATTGTAGATAAGTGTTATTATGGTTATGACAATTGATCCACAGATGTTCACCAAGATCTTGCAGATATGAACACTGCAAAAGCAGGACCCAGGCATGCTGCATCATGTGACCAATATTTGTTCATGTCCAAGAAAGAAAACTGCTTTCATTTTCTTCATATTAAAAATTATTGTGTGTGTGTGTGTGTGTGTGGGGGGGGGGGGAGTGGGGCTGTAGGTTACATGCAACATGTATATGGCCGTATCACTTCTGTCATACTACTGTACTCAAAGTCCTTGACAGAAAGCCAATGTGCACTCCGTGTGCAAACTGGGGGGAGTCATCTAAGATGTGGAAAGCGTCCTTCCGGATGCCATGAAGGGTACAGGGTGCAGCCAACTGCAGGTGGTGGCTCATGTCGGTACTAATAATGTGTGTTGCTATGGATCAGAGGAGATTTTCTCTGGTTTCTGTTGGCTATCTGAGTTGGTGAAGACTGCCAGGCTTGCTAGCGAGATGAAGGCAGAACTCACCTTCTGCCAAATAGGCCAGGTATCCACTACATGCAGGAGGTGGCTACACAGGTAGCAGGGGCTGTGTGGCGTGGACTGGGTGGTTTTTTAGGTTACACAGTCTTTGGAAAGATCAAAAAGGGCTCCAGTCTCAAAGGGGACAGGGCAAAAATCAATCAAGCAAACAGTCAGTGTTGTAGTCATAAATTGTTGTAGCTGTGTTGGAAACGTACCAGAGCTTCAAGCGCTGATAGAAAGCGCGGAAGCTGAAATTGTTATAGGAACAGAAAGCTGGCTAAAGCTGGAGATAAATTCTGCCAAAATTTTTACAGTGCACAAACCACGTTCAGAAAGGATAGATTAAATAAAGTAGGTGGTGGTGTGTTTGTGTCTCCAGGTAGTAGTTTATCTTGTAGTGAAATTGAGATAGATAGTTCCTGTGAATTATTATGGGTAGAGGTTATACTCAATAGCCATACGAAAATAATAATTGGCTCCTTCTATCGACCCCCCGACTCAGCTGATATAATAGCTGAATGCTTCAAAGAAAACTTGAATCTCATTACAAATAAGTACCCCACTCATACAGTTGTAAATGGTGGAGACTTCAATCTACCCTCAATTTGTTGGCAAAAATACATTTTCAAAGCCGGTGGTAGACAGAAAACATCTTCTGAAACTGTACTAAATGCTTTTTCTGAGAATTATTTTGAACAATTAGTTCATGAGTCCACATGGTTGCAAAAACACACTTGACCTCTTACCCCCAAACAATACTGATCTAATAGAGAGCGACATGTCGGATACAGGGACAAGTGAAGACAAGGTCATTGCAGTGAGGCTCAAAACCATATCAACCAAAACCACCAAAAATAAATGCAAAATAAATCTATTTAAAACAGCAGATAAAAATTCGCTTGATGCCTTCCTAAGAGAGAGTCTCCATTCCTTCCAAGCTAATTATGTAAGTGTATTCCAGATATGGCTCAAATTCATATACAGTATCAACTGCAATAGATAGATTCATACCACATAAGTCAATAAGAGATGGGACTGATCCACCATGGTACACAAAACACATCAGAACACTGTTGCAAAAGCAATGAAAAAAGCATGCCAAATTCAGAAGAACATAAAATCCCCAAGACTGGCTAAGTTTCACGGAAGCTCGAAATTTTGTGTGGACATCAATCTGGGGATTCTTTTAATAGTTTCCACAATGAAATATTGTCTGTAAATGTGGTAGAAAACCCAAAGATATTCTGGTTATATGTAAAGTACATGAATGGCGAAAAACAGTCAATACCGTCACTGTACAATAGCGATAGAAATGTTACCGATGATGGTGCCACTAAAGTGGAGTTACTAAACACAGTTTTCTGTAATTCCTTCACCAAAGAAGACAAAGTAAATATTCCAGAATTCAAAACCAGAAGAGCTCACTTGATGAAAGACTGGAAATTAGCACAGGTCACACCAATATTCAAGAAAGGACATAGGAGTAACCCATTGAAAAACAGACCCATATCACTGACCTCAATGTGCAGTAGGATTTTGGAGCATATACTGTAATCGAACATTATGAATCACCTTGAAGAAAATGACTTATAGATACATAACCAACACGGATTCAGAAAATATTGTTGTTATGCAACCAGCTCTTTATTCCCATGAAGAAATGAGTGCTGTCGACAAGGGATCTCAGATTGATTCCATATTCCTAGGTTTCCAGGAGGCTTTTGATACTGTTTCTCACAAGCGACTATTAATCAAATTGCATGCATATGGAGTATTGTCTCAGTTGTGTGACTGGATTCGTTATTTCCTCTCAGAGAGGTCACAGTTCGTAGTGACAAACAGTAAATCATTGAGTAGAACAGAAGTGATATCTGTTGTTCCTCAAGGTAGTGCCATAGGCCCTCCACTGTTTCTGATTTGTATAAATGATCTAGGAGATAATCTGAGCAGCCCCCTTAGATTGTTTCCAGATGACACTGTAATTTACTGTCTAGTAAAATGATCAGATGATCAATTCCAATTACAAAATGATCGAGAGAGAACTTCTGTATGGTGTGAAAAGTGGCAATTAGCACTAAAAATAGAAAAGTGGGAGGTCATTCACATGAGTACTAAAAGATATCTGATAAATTTTGGGTACACGATAAATTGCACAAATTTAAGATCTGTCAATTTGACTAAATACCTAGGAATTACAAGTACAAGCAACTTAAATTGGAAAGATCACATAGATAATATTGTGGGGAAGGTGAAACGAAGACTGCACTTTGTTGGCAGAATACTTAGAAGATGCACCAAACCCACTACAGAGACAGCCTACATTACACTTGTCTGTCCTCTGCAGGAATATTGCTGCATGGTGTGGGATCCTTAGCAGGTAACATTGAGAGAGGACATCGATAAAGTGCAAAGAAGGGCAGCTCATTTCGCGTTATCAAGCAATAGGGGTGAGACTGTCACTGATATATGAGAGTTGGGGTGGCAGTCATTGAAACAAAGGCAGTTTCCTTTGGGGCAATATCTATTTACGAAATTTCAATCACCAACTTTCTCTTCCGAATTCGTAAATATTTTGTTGACACCCACCTATGTAGGGATCATCATCATGAAATACGAGAAATCAGAGCTCAAACAGAAAGATTTAGGTGTTCCTTTTTCCCACGTGCCATTTGAGAGTGGAATGGTAGAGCAGTAGTATGAAAATGGTTCGATGAACCCTCTGCCAGGCACTGAAGTGTGAATTGCAGAGTAACCATGTAGACATATAAAAATAAATAAAAGCACTTCTTTAGCAGCACAGTACATTTTATTTGGACTGGGGTAAAACCTAACTAGCACGATTGTGCTACTGACATTTTGAGAAAACTATCATCCTGAGAATTTCAGTATTTTTACCTGATTACACAGGTCATAATGCATGGGACATGGCATATTTCAGATAGAGGTTTGCTAACTTTTCTCTCAGGGTGGAAAGGGATAATGCAGACAAATCTTCCATTTCTTTATGGAAAAGAAGGATTGAGATAGTTTTTCATCACATTTAGTCAGCAGACCACTTTGTGTGCCTGTAGCCCAAGTCGTTGGATGTGACCAGCTGCCTCTTGTACATGTGGCACACAGCAGCTGGCAGGCACCCCACCACCAGCACAGTGACAAGTGATATCACCACAGGGGAGGTGTCCACCCCCTCAGACTCTCTGTTCACACAGTCAGCAAGTGGACTGGTTTTCCAACCACCCACAATTCCCAGGAGGCATTCGCACCCTGTAAATGCTCAAAGTTTTCAATGATGAACCATTAAAGCTAATCAATTTCTTTAGAGATGAGGAATCAGCAGGACTGGGAATATTTAGAAGCTAAATATTCAGTAGTGCCAGGTAATATCACGAACTGGAATAAATCTAGAAACTCTTCCCAAGAACTGGAGGGAATCTAGAACATGTCCTAGGGCTGACAACACACTGGAACCAGCAGTGGTTGTGTTTTGCCTGCACCTGGTACTCTCAATGTTAGCCAGCCTACATAGGGGACCAGTAGGACTTGTTCTCTGATGTATTATTCCAGCACTGCAGTTACTACCAATGTCCTGTCAAACACACATATCAGCTCTGACTGCTTCACACTATTGTAGACTACTGTGTCTGGGGAGTGTCCACTACAGAAACCTTACCTCATTCCTGCAGGAGATGTTTCCACCTGCTATGTACAGCTTGGCACAGGAGCTCTTAGCACCTCGAGGAGCGATTATGCGTATGTGGGAGCAGCGCAAGTCACAATGGCAGTTAGCATTTATATATTCTATGTTTGTATTCGTACATTACATATTTTAGATTTTCAGGGTACAATTCTTAAACTACATGAATTAAATTCTCACGACTTGTGAACACTTTGCATTAGGACTTTCAAACTGCACGGTTGATCACAAGGCACAATGGGAATTAGTTCACACACAGGCATGCACCTTGTTGAGATTTGCACATGAAAATGTCACGGTACAGTGTGCCTGACTGTATAGCTCTTGTGAAGGCCTATTATGTGAGCAATAACAGCCCAACAGCAGCTCAAAGGAAGTTTGCATCTAAGTTCAGCTCTAAATAACCAGTCCAAGTGTGGCAACAATCAAGAATTTGATTCACAAGTTTGAGAAAACAGGTAATGTTTGTGATGACAGTATTGGCAATGTCGGCCATCCAAAGAGAGACAACAGGAGGAAATCAACTGATAGGGACTGCAACAAATTGTTGTTCAATATCTGTATCTCCTCCCATACAAAATTCAAACCCATCAGCCATTAAGCCCCAGGGCGATAGAACAGTTGTTGAGTTTTGCAAACACTCTTGTCCACAGAATCGATGAACAGGACTTTGATGTTAGTATAGTTTGGTATACTGGCGAAGCTTTGATGTTAGTATAGTTTGGTATACTGGCGAAGCCCACATTCATTTGGATGGGTTCGGGGGACCGAGAATCTGCATTTCATGATCAAGAAATCTCTTCACCTTCAACGGGTTACTGTGACCTGTGCAATGTCCAGTCACGGAATAGTCTCTGTGATATTCATTGACGGCATGGTGGCTGCCGAATGGTACATGTAGGTTTCAAAAAATGATTTCATCCTCATTATCCCAGGTGACCCTGATTTCGTAAAGATGTTTTTCACACATGGCAGAGCTCGACCCCATTGACTTATGAGAGGGTTTGATGCCCTGGAGGAGCACTTTGAGAACTGCATTCAAGGTCTGGGGTACCCAGAGGCCACTGGCATGGTTCTCAATTGGCCACCATGTACTCCTTTTTGTGGGGCTATGTTAAAGACACAGTGCACAGCAATAACCCCAAAACAATTGCTGAGATGAAAACAGCTATTCAGGTGGTCCTTGACATCTGCTATGTTCCGACACTTTGGTACATCGGGTAGAATTTCGCTACTCGTCATCACCAATGTGTCATAACCTAAATCCAAATATCTGTAGTGACATTTACATGTTGAATAAAAATTAATTTACCTTTTTTTCAATGTAATTCAATAAATGTCACCCTCTTCTTTTTGTTCTATAGATCCAAGGATGGAGAACACGTGAAGCAGGAACACAATACATTTACAGAAATAGAGAAATGCTGTTGTTCCTTCTAAGTGTCTTAAAGTGCGAAATATCAGGTGGAATGGCTGTATTTGTTTTATTACCAATCAGATATTTCTTTTCTGTTCCATATACAAAAATAATTAGTACTACCTCGGTCAAATAATGAAAATTGCTTCTGAATTACTTTGTATTTGACTGAGTGTATTAGGAAACAAAACAGCTACTTCAAAGAAGCCACTGCTGTTACTGCTGCTGCTGCTCTTTCATTAGTCAGTTGCTGTCTAATGCATCAAACAAAGTGTTAGGAAAAAACTGATAGTTGGCCAAGTTACACCATCCGCTTCACATAAACACTCCAGTTACAAAATGTTCCCAAGTCTAAGTATTACAGTAAATAAGATGTTAACAAGGTATTTATTTTGTTTCTGAATCTCCAATTCCTCCTTGATATCTACCAGGAACCTGTTACAAACTTTTTCATCGGAATGTAAATTATACTCCAAATCCCAGATACAGATGCATGTTCTATATGGAAATTCATGTGGGTGTAGTATTGAGGTTATGAATTTCACAGCCCTCCTTAAATTCACACACAATTTCAGAAATAACACGTCTGTGCAATTCACAAGCTGTTTAGAAGCCACCCGTGTCAGCTCCCTGGTGCACTCTGGTGGGCCACTTAAGAAACAGTATTCTTTAAGTGACCACATAGGGCTGCTCGGCCTATTCTGTAACCTGCATTACTAATGTCCAGTCAATGTGTTCAGTGCTACACACAACCTTCACATTTTATCTTATGTATTGGTCTGCAATGTACCAAGTTACACAAATTGTGTGTGTTCTTAGTATAACAAACTTGGCAACAAGTGAGGGTTACGTTTCCTCCATGTACGAGTGCCAGTGCTGAGTCACCTGACAAACATCTCAATGGAAGAAATATTTGAACACATCACTACCCAGCAGCACACTTTCACAGAACAGCAGACTCTCGCCACTGCTCTCAAGTGGCATCTGCTTGTTTGCAAACAGGTTACTCTCCCACCAGTGAAACTGTTGCCCATTCTGGCATATGACGAAACACCTGAAGATTGGGACTCCTACGAGACACTGTTATTACAGCATTTCTAGGTTTTTCGCGAGGGCAATACTGACCTGAGCAGAGCTTTCTTTCCTGGTTTTCACTGCGCAGTCATCAGTTGTGCCAAATTGAACTTTTGCAACAACTGGCAGGTTTATTTGATAAAATGTGTCAACTTCTCTCAACATGTTACTGTGACAGAACACTGTCACTGTGATGCATGTAGAAATTTTACCGTTGTCAGAAACACCCAAACCAATCCTACAAAGCCTGGGCTGCAGAATTACACAGGTTGAGCAATTGTCATAATTTGTCACTAGTACCCATCCACTCGTTACATGATGCACAATAGTTGTTTTAGTCAGAAAGGGAAGACTCTGAAAACACATTTCATGAGAGAATCTGACACTTACAGACATGTTCAATACAGCGCAGCCCTGTGAAGTGTCATGGGCCACAGGCGATCAGATTGCTGTGTGTGTGGTTGGTGGGGGGGGGTATTTGAACTAACTCAGTCGTCCCCTATTAGCTACGCTGCAAGTGTTCAGGGTGATGGGGAGCTGTGGCAGCTGTACAACCTTCGACTCAGCATCACACAGGGCAGTGTCAGTTAAGGCCACAGCAGCAACAGGCCACATTACAACAGCGACCTTGTGGCCCCTTTGTCCTAACCTTACTGTTTCGTCTGACAAGAGCATGCTGCATGCCCTAGGCATTCGGCTGTTTGTGACTGAAACTTCTTCAAATTTTATCATTGCTGTGCTCCAGAATGTCAAACTATTAACAGACATTACTACCTTGAGATTCTTGCTCAACTCCACGAGAAAATAAACTACCTGAATTGTCAAAGGACAAATTACAGGTTCTGCATCAAGTCAATGCCACAGGCTCATACTGCATTGTTTGTTAAATAGGTTTGTAGCAAAATACCTCATCTCAGTGTTGGACCACCTACAACATTTGTTGGACTTGCCACAGTGTCACTTATCCTTTCCCAAGATCAAATCTGCATAAAGAAGAGACAAAATTTCAGTCTGTTTTAAGCAGTGAAAAAGTAGCACATGTCGAGGAGCTCACAGATGACGACTTCTAACACTATTTCCCATTTCCATCAACAGAAAATTCCCTATGAGTGTTGTAGAGAGAGAGAGAGAGAGAGAGAGAGAGAGAGAGAGAGAGAGAGGAAGAGAGTGTATGACAACTAAATATTTATCTTTTGAAACCAGATGTTTTACAGCAATAGTCACATTAGTTTATATCCACACCTCACATGTTCACAAATCCAGCACTGATAGCTCACAACTGCTTTCTAATTTGTAACTTCTCTATTTGTAATGGAACACTATGTAGATTGGAAAAAGCAAAAAGAATGAACAAAAATCCACTTTTCCCAGTGTGTCAATAGAAATGTGATCTAGAATAACATTTTTACATACTGTTTCAATGTGCTGTTTGTGTTATTTCCCAATGCCTTTCACTAAATGCATTGAAAGTTGTATTGCATGATACTCACTTTTTGAGAAATGAGTGAGTGGAAGAATTTAACTATTGCACCAATCATATACAAATCTAAAAGTTAAGGAAATCTCTCTGTACCAACAAGATATTGATAACAAAAATATTGCAATCTTCTGAAAACTCTCAAAATCCTAAACTAAATCATGGAACATTGGAAAATTCAGGATGGAATAATAACAATATTATGAAAGGTCTGTCTGACCATGATGGACAACGAGTTACTTTCAACAGCTTGGGAATTCCTTAGATGGAAAACAGTAAGGAAAATAAGTGAGGAAGCTATTCAAACGTTCAGATCATGTCTTCAGCATACTGACTGGACACCTGTTTATCTAGCAGAAACTGCTAATTCAAAATACAATTTATTCACAAATGAGATAGCAGGTACCTTTGAAAGTGTATTTCCAAAAAAGTCATACAGAGTCCAACCTGCTAGGTCTGCAAAAATACCATGGCTCACTAAGGGCATCATAGCTTCCTGTCAGAGATAAAGACAACTCTACATAGCATCAAAGACTTCTAACAACCCTGCTCAGCTAAAACATTATAATCTCTACTGTAAAATTCTTGCCAAAGTAATTAAAAACTCTAAAAGTATGTGTATAGCATCTGAAATTACTAATTCTGAAAATAAAATTAAAACAATCTGGAATGTGATAAAGAGAGAAACAGGGACTATAAACTACACCAAAGACAAAAATATTGTTTTAACTGTTGACAACTCAGAGATAACTAATAGTGAGGAAATTGCTGAAATCTTTAACCAACATTTTTTAACTGTCCCAACACAGATAGGTTGCCATGGTTCTGTAGATAAAGTTGCCTGTATAATGAAAAATAATTTTCCAGAACCTTTCAGTCAAATAAGTGTGCTTCCCATTACTGCCAATGAAATCAAAAAAATCATACAGTCTTTGAAAAATAAACATTCTGCTGGTATTGACGATATTTCAAGCAAGCTGTCGAAGGCTTGCTGTAGTGAAGTGGCCGAAGTTTTGTCTCACATCTGCAACACATCCATGCAACAAGGAGTGTTTCCAGACAGAATGAAATACTCTGTTGTCAGGCCCCTGTACAAAGCAGGGGATGCTACTATCGCCCTATCACTCTATTAACAACATTTTCAAAAGTCCTAGAAAAAGCTCTGTACAACAGGATTGTGGCACACCTTGGTGACCTGAGCATCATTAACAGTCAGCAGTTTGGTTTTCAAAAGGGAGTTTCAATAGATAACGCAATTTTCTCATTCAGAAATGATGTTCTAGAGTCTATAAACAGCAAGAGGCTGCCAATTGGTGTCATATGCAACCTATCAAAGGCGTTCGACTGTGTAGATCACCAGATACTCCTCAAGAAGGCCTGTCGTTATGGAATTACAGGACCTGTAGGGAACTGGTTAAAATCGTACCTCGAAAATAGGAAGCAGAAGATTATTCTAGATGTTTCAGAGAGTGTATCACAATATATAATGGACTCTGAGTGGGGAATTGTGCAGCATGGAGTGCCACAGGGATCAGTGCTTGGGCCCTCGCTGTTCCTCATATATGTTAATGACCTGCCTTTATCCATCAATAAGCAGTGTAAATTTACAATTTTCGCTGATGATACGAGCATTGTGGTGGATAATGTGTCGACTACTGACTCAGAATCCGAGGTGAATGATATCCTTAAAGAAGTTCTGGGTTGATTTAGTATCAACTCCCTTTCAATAAACCTGAAAAAAACCAATTGTATCCAGTTCCAGACAACCCACAAAAACCCAAAAGAAATAGTTATCACACAGAATGATCAGATGATAAAGCAAGTGTACTTATCAAAATTCCTAGGCGTATACGTGGACAGTAGGCTGAACTGGGAACATCACGTTCTACAAACACTAAAACGGCTGACGTAGGCAACATTTGCTTTACGAATTTTGTCACGCTTTGATGACATTACCGTCTCAAAGTCAGCTTACTTTGGCTATTTTCATTCAGTCATGTGTTATGGCATCATCTTCTGGGGCAATACACCTGCCGCAAAGAAAATCCTCACAGCACAAAATTGTTAGTCTCATTTTCATAATCTGCCACCACAATACCACTCCTTTTAATATACTACACGCAGTTTTTTCGAAATTTTCCCGAATTTCTGCGTCCTTTAACGTGTTTTGGCGGCAACACAACCACCTAACCTTTATGCACATCGTTGTCTACCAACCCAAGTCCAACATAGCCCAGCCGTAACCAACACCTTTTCGCCTTTTTTCATTCCAGATCTCCTGTTTCTTTCCGGTTCACCTTCATCTCTCCCCATATATTTTTATTTTCATTTTCATTTCAACTCATGTTAACACTTTCCAACTTCTAATACCATGTCACCCTCACAACACCCCCACAATGACCCCATTAAGTTTTATTTACATTCCCTCCGCAAACATGCCTTCGCCCTAGCCAGATTACACTCCCATATTCTATTTTCTCAGGCTTGTCTGACATTTGGCATCACCCCCGAAGGCCTCACACTTAAAGTTCCCATCTCTGGCTGCAACCCTTCCTTCCATCAGTCCCTATACCAGTTCCAAACTGAACAATCCATTGCCCTCACCCACCTAATCCTTCACCTACACATCAACTCAGCCAATGAACACACCCGTCAACTCCTATCCTTAATAAAAGTCCTTAATCTTTCCTCTCCCACATCCACACCGGCTGTCCAGAGCATCCTCCTACAGGCCAACCGTAAATTAGAACAGCATGCCACCCTCCACCTCAAAAAACTATCCAATCTCCTGGTTTCCCACCTCCGGAAAGGCAACTCACTCACCCTTCACAACCTTTCCAGCAAACCTCAACCTCCTCTCATTGCACACAAACCCAGTCTCTCCCATCTACTCAATCTCCCACTTCCAGCTCCACTCCCTCCAAAACCTCAAAATTCCGATCAACACAATCTGGAACCACAACACCCTAATTCAGTAATTAACCTTTCCTCCAAACCTCTCTCCCAATCCGAAACCTCTGTCCTATCCAAAGGCCTCACCTTCAGCCCCACCCCCAGATTCAACCAAACAGCCCTCGTCAAAGATTTACTGTCCTACACTCGTACTCTCTGCTGGAAGTATCACTTTGCCACGAAGAAAAATGATCCTAATCCTACTCCTAATGATCCGACTCCTCAAGACACCATCCAAATTGAACCCTGCCTGGAACAGTTCCGTCCTCCGTCACAGCGGGACCCACCTCCTC
Source organism: Schistocerca americana (assembly GCF_021461395.2). Lineage (NCBI taxonomy): Eukaryota > Metazoa > Arthropoda > Insecta > Orthoptera > Acrididae > Schistocerca > Schistocerca americana. The sequence continues at coordinate 13,634,838 of NC_060129.1, forward strand.
TTCCTCAAAATCACCCTCTCCAAACCTTCCAGGAATTTCTGACTTCCAGCCTTGCATCTCAATCCTTCTTAAAAAACCTTAATCCTACACCCAACATCACCACTGCTGAAGCCCAGGCTATCTGTGATCTGAAGGCTGACCGATCCATCGTCATTCTTCCGGCGGACAAGGGTTCCACGACCGTGGTACTTGATCGTCGGGAGTATGTGGCTGAGGGACTGCGTCAGCTTTCAGACAACACCACATACAAAGTTTGCCAAGGTAACCCCATTCCCGATGTCCAGGCGGAGCTTCAAGGAATCCTCAGAACCTCAGGCCCCCTGCAAAACCTTTCACCTGACTCCATCAACCTCCTGACCCCACCGACACCCCGCACCCCTACCTTCTACCTTCTTCCTAAAATCCACAAACCCAATCATCCCGGCCGCCCCATTGTAGCTGGTTACCAAGCCCCCACAGAACGTATCTCTGCCTACGTAGATCAACACCTTCAACCCATTACATGCAGTCTCCCATCCTTCATCAAGGACACCAACCACTTCCTTGAACGCCTGGAATCCTTACCCAATCTGTTACCCCCGGAAACCATCCTTGTAACCATTGATGCCACGTCCTTATACACAAATATTCCGCACGTCCAGGGCCTCGCTGCGATGGAGCATTTCCTTTCACGCCGATCACCTGCCACCCTACCTAAAACCTCTTTCCTCATCACCTTAGCCAGCTTCATCCTGACCCACAACTTCTTCACTTTTGAAGGCCAGACATACCAACAATTAAAGGGAACAGCCATGGGTACCAGGATGGCCCCCTCGTACGCCAACCTATTCATGGGTCGCTTAGAGGAAGCCTTCTTGGTTACCCAAGTCTGCCAACCCAAAGTTTGGTACAGATTTATTGATGACATCTTCATGATCTGGACTCACAGTGAAGAAGAACTCCAGAATTTCCTCTCCAACCTCAACTCCTTTGGTTCCATCAGTTTCACCTGGTCCTACTCCAAATCCCATGCCACTTTCCTTGACGTTGACCTCCACCTGTCCAATGGCCAACTTCACACGTCCGTCCACATCAAACCCACCAACAAGCAACAGTACCTCCACTATGACAGCTGCCACCCATTCCACATCAAACGGTCCCTTCCCTACAGCCTAGGTCTTCGTGGCAAACGAATCTGCTCCAGTCCGGAATCCCTGAATCATTACACCAACAACCTGAAAACAGCTTTCGCATCCCGCAACTACCCTCCCGACCTGGTACAGAAGCAAATAACCAGAGCCACTTCCTCGTCCCCTCAAACCCAGAATCCCCCACAGAAGAACCACAAAAGTGCCCCACTTGTGACAGGATACTTTCCGGGACTGGACCAGACTCTGAATGTGGCTCTCCAGCAGGGATACGACTTCCTCAAATCCTGCCCTGAAATGAGATCCATCCTTCATGAAATCCTCCCCACTCCGCCAAGAGTGTCTTTCCGCCGTCCACCTAACCTTCGTAACCTGTTAGTTCATCCCTATGAAATCCCCAAACCACCTTCCCTACCCTCTGGCTCCTATCCTTGTAACCGCCCCCGATGCAAAACCTGTCCCATGCACCCTCCCACCACCACCTACTCCAGTCCTTTAACCCGGAAGGTGTACACGATCAAAGGCAGAGCCACGTGTGAAAGCACCCACGTGATTTACCAACTGACCTGCCTACACTGTGACGCATTCTATGTGGGAATGACCAGCAACAAACTGTCCATTCGCATGAATGGACACAGGCAGACAGTGTTTGTTGGTAATGAGGATCACCCTGTGGCTAAACATGCCTTGGTGCACGGCCAGCACATCTTGGCACAGTGTTACACCGTCCGGGTTATCTGGATACTTCCCACCAACACCAACCTATCCGAACTACGGAGATGGGAACTTGCCCTTCAGTATATCCTCTCTTCTCGTCATCCGCCAGGCCTCAATCTCCGCTAATTTCAAGTTGCCGCCACTCATACCTCACCTGTCTTTCAACAACTTCTTTGCCTCTACACTTCTGCCTCGACTGACATCTCTGCCCAAACTCTTTGTCTTTAAATATGTCTGCTTGTGTCTGTATGTGTGGATGGATATGTGCGTGTGTGCGAGTGTATACCTGTCCTTTTTTCCCCCTAAGGTAAGTCTTTCCGCTCCCGGGATTGGAATGACTCCTTACCCTCTCCTTTAAAACCCACTTCCTTTCGTCTTCCCCTCTCCTTCCCTCTTTCCTGATGAGGCAACAATTTGTTGCGAAAGCTTGAATTTTGTGTGTATGTTTGTGTTTGTTTGTGTGTCTATCGACCTGCCAGCATTTTTGTTCGGTAAGTCACCTCATCTTTGTTTTTATATATAGTTTTATGTTCAGTTATAGAAATAAAATTTTGTTTTTTGCGTTGCATTCAGGTGCTAAACACGGATTGGGGGAGCATCAAGAAACCCATGGCCACATGTCTCCCCTCCTCTCACTGCTCCCATAAGCAGACATTCAACAGTTCTGGATTGTCACTGAATCCACTACATTAGTAGAAACACAAGAGCAGAAGAGAAAGTATGGAACTACTTTGTTCAAATTTTTGGAAATGCATATGTCCTTTAAGTTTGAGTGGGAAGAACAGAACTTTAAAGATGAAGGCTGCATTGTATATCTTCAAAGGGTATCCAGCTACAGAGACCCTTATGTCAGACTTTGGTATCCCTGCAAGACCGGACATGTGGAACAAATCCTTCACTCTGCAGCGGAGTGTGGGCTGATATGGAACTTCCTGGCAGATTAAAACTGTGTGCCAGACCGAGACTCGAACTTGGGACCTTTGCCTTTTGCAGGCAAGTGCTTTACCACCTGTGCTACCCAAGCAGGACTCACGCCTCATCCTCACAGCTTCAGTTCTTCCAGTATCTTGTCTCCTACTTTCCAAACTTCACAGAAGCAGACATTTGTTGTTAAAGCTGTAAGACTGTTACACCTAAGTTATTCTGAAGTTTTCATCACACCTCCTAGTGACCAGTTCTTCTATTAAAGTGTGAAAGGAGGTTAACGTTCCAAAGGAAGAGGTCGGTATCCTGTGTTCTGTTAAATATGTTTCTGATACTGGAATACTACATGTTAGAACAGTGTTACAGCAGGAAGACCCTGCTTTCGAACAAGACTTAATGTTCCAAAACAATGCTGAAGTGGAAACTACTCACAAGCTCTTCACCAAATTTCAGCATACAGACTGTGTGGCTGATCTCATGGGGAATGTTGGCCACTGGCTAACTGTAGCTACTCCTTAAAATGTCTCCAGTTAACGGAATTATTCTGCAAAATCTGTCAAAATCCACTGTAATAATTTAAGCAGAAACAAATCTGAATGGTTCCAGCATGCAGAAAATATCGAGACCCTATACATGTTTCCATTCAAAATCCAAACCCAACAGGCCATACCTGTATGAGCTATGTGGCAGGGCTGACTGTCAACGAGATTCTCACAATGATTGGTAAGAATTTTATGTTGGCTGCATCCAGTTCATAGATGAAGCACACTTTCACCTGAATGGACTCAAGAGTAAATCAAACTGACCATTTTGGCATTCCAAGAATTGCCATATCTGAAGTGAAACCATTGTATTCTCTCAGAGTTACTCCTACTGCAGTGGATGTTCCATTATTGTTTATTTATCCATGTGGAAAAACTATCACTAACACTATGCTGGCTGCAATTTTGGAACAACTTATCACCACACAGCTAGTGTTGGAGTATCAACCAGGCACCAAGTGGTTCATGCAGGATGGGGGTCAGACCATATTGCCCCCAACAGTTGTTTCACTTTGAGAAATACTTCGTGAAAAGTCACTGCAATGGATTACTACAAATATACTGGCACAGTAATGGACTGGCCTCAATCTTTGCCCAGTCTGACTGACAACTGTGGGACACACTTAAAGAATGTCTACCAGAACTGTCTCACCACACCTGATGAGCTCTAATCAGAAATCTATGTGGTATCTCAATTCATTTCCACTAGGACACTGAACAGTTTAATGATAAACTTCACTGCTCATTTTTGTTCCTCCATATTGTGACTACCAGACACTTCAAAGTTTGTCATGTGACAGCAAAGACGAGTGACGAGTGCAATATTACTGATCCTCTCCCTAGACTGTTCTAACATTTTCAGTGACGTTGTTCAATATTGTGGTTTGCATTACACTGCTGCTGTTGCGATAATTGTTCTACTTTGTTACAGTAGAAAGTGGATGAAAAATTGGGTCAAGGAGCATTGAGTAAATCAAAATCTTTAGGTAACTGATGCTGAATGAGGGAAAGGTAACTGTGTTGATGGTCAAAAATACATCACAGAAAATGTCTGTCAATGAAGGTAGGCTACAGCTTTGCTAAAAATTTGAGAGAGAGGTGGAAGTTGTTAAATCTTGCCACAGTATCATCTCTTATTTTGTTGCAAATTTGTTCACAAACAAGCTCTCCCAGTATAAATAAACATTTATAATGATATGAATGAATATATTCATATATGAATATATGAATGAAATGAAAATGGTATATGTGCACTCCTGGGATTGGAATGACTCCTTACCCCTCTCCCTTAAAACCCACATCCTTTCAACTTTCCCTCTCCTTCCCTCTTTCCTGATGAAGCAACCTTTGGTTGCGAAAGCTTGAAATTTGTGTGTGTGTTTGTGTGTTTTTTATTGTGTCTATCTACCAGCACTTTCTCGTTCAGTAAGTCACAGCGTCTATGTTTTTTATATACATTTACAATGATATTTATATAAACCCAATATCAAAATGTGGATGTATTGTCCTTAAAGGGAATACCTGACTCAGTCAAATTATATTAATAGATTATGATTCAACAAGTTCAAAATGAGCATTTCAATCCCTTTAGCACATCTTTAATGGGTAAATAAGTTACGCTACATTAATCAGACTGACAACAAGATGGTTAGATTCAGGTGAGAAAAAGATGAAAAAATTAAATGGGAACTGGATACGCAATAAAATAAATAATACTTAAGATACTACTGGTAATACTGACAGACTACAGCATCAAGACCCACTATGGATATGCAGTACCAAATGACACAGCTATGCCCCAGGACATGTGTTACAATGAGCTGTGACTGCAGTTGTCATCACATATGACTTTCATCTAAAAAGATACTACAGTTTATGGTTGCTTGGCTATTTTTTGACTCCAAAATACATCAACAGCTTAAAGATGCCATAGTGATAACACCAACAGAAGTATGGACTGCAATCTGAAGCTGAAGCAGTGAGATTTCCTGATCTGTGATCACTGCTCCAGTTCTCTGAGCGATATTTTAGCTCAGCACTAAATATCTACAGACATCAATTCTTCTTTGTTCCAAGAACATAACAAGGAGCTGAATGAGATGTGTCAAATGGCTGTACCCAAAGTTGCCAAGATACACAGTGCAATCTCACAGGCAAGCTTTAAGGTAACGTAAAGTAGTGAGGGAATCAGTGGAGTGCAGCACAGTGGTGAGCACCCTGCTGGCACAAGGCTCGCAAATTTTTCATGCAGCAACATGCCCTCGGGACAGCCACACACCTGCAATCCAAAGCTGCATTCAGTTTCTTCACTCAGTCTGAACTATTACACTGACAAAATTTTCAAAGCCAACAGATTCAGTCCCAAGTCGTAGCAAGTTGCCTGGAGTACAGAACATTCCCTAGCAATTACTGAGATAATATAACCGAGTCGATGTAAGTCGATTCCTAACAGTTGCTGTGGGCTGCACACAGCAGCTTAACCAGTGTACCTCAACCAACAATGTAACACAATTTTAAATAAAAGTTTCTCGGTATTCGAGCTGCATCAATTCGAAAAAAATTTGAGCTTTTGATGACTATTTCTGCCATCATCATCAGGAGTAAAATTACTAACTGCTGGGGCTGGCACTATTTCCTGCTTCTATACCCACGATGACGACCACTGGCACCATCACAGTGTGCCAAAATGATATGCTCGCAGAAGGCGAGTTGGGCAGTTTGTAGCAGCTATGGCCTGCTGTGGAACTGAATGACATCAGTTGTCATGAGGGGCTGGTGCCACATCTGAAACTGCCACTCCCACCTCCCTCTGAGCATTAAGCATCTGCCATTGCTTCCCTTCGACATCCGAAGCCCGTCCCCCCTGCCCTACTCAGTGTTTACCCCTGGTCTTCACTGGAATCTCAGCTGCCTCATTTATAATAGAATCCTGCTATGTTATCACAGTAGCCAAGACTATCATGTTGTCAGAATATATTTTATGTCCATTTACCAGGCAATACTCAGCTACAGCTGACTTGTCAAGCTCCCTTTCCTTAATATGTGTCATGTGCTCAGTACAACACTCTCCGACTGTGCAAATTGTCTGGCTTATATAGATGCTGCTGCACTTGCAAACAAACAGCATTCACACTGAACACACAAAGAGCTACATCATCTTTAACAGGGCGCAACGTATCTCTTACCTTGTGGGTGGGCCGTAACACAGGTCTCAATCCGTGTCTCTGCAGTACACGCCCTAACTTGCTACTCGTTGCTCCACAGTATGGCAGGAAAGCCACCAGTTCAGCTTCTTTTGCCATTTCACAAAGCATCTTTCTTTGGTGACATCCGAAAGTGTTTTCAGGGTGTCTTTTGCTATAAGCATTTGCCCTGAACACGTGTCGTAAGTGTTGCAATTCAGACTGTACATGGTTGTCAGAGATAACTTTCACACTGCAAATCGGAGCATTTGAGATGTGGTGCTATAGACAAATGTTGAAAATTAGATGGACTGATAAGGTAAGGAATGAGGAGGTTCTATGCAGAATCGGAGAGGAAAGAAATATGTGGAAAACATTGATAAGGAGAAGGGACAGAATGATAGGACATCTGCTAAGACATGAGGGAATGCCTTCCATGGTACTAGAGGGAGCTGTAGAGGGCAAAAACTGTAGAGGAAGACAGAGATTGGAATGCGTCAAGCAAATAATTGAGGACGTAGGTTGCAAGTGATACTCTGAGATGAAGAGGTTAGCACAGGAAAGGAATTCGTGGTGGGCCGCATCAAACCAGTCAGTAGACTGATGACCAAAAAAAAATAATTAACGTGTTCTGTACCACTTTATTGTGCACAGGATGATGAGAACTAATGGTGTTCAAATATACATTTGTGTGCTTTGGTTCCCTGTACACTGAATAACTGACCTGACCTGTCTTCCACTTACCTGAAACATCCAAGAACTGTAGCTTGCCCTCCATCTATGGTAAATTTAATGTTGGGATGGACACTATTCATCTGATCCATAAACTGCTGCAGTCTATTTTCACCACTGGGCCATATCAAGAAGGTGTCATTGATATACCTTAAGAAGCTAGATGGATGCCACACCGCAGAGTTCAGAGACTCCTCCTCAAAGTGCTCCACAAGGAAATTTGAGACTGTAGGAAGCAGTGGTGATCCTGTTGCTGTGCCATCCATCATTTCATAATATTCATCATGGTACTAGAACATGACCAAACAACTTGACAATTCCAGGTGGAAGTTTGGCATAAAGATCCAGCGTGTCTTGTACTGGCACCCTCATAAAAAGTTACACCATATTCAGATTATCCATTACGCCAGTTTGGCCTATTTTCATTTTCTTGAATATTTCAACAAATGTATGTGATTCACAACATGGGACAGACAGTCATTGAAAGCTTGAGAATTTTATTCTAGAAGATTTTATTCAGATGTGCCACTGCAAAATACTCAGGATACTTAACGAATCTGTACATGTTCATGGCGATATCTCAGTGTTGTCAGCTCTGTAGGCTGCTACTGTTTTTGCCAGCAGCAATTAGCACTCCAATTTAAAGCTAGTGACAGCACTGCAAGCTCTCAGGGATCTACTTATGCTGTCTCATTTATAGTGAGAGGCAACCGTGACAGAACTACTCAACATGATATGCAAACACAAATACATTTAACACCATCACACTTCAAGAAGAATTTAGTTATTCCTGTTCTGTAGAGGGCACATGGTATCAAGTGTCATTGATCAACTGTCAGTTTAATGAGCCATGGTTGGAAAATACTGACATTTACAGAAGGATAGGGAAACTAGAAGAAGCTGATCTCAGGGAAGATTAGTGTGGGTTCTGGAGAACTACAGGAACATGAGGCAACTATTAAATCTATGTTCAAAGCGTCTGTAGATTCTTACAATGTTTATCACACTTTTTGAAACTGATGATAACCAGGGGAAAATATAGGGAATGAGATGTTTTAACTTTTACAGAAACTGGAAATTAGTTTTTAGAGTCAATGGATATTAAAGGGGAAGCAGTGGTCATGAGGGGAGTGAGAGGCTTGTGGCCTATCCCTGATATTCAGTACATACACAGAACAAGCTGTAAAGGAAGCCATGGAGAATTCTGGAGGCTGTAGTCCAGAGAAAAAAATTGAGGTTTTCAAATGGCATTTTAATTCTGTCAGAGAGCAGACAACCAAGGAAGATACTATCCATTACGACCGACAGCTCTTTGAAGAGGTAAGATGAACCTCTTTTTAGAGGTTCAAGGATAATGGAATGTAATCTTAAATTGCTCCTTGCTACAGGGAATTATATTAGAAAATGAGAAAATACATTAGTTTTGCTATTTGGGTAGCAAAAGAACTGACATCAGCTAAACTGGAGCAAATACAAAATGTTGATCAGTGACAGCAAGAACAGTATTTCTGGAAATATATCTATATCACATATTAAAAAGTGTCGTAGGTATTACAAAGTGATTTATTTTACACAATGGCGCAGAACTTCCTTGTACTTTAGGAAACTAAATCCAGTAAAAAACATTCTAGCATGATTTCTGAAGCATGGCAACATGAACACACATATAATATGTGTTATAATGTGTCATATTGCAAGAGTAAAAATATGAATTACTCCCAATACAGCACAGTAGCTTCTGGAGCATTATGCAAAAACAATGGCAGAAAGTATAATTTATGCAAGAACTAAAATGAATGAATAACTTTGAAGCTTCATCTTTTCTAGCATGCATTATATACTTTATTATATCCCAAACACAAAAAATGCCAATAAAATTTAACTAATTGCATAAGAGCTGTCTTCTGCACCCAAAATTGTTGTAAGTAACTGGTCCTCAAAGCTTTAACTTTTGAATGTGAGTCAGACACACTGATTTAAGAAATTCATTGAGCATCCTCACATGCCACATAATTCCTTTTGCATAAAAGGAAATCGCTTTTTAAATACCATTTCTCAAACCAGCATTCACAATATTTTCCCATTACCTGTCAGAAATGTAAACAGATGTGATGTCAGTCTCACAGCAAGCAGTTTGTTGTTACTAAGTATTGTGTAGTGTTCCTCACAAAGTGTCTGACATTTTGCTGTCAGCAGATACTTTTGTGTGCACTGTGTTTAGTTGCAGAGAAAGTGTGCCATTTATGACAAGAAAAGTTTTATTTTTGTGTTATTCTATTGCATTTTATTGCAACAGTATTATTCTGTGGTGGTGGGCTAAAGTAACATTTTTGTTGAATAAACACCAATAAAGAACAATTTGACTGGAAATTAAACGAAAAAATTTAGAATTTTTCCCAGATTTCATGGTTGTCTGAGTGTATAGACCCTGGATTAACATGCCACTCAGTTCTCTTTCTTACTGCTACATACTCTTTGTGGATTTATAAGGTTCTTGGGTAGTTTTCATAATGAAATTTCCATTCAAATATAATTATATGGGGAATATTTGCTACTCATTTTTATTGACCACTCATTTCACATAATTTGTCAGTGAGAAACTACTCAACCTTAAAACTGTTTCTTTCTAACAAAGATTTTCTTTCTGCACCAGCCCCTGTGCACTATTCATAAAAGGCACCCATTAAATTTTCCAAGTAACTTTAGGAAGGAGACCTAGATTTTAAATCGTGCTCAAGGTCAAAGTCTCAGAAGCTGTCTTCCCACAAAGTTCACCTGCTTCTGCCCCCTCATTAGGCACAGGTGGCTGCAGCCACCACTCCCCTGGTGGAACGGGTTGTTCGGCAGCAGCGCGACTCCCCTCACGGCCGACAGCCCTTGTGGTGTCACAAGGCTTCGGCCTGTCCCACCCCTCATTAAATCGACCAAGACTTATACGAATAATTGTAAGAACAGTTATTATCATTATTATTATGTTCTTTAAGTTCGTTATCAGGAGAAAGAAAACTGGCGTTCTATGGATCGGAGCGTGGAATGTCAGATCCCTTAATCGGGCAGGTAGGTTAGAAAATTTAAAAAGGGAAATGGATAGATTAAAGTTAGATATTGTGGGAATTAGTGAAGTTCGGTGGCAGGAGGAACAAGACTTTTGGTCAGGTGACTACAGGGTTATAAACACAAAGTCAAATAGGGGTAATGCAGGAGTAGGTTTAATAATGAATAGGAAAATAGGAATGCGGGTAAGCTACTACAAACAGCATAGTGAACGCATTATTGTGGCCAAGATAGATACGAAGCCCACACCTACTACAGTAGTACAAGTTTATATGCCAACTAGCTCTGCAGATGACGAAGAAATTGAAGAAATGTATGATGAAATAAAAGAAATTATTCAGATAGTGAAGGGAGACGAAAATTTAATAGTCATGGGTGACTGGAATTCGAGTGTAGGAAAAGGGAGAGAAGGAAACGTAGTAGGTGAATATGGATTGGGGCTAAGAAATGAAAGAGGAAGCTGCCTGATAGAATTTTGCACAGAGCACAACTTAATCATAGCTAACACTTGGTTTAAGAATCATGATAGAAGGTTGTATACATGGAAGAACCCTGGAGATACTAAAAGGTATCAGATAGATTATATAAAGGTAAGACAGAGATTTAGGAACCAGGTTTTAAATTGTAAGACATTTCCAGGGGCAGATGTGGACTCTGACCACAATCTATTGGTTATGACCTGTAGATTAAAACTGAAGAAACTGCAAAAAGGTGGGAATTTAAGGAGATGGGACCTGGATAAGCTGAAAGAACCAGAGGTTGTACAGAGTTTCAGGGAGAGCATAAGGGAACAATTGAAAGGAATGGGGGAAAGAAATACAGTAGAAGAAGAATGGGTAGCTCTGAGGGATGAAGTAGTGAAGGCAGCAGACGATCAAGTAGGTAAAAAGAAGAGGGTTAGTAGAAATCCTTGGGTAACAGAAGAAATATTGAATTTAATTGATGAAAGGAGAAAATATAAAAATGCAGTAAATGAAGCAGGCGAAAAGGAATACAAACGTCTCAAAAATGAAATCGACAGGAAGTGCAAAATGGCTAAGCAGGGCTGGCTAGAGGACAAATGTAAGGATGTAGAGGCTTATCTCACTAGGGGTAAGATAGATACTGCCTACAGGAAAATTAAAGAGACCTTTGGAGATAAGAGAACCACATGTATGAACACCAAGAGCTCAGATGGAAACCCAGTTCTAAGCAAAGAAGGGAAAGCAGAAAGGTGGAAGGAGTATATAGAGAGTCTATTCAAGGGCGATGCACTTGAGGACAATATTATGGAAATGGAAGAGGATGTAGATGAAGACGAAATGGGAGATACGATACTGCGTGAAGAGTTTGACAGAGCACTGAAAGACCTGAGTCGAAACAAGGCCCCGGGAGTAGACAACATTCCATTGGGACTATTGACGGCCTTGGGAGAGCCAGTCCTGACAAAACTCTACCATCTGGTGAGCAAGATGTATGAAACAGGCGAAATACCCTCAGACTTCAAGAAGAATATAATAATTCCAATCCCAAAGAAAGAAAGTTTAATAAGCCACAGCTGCAAAGTACTAACACGAATTCTTTACAGACGAATGGAAAAACTAGTAGAAACCAACCTCGGGGAAGATCAGTTTGGATTCCGTAGAAATACTGGAACACGTGAGGCAATACTAACCTTACGACTTATCTTAGAAGAAAGATTAAGGAAAGGCAAACCTACATTTCTAGCATTTGTAGACCTAGAGAAAGCTTTTGACACTGTTGACTGGAATACTCTCTTTCAAATTCTAAAGGTGGCAGGGGTAAAATACAGGGAGCGAAAGGCTATTTACAACTTGTACAGAAACCAGATGGCAGTTATAAGAGTCAAGGGACATGAAAGGGAAGCAGTGGTTGGGAAGGGAGTAAGACAGGGTTGTAGCCTCTCCCCGATGTTATTCAATCTCTATACTGAGCAAGCAGTAAAGGAAACAAAAGAAAAATTTGGAGTAGGTATTAAAATTCATGGAGAAGAAATAAAAACTTTGAGGTTCGCCGATGACATTGTAATTCTGTCAGAGACAGCAAAGGACTTGGAAGAGCAGTTGAACGGAATGGATGGTGTCTTGAAGGGAGGATATAAGATGAACATCAACAAAAGCAAAACGAGGATAATGGAATGTAGTCGAGTTAAGTCGGGTGATGCTGAGGGTATTAGATTAGGAAATGAGACACTTAAAGTAGTAAAGGAGTTTTGCTATTTGGGGAGCAAAATAACTGATGATGGACGAAGTAGAGAGGATATAAAATGTAGACTGGCAATGGCAAGGAAAGCGTTTCTGAAGAAGAGAAATTTGTTAACATCGAGTATAGATTTAAGTGTCAGGAAGTTAGTTCTGAAAGTATTTGTATGGAGTGTAGCCATGTATGGAAGTGAAACATGGACGGTAAATAGTTTGGACAAGAAGAGAATAGAAGCTTTTGAAATGTGGTGCTACAGAAGAATGCTGAAGATTAGATGGGTAGATCACATAACTAATGAGGAAGTATTGAATAGGATTGGGGAGAAGAGAAGTTTGTGGCACAACTTGACCAGAAGAAGGGATCGGTTGGTAGGACATGTTCTGAGGTATCAAGGGATCACCAATTTAGTATTGGAGGGCAGTGTGGAGGGTAAAAATCATATTGGGAGACCAAGAGATGAATACACTAAGCAGATTCAGAAGGATGTAGGTTGCAGTAGGTACTGGGAGATGAAGAAGCTTGCACAGGATAGAGTGGCATGGAGAGCTGCGTCGGGCCAGTCTCGGGACTGAAGACCACAACAACAACAACAAGAAGTTCGTTTTGGGATTTCAGAAATACTGTGGGAAGAAAGTTTATTTATGTTGCAGATAATGTGGAAGACACTGCCCGACGATCACCACGAAAGTTCGACGTAGCGGCAAGTGGGCAAGGAATAAAATGAATGCTGCAAACTACCGCGAGCCACGGAAGAGCCCGTGCCGCGAGGACGTCGAGCTTCCTAGGTTGTTGTCAAAGGAAGAGATATTCTGCTTTCTCTTTGGAAACAGGTCGATCAAGTCTTGAAAGCTTCATGTAAAACCTATAGGCGGGTGACACATTAGGTGGAACCTGATCACTGTAATACTTCCACATTTATTAAAAAGTTGTTAAATGGCAAAACTAGTAGTTCATCATTTATATAGATAAAAAGTAGTAAAGATATAGGAAAGGAAGAGGTGTGGCATCAGAATGAAAAGTGATACATCACTCAGCAACAAAGAAGGACGTAAACAATGGGTGTTACGTGGTGAAAACAAATGAACTGATAAAATAGTAAGTCTCTAATTAAGCATAAAGCCACGTAACACTGCACACTACACAGTACGTGTCCTCCGTGGCCACTGCTAATTGACTCTTCTTATATAAAAAGGTAAACTGATATGAGGGCAAAACTGAGGAGTATATGGCGGGCCACAGTTAATTTTCAAAAGTCGAAATGTCGAGTTTCACAAATCCAAACTTAAGTGCAGAGAAGAAACTGCAAATTGTTATCAATTTCATGTGTTTTTATTGGCAGTAGTTACCATTTCCACTCCTCATGCTACATAATGGTCAGCTGCTCTGTTGATTTTTCATGTAAACTTTGGTGTGTATGTAAGTACACAATTATGTTAGTATATTACAAAAACGTTGCCGAAATATTACAATTTACTGTTTACTCAAATTTACTCCACAAATGATTCACACGAATAAAGGACTACGGATATTTTCACTTTCAGACAACTTAGCTCAGTTAACATTCAGCTGCTCTAGGATTTTACAGTATTGAAGGTGGCATGGGAGGAGGGGGGGGGGGGGGAGACAGAGAGAGAGAGAGAGAGAGACAGACAGAATACCAGAAGTAATTTATACGACTATATAATAGAATGACCGTATGTATGCTTGATAGGGACTCAAACCTGCAAGCATGGCTGAAGGAATACAGTATACTTCTGAACACAGGCATTGTGATGTTGCAAATATGTTGGGCTGTGAATCATTTTTATATCAAAATTTTCAATTTCACCATGAAAGCCAAACTTCTGATTATAAGCATGGTGTGTACTTACTAGCACAGTCATAAGCATTTATTTGAAAATAAAACCAAGTTATTAACAAAAATCCTATGCTGCTTGCATTTAATGTAAAATTACACAATACTCCATTCTCACATGACACATTCACAGTGACAGGTTAAGACAGCACCTATATCAATGGCAAACTTATTGCTCACTAGATGAGTCACCCAAACAAATAACCCACAAGCTGACCACGATCTCTCAGAAGTTAATTCAATGTTACAAGAAATTCTCTTTTATACATTCTTTGCACAAATCTCATGTTATAATATGTGTTATAATGTGTCATTTAGTCTTGGCCACAGGAGTGGACAGAGATGAGCACAGTACAATAAAAAATACATAGCAGTCATGCACTCAGCTGGTAAACAATAAAGTTGCCCTACTTACCAGTCGTAGCTCTGAGCTTTAACAACTTACTAACAATGAAATACTATGAATTCATGGCAGCTTTTTAATGTTTCTCTAAGCACAGAAAACCAAAACCGACCACCAGAAATATTTCTTGATATTTCCAACCAGGAAGAGAAGAAAAAAGTAACAAGCTTAAGCTCTTGCCCATGGCAAGATGGCACTGTATGGTTGAGGTAGACATTACAGTATCCCTAAGAGTGGAGCAAAACTAATTTCTGCCAGTCCAGAACTGAGCCAAGTTAATTTGCAGCCAAAGATGACTGGAGATGTTACTTTTCCAAAGTAAATGAATGTGACATCTGCTGCATCCGTGGCAGAGTGGCATGTAAGTGAAACATGGCCGTGGATAAAGGACCATTTGCCAATACATTCCTCAGGTGTGGGCAGTTAAGACCTTAAAACCAACAGAGGCTATCTTTCTGAAGTGAGCTTTCATAGAAAGGAAATGAAACCTATATGAAGCACCTTATGATGCACTGTTTAGTTCATGAGGTCTCCATTAGATCCAACTGGTCTGCTGGGTACATGACAATTCAAAAAATAGACACTTTCACTCTTATCTACACAATAGTATGTGGTTTATGAAGCATTTCAAGCTTTTCCCAATTTATGGGACACATGTCCCACTAAAGTAATACTGTTTTAAACAATGGGACACATCTATCGGGCATTTAGTGCATAGCTTTTTGAACCGAGGAAAATGTGATTGGCTAGCAGTTGAATCTATGGATGGCTGTGAGCAGTAAAGTAGGACAGCATGTCTGGCAAAGTGGATCTGTCTCTGGAAAATATCTGTCATCCAAGAGTGAAGCAACTGTGTTTCCTTTTATATCACATTCCCTTTTGATACAATGCTACTCCTCAGTCATGTTTTAGGTTTGCACATTATTTTTATTATTGTGATGTGGCGGTCATCTAAACTTCAGAAACTGTAAAAATGTTACATGCTGAAAATTTGTGTGCAATGTTTCATGTTTTTCATTGTTATGAGTGTGCACTGGTATTGTCAAACTGAGTGAAGCTGACCAATTTTGGATTTCAAATTTATTGATTTCAGAAATATTATTGCACTGTTCTTCCTTTCTGAACATTGGTATTGAACTGTAGTAGAATATTTTGTCTTATTACCTTTTGCTCTGACAGATCAAAAGTAAAAAACCTGCATCTCAACTTGATCACACCTGGGGTTAATTTGATCCATTATCTTGTCTGGTAACTGTGGATTGTTTTACTATGATGATTTTTGAAAGTACCACAATTGAGAAGTAAATACTGCATAGTTAAATGTCTCTGTTTCTCATCCTGATAAGACTTTCCAACCTAAAGTTTACTTTGAAATCTCTGTATTCAAACATAAAATTGCAATATAGAAAAGAAGGAAATGGCAAACTATATTAATAACTATTTTTTAAATGTACCACATTCACTAAACTTAAACTTCACAAAACAAAAAATAATATATGTTCCAAGGGTTGCCTGCAGCATGAATATTCCTTCAACAAATGAACAGGAAGTAATTACAGTGATAAGAAGCTTAAAACCAAAACTGGCAGCAGGTGTTGATGAAGTACTAGTTTTAATCACAATAAGGACTGCAGTGCAGATTGCAAAACCTTTAGCACATTTTGCAAATTTATCCTTTAGTGAAGGTGTGTTTCCTCAGCGACTGTAGATCTCAAAAGTGAGGCCACTATTTAAAAATGGTGACAGACATGAAATAGAAAACTACCATCCCATACGACTTCTTCCTGCTTCCTCCAAAATATTACATAAACTGATGAAATTGAGAGTCACTAGTTACCTAGACAATAATAAACTTTTGAATAGTAATCAACATGGTTTTCATGCAAAATGAAGCACAGAAACTGCAGTCATAGACTACATCCAAAAAATAATTAAAAATTTGGAGAAAAACAAAAGTGTAGTAGGAATCAATTTAGATCTATCTAAAGCTTTTGATATGGTCTGCCATCAAATCCTCCTTGATAAATTGGAAGCAGCAGGTGTTAGAGGAAGAGTTATAATGTGGTTTGAGTCATATCTCAAAAACAGATCTCAGATTGTAGAGCTCACCACTGTAAATTCAAACCAAAAATAAGGTTAGTTTCAGAAGCAAAAGAAGTTCCTTTGGGATTACCCCAGGGCAGCATCTTAGGGCCACTAATCTTTCTCATATATCTCAATGATTTACAGTTACAATATGATACAGCCAAAATTGTACTATATGCAGATGACACAAGTCTGATAGTGAGCGACGTTAAAAACTTGTTACAGTCAACTACTGACAAAATCACAAAAAGTATTGAGACTTGGTTCAGTGCAAATAAACTTACACTCAATGCAAAGAAAACAAACTACATACAGTTTGGTAAAATAATTCAGGATGAAGACATTAATCTAGAACTGGATGACAGACTAATAGAGAGAGTGGATTTGGCAAAAGTGTTAGGAATGCATATAGATGAAGCTATGAATTGGAAACACTGTGTAAAATTTCTTACACACAGGCTTAACTCAGCCTGCTTTGTGCTGAGAGTTATTGCAAATGTTTGCACTCTAGAAGGCATCAGAATGGCATACTTTGGATACTTTCATTCTGTTGCCTCATTTGGAATAGTGTTCTGGGCCAGCTCAAAATCTAACTTGAAAGACATTTTTATTTTACAAAAATGAGCTGTTCGAATAATTACCCACAGTCTGACACAAGCTCACTGCAGAACTCTTTTCAAAATGTTAGGAATACTTACTCTGCCATCAGTCTGTATACTTAAATGTGTACTCTTAACCAATGCTAATCTAAGCAATTTCCACACAAATGCAGACTGACAAAATTATAACACAAGGAACAAGAATTATCTCCACATAGAACAAGTAAGAGCAACATGAACTCAGAAGCATGTAAGCCACATGAGCATTAAGCTCTATAATGCATGTGTTAGTACATTAAAGATTTAAAGGACAATACAAATTTTAAATTGAAACTTAGAAAATTTATAATTGATAAATGTTGCTACTCAAGAAATGAATAACTTGAAGACCAAGAAAATGACTTTACAAACTAACCTCCAAAATTTTCTATCTTCATTTGTTTCAGCTTTTATTATACTTTACCATCTATAGTACTAGTTATATATTGTTACTGAGAAACAAATTATTATAAACCATTTATGTGGAAAGAAACTAAGTTTGCTGTCAAATGGTTCAAATGGCTCTGAGCACTATCAGACTTAACATCTATGATCATCAGTCCCCTAGAACTTAGAACTACTTAAACCTAACAAACCTAAGGGCATCACACAACACACAGTCATCACGAGTTTGCTGTCATTTATTATAGGCAATTTCATTTTGTACATTCTATATTTTAATTTATATGTATGACAAATCCAATTGTAGACAATTTCATTTTGTATAGTCCATATTTTTAATTTCTGTGTATGACAAGTCTAATATCATTTGTATGATGACACGGATGCTAAATAAATAAATAATAAATGAATAAAAACATGGAGCTGGTTAAGTCTGTAAGACTTTAGTTCCACCTCACCAATTTCCAGAACTGAACTTTACTTTTGTTGGTAGTAGTGTCTCAATCATGAAAGATTTTTCAACCTTATATTTTGATATCAGTAGAACACCTGATAACTAGGAAAGGCTTAACGAAGTCCCAAGTTTTATTATTACAGCCCAGTGCACTTCCAAACCAAAAGGGGAGAGATGAAAATAATTTCTGTGTATCATTTGGACACCACACAGCTCAAATTAAGCATAATGGGCTCTAATATATTACTCAACAAAGCAATCCATGGACCTGATCATAACTGGAACTGCAACAATTAGATACAGCCACATTCCACTTGACACAGTAAATGCGCATATAGCAATGCCAAAACCTGCTTAGTGAGGTTCTGTAATAACAATGTCATTAAATTTGTTGGTAGGAAGGAAGTCACAACTGGCAAAATGTCATTAAAATAAAGTAAGCAAAACAAAATTGATGTTCCTATGCACCAATTTTTAAGATTATTTGTACTTCAGAGTGTTTAGCCAAGTTCCTGTTTTGTGCATGGTATTTCGTTGACAGACCCAGCTGTCTTTCAGGTGCTTCAAATTTTGCTGTTGTGCACTCACTGTTTGGGCTCCAACCAGACTGAATTATTGTTTGGTCTCTCACTTATTTGTAGTGGAGCTATATTCCTGAACCCCACTATGCCATTTGTTATATATAGACATTTTTAAGAGCTACTGCTGATCCTGTCAACTGTAAATTCAGAACACTTTAACTATGGAGAATGTTATGGCCGCTGACACTAATAAACTGACTGCCAGTTACCAAGTATTAGATAAATTATTCATCCCACTGTCTAGTGTAATAGGTCTCCTGACATCTTTATTTAAATATGTAAACTATGCTGTTCCAGAGACTGTTCACACCACCATACTGGTTCCATATTTTGTTTCACAATTATAATCAAGGCAGTGCTGAGTGACTGCAGTTTTGCTCTGTTTTAGTCAGATATATCACTGGTGTTCCTTACATCTCTCCTTGACTGTTCAGACAGTTTGCGCCAGATTAAAGATGCAACATTCACATGGAATATAATATAGATTCAGATTTTGAAGACATAGACCATCAACATTACAAAGGATAGTTATTACCTTATGAGGAGAACACAAAGTGCCATGCCCTGATTTCCCAGAAACTTCATTCATTTGAAGAGGGATGAAAATAAGCCAACTCTTCATTTATTGGTATATACTGACCATTTATGAGTAAATGATGGTCAGAGTTTGAGGAACTTTAAGTGTCTTTTAGTGCATAAGTAGTGCAACTGAAGCACATAGGTGACACGATGACTAGCATCACAACTTTACATTTTGAATCCTGTGTTTGAAACACCACTTATTTTTATTTCTGTTCTTCATTTATCTACCCTCACCCACAGAAGTTTACTACATAAATGTTATCCACTGCATACTCAAATAGTGTTGGTCATGTTTGTTTAGTGAATGAATTTGAGGAAGATGAATAAATCAATGAGAAAATTGATAGAAACTTTTCAGTGAAAATCCTGTTATGTATCTTTACTGAAAATGAATAACAAGTGGAAGTTTCTAGAAAAGAGATGATCCATTACACACGGTTTGCAGTCAGTTTATTGTCAATGCATGAAATCTTCAATCTTAATCATGTTTCCCAAGTGAAATTCGTTTGGGGGAATGTCACTGGCAGGCCTGCCTCCTTGCAATGCTCATGGTGTTCTAAATCTATTTTCAGATTTTTCTATGATGAGTATCATCTAAGGGAACGCTCCAAGAGTTCCCAAAAACTAGACATGAGAATAGAGCATCTCATTTGTATTTCATTCTCATGTTGTTGTTGTTGTGGTCTTCAGTCCTGAGACTAGTTTGATGCAGCTCTCCATGCTACTCTATCCTGTGCAAGCTCCTTCATCTCCCAGTACTTACTGCAACCTACATCCTTCTGAATCTGCTTAGTGTATTCATCTCTTGGTCTCCCTCTACGATTTTTACTCTCCACACTGCCCTCCAATGCTAAATTTGTGATCCCTTGATGACTCAAAACATGTCCTACCAACCGATCCCTTCTTCTAGTCAAGTTGTGCCACAAACTTCTCTTCTCCCCAATCCTATTCAATACCTCCTCATTAGTTACGTGATCTACCCACCTTATCTTCAGCATTCTTCTGTAGCACCACATTTTGAAAGCTTCTATTCTCTTCTTGTCCAAACTAGTTATCGTCCATGTTTCACTTCCATACATGGCCACACTCCATACAAAGACTTCCAGAAAGGACTTCCTGACACTTAAATCTATACTCGATGTTAACAAATTTCTCTTCTTCAGAAACTATTTCCTTGCCATTGCCAGTCTACATTTTATATCCTCTCTACTTCGACCATCATCAGTTATTTTACTCCCTAGATAGCAAAACTCCTTTACTACTTTAAGTGTCTTGTTTCCTAATCAAATTCCCTCAGGATCATGTGATTTAATTTGACTACATTCCATTATCCTCGTTTTGCTTTTGTTGATGTTCATCTTATATCCTCCTTTCAAGACACTGTCCATTCCGTTCAACTGCTCTTCCAAGTCCTTTGCTGTCTCTGACAGAATTACAATGTCATCGGCGAACCTCAAAGTTTTTACTTCTTCTCCATGAATTTTAATACCTACTCCAAATTTTTCTTTTGTTTCCTTTACTGCTTGCTCAATATACAGATTGAATAACATCGGGGAGAGGCTACAACCCTGTCTCACTCCTTTCCCAACCACTGCTTCCCTTTCATGCCCCTCGACTCTTATAACTGCCATCTGGTTTCTGTATAAATTGTAAATAGCCTTTCACTCCCTGTATTTTACCCCTGCCACCTTCAGAATTTGAAAAAGAGTATTCCAGTTAACATTGTCAAAAGCTTTCTCTAAGTTTACAAATGCTAGAAATGTAGGTTTGCCTTTCCTTAATCTTTCTTCTAAGATAAGTCGTAAGGTTAGTATTGCCTTACGTGTTCCAACATTTCTACGGAATCCAAACTGATCTTCCCCGAGGTCCACTTCTACCAGTTTTTCCATTCGTCTGTAAAGAATTCGCGTTAGTATTTTGCAGCTGTGACTTATTAAACTGATAGTTCGGTAATTTTCACATCTGTCAACACCTGCTTTCTTTGGGATTGGAATTATTATATTCTTCTTGAAGTCTGAGGGTATTTCGCCTGTCTCATACATCCTGCTCACCAGATGGTAGAGTTTTGTCATGACTGGCTCTCCCGAGGCCATCAGTAGTTCTAATGGAATGTTGTCTACTCCCAGGGCCTTGTTTCGACTCAGATCTTTCAGTGCTCTGTCGAACTCTTCACGCAGTATCTTATCTCCCATTTCGTCTTCATCTACATCCTCTTCCATTTCCATAATATTGTCATCAAGTACATCGCCCTTGTATAAACCCTCTATATACTCCTTCCACCTTTCTGCCTTCCCTTCTTTGCTTAGAACGGGGTTGCCATCTGAGCTCTTGATATTCATACAAGTGGTTCTCTTCTCTCCAAAGGCCTCTTTAATTTTCCTGTAGGCAGAATATATCTTACCCCTAGTGAGATAGGCCTCTACATCCTTACATTTGTCCTCTAGCCATCCCTGCTTAGCCATTTTGCACTTCCTGTCGATCTCATTTTTGAGACGTTTGTTTTCCTTTTGGCCTGCTTCATTTACTGCATTTTTATATTTTCTCCTTTCATCAATTAAATTCAATATTTCTTCTGTTACCCAAGGATTTCTATTAGCCCTCGTCTTTTTACCTACTTGATCGTCTGCTGCCTTCACTACTTCATCCCTCAGGGCTACCCACTCTTCTTCTACTGTATTTCCTTCCCCCATTCCCTTATGCTCTCCCTGAAACTCTGTACAACCTCTGGTTCTTTCAGCTTATCCAGGTCCCATCTCCTTAAATTCCCACCTTTTTGCAATTTCTTCAGTTTCAATCTGCAGTTCATAACCAATAGATTGTGGTCAGAATCCACATCTGCCCCTGGAAATGTCTTACAATTTAAAACCTGGTTCCTAAATCTCTGTCTTACCATTGTATAATCTATCTGATACCTTTTAGTATCTCCAGGATTCTTCCAGGTATACAACCTTCTTTTATGATTCTTGAACCAAGTGTTAGCTATGATTAAATTATGCTCTGTGCAAAATTCTACAAGGTGGCTTCCTCTTTCATTTGTTCCCCCCAATCCATATTCACCTACTATGTTTCCTTCTCTCCCTTTTCCTACTGACGAATTCCAGTCACCCATGACTATTAAATTTTCGTCTCCCTTCACTACCTGAATAATTTCTTTTATCTCGTCATACATTTCATCTATTTCTTCATCATCTGCAGAGCTGGTTGGCATATAAACTTGTACTACTGTAGTAGGCATGGGCTTTGTGTCTATCTTGGCCACAATAATGCGTTCACTATGCTGTTTGTAGTAGCTAACCCGCACTCCTATTTTTTTATTCATTATTAAACCTACTCCTGCATTACCCCTATTTGATTTTGTATTTATAACCCTGTAATCACCTGACCAAAAGTCTTGTTCCTCCTGCCACCGAACTTCACTAATATCCACTATATCTAACTTTAACCTATCCATTTCCCTTTTTAAATTTTCTAAACTACCTGCCCGATTAAGGGATCTGACATTCTACGCTCCGATCCATAGAACGTCAGTTTTCTTTCTCCTGATAACGACGTCCTCTTGAGTAGTCCCCGCCCGGAGATCCGAATGGGGGACTATTGTACCTCCGGAATATTTTACCCAAGAGGACGCCATCATCATTTAATCATACAGTAAAGCTGCATGTCCTCGGGAAAAATTACGGCTGTAGTTTCCCCTTGCTTTCAGCCGTTAGCAGTACCAGCACAGCAAGGCCGTTTTGATTAATGTTACAAGGCCAGATCAGTCAATCATCCAGACTGTTGCCCCTGCAACTACTGAAAAGGCTGCTGCCCCTCTTCAGGAACCACACGTTTGTCTGGCCTCTCAACAGATACCCCTCCGTTGTGGTTGCACCTACAGTACGGCCATCTGTATCGCTGAGGCACGCAAGCCTCCCCACCAACGGTTCATGGGGGGGATTCTTATGTTATTCTTATAAGACCAAAAATATTGTATCCCCTGCAAATATAGTACACACATTTAATAGCTTGTTACTGCATGCTACAATATGTCTTAGTTTGTTGCACAGCCATGGAGGCACATCAAGTAGTCCCTTGTTCATTATGTGTGAGGAATACAATGCTGAGTGCTGAGAACGGGGTTTCCAATTAGAAATTAATACTGGCCTGTCCTAACCCACAGCATCGAGGTGGCATCCCATGTGACATTGAATATCCAAGGCCACTGAGTAGTGTGTTATAAATTGTGATTACAAATTTTTATCCTTCTGATCACATGACCATCTGTGGCATAATAAAGAAAATGCTTAGGACAAACTGTATGTAGATTTTGCTTTAGAATCTTAAGCTGCTATCAACTGGGGTTCCCACTGAATATTTCAAAGTTTCCCCCTGCCATCCACACACAGTAGTGTGGCAGATTGAGTGTGGTATCATTGGATGTTCCCTCTCATACAAATTTGAATCATAATTTTCTTGATTTGATGTGTAGTTTGAGATATTTCAATGTCATCAGTTAAAATGAACACCCTGTATAATAAATGTGTGACACAAATCCAGTTTACTTATACAATTAATAAACCTCTTGTATCCACAAATGTGAACAATTCACGTAGCAACTCATGGACATGCAAAAAAATGAAGAAGTAAAGAAAATACATGGTTTCTACATCTACATCTACATCTATACTCCACGAGCCACCTTACGGTGTGTGGCGGAGGGTACTTATTGTACCACTATCTGATCCCCCTTCCCTGTTCCATTCACGAATTGTGCGTGGGAAGAACGACTGCTTGTAAGTCTCCGTATTTGCTCTAATTTCTCGGATCTTTTCGTTGTGATCATTACGTGAGATATATGTGGGCGGTAGTAATATGTTGCCCATCTCTTCCCGGAATGTGCTCTCTCGTAATTTCGATAATAAACCTCTCCGTATTGCGTAACGCCTTTCTTGAAGTGTCCGCCACTGGAGCTTGTTCAGCATCTCCGTAACGCTCTCGCGCTGACTAAATGTCCCCATGACGAATCGCGCTGCTTTTCGCTGGATCATGTCTATCTCTTCTATTAATCCAACCTGGTAAGGGTCCCATACTGATGAGCAATACTCAAGAATCGGACGAACAAGCGTTTTGTAAGCTACTTCTTTCGTCGATGAGTCACATTTTCTTAGAATTCTTCCTATGAATCTCAACCTGGCGCCTGCTTTTCCCACTATTTGTTTTATGTGATCATTCCACTTCAGATCGCTCCGGATAGTAACTCCTAAGTATTTTACGGTCGTTACCGCTTCCAATGATTTACCACCTATGGCATAATCGTACTGGAATGGATTTCTGCCCCTATGTATGCGCATTATATTACATTTATCTACGTTTAGGGAAAGCTGCCAGCTGTCACACCATGCATTAATCCTCTGAAGGTCCTCCTGGAGTACGTATGAGTCTTCTGATGTTGCTACTTTCTTGTAGACAACCGTGTCATCTGCAAATTGCCTCACGGAGCTACCGATGTTGTCAACTAAGTCATTTATGTATATTGTAAACAATAAAGGTCCTATCACGCTTCCCTGCGGTACTCCCGAAATTACCTCTACATCTGCAGATTTTGAACCGTTAAGAATGACATGTTGTGTTCTTTCTTCTAGGAAATCCTGAATCCAATCACAAACCTGGTCCGATATTCCGTAAGCTCGTATTTTTTTTCACTAAACGTAAGTGCGGAACCGTATCAAATGCCTTCCTGAAGTCCAGGAATACGGCATCAATCTGCTCGCCAGTGTCTACGGCACTGTGAATTTCTTGGGCAAATAGGGCGAGCTGAGTTTCACATGATCTCTGTTTGCGGAATCCATGTTGGTTATGATGAAGGAGATTTGTATTATCTAAGAACGTCATAATACGAGAACACAAAACATGTTCCATTATTCTACAACAGATTGACGTAAGCGAAATAGGCCTATAATTATTCGCATCTGATTTATGACCCTTCTTGAAAATGGGAACGACCTGCGCTTTCTTCCAGTCGCTAGGTACTTTACGTTCTTCCAGCGATCTACGATAAATTGCTGATAGAAAGGGGGCAAGTTCTTTAGCATAATCACTGTAGAATCTTAAGGGTATCTCGTCTGGTCCGGATGCTTTTCCGCTACTAAGTGATAGCAGTTGTTTTTCAATTCCGATATCGTTTATTTCAATATTTTCCATTTTGGCGTCCGTGCGACGGCTGAAGTCAGGGACCGTGTTACGATTTTCCGCAGTGAAACAGTTTCGGAACACTGAATTCAGTATTTCTGCCTTTCTTCGGTCGTC
Organism: Schistocerca americana; assembly: GCF_021461395.2. Lineage (NCBI taxonomy): Eukaryota > Metazoa > Arthropoda > Insecta > Orthoptera > Acrididae > Schistocerca > Schistocerca americana. The sequence goes on from NC_060129.1 coordinate 13,660,603, forward strand.
CTCTGTTTCGGTGCCATCGTGGTCAACGAGTGACTGAATAGGGAATTTAGATCCGCTTACCGATTTTACATATGACCAAAACTTTTTAGGGTTCTTGTTTAGATTGTTTGCCAATGTTTTATGTTCGAATTCGTTGAATGCTTCTCTCATTGCTCTCTTTACGCTCTTTTTCGCTTCGTTCAGCTTTTCCTTATCAGCTATGATTCGACTACTCTTAAACCTATGATGAAGCTTTCTTTGTTTCCGTAGTACCTTTCATACATGATTGTTATACCACGGTGGATCTTTCCCCTCGCTTTGGACCTTAGTCGGTACGAACTTATCTAAGGCGTACTGGGCGATGTTTCTGAATTTTTTCCATTTTTGTTCCACATCCTCTTCCTCAGAAATGAACGTTTGATGGTGGTCACTCAGGTATTCTGCGATTTGTGCCCTATCACTCTTGTTAAGCAAATATATTTTCCTTCCTTTCTTGGCATTTCTTATTACACTTGTAGTCATTGATGCAACCACTGACTTATGATCACTGATACCCTCTTCTACATTCACGGAGTCGAAAAGTTCCGGTCTATTTGTTGCTATGAGGTCTAAAACGTTAGCTTCACGAGTTGGTTCTCTAACTATCTGCTCGAAGTAATTCTCGGACAAGGCAGTCAGGATAATGTCACAAGAGTCTCTGTCCCTGGCTCCAGTTCTGATTGTGTGACTATCCCATTCTATACCTGGTAGATTGAAGTCTCCCCCTATTACAATAGTATGATCACGAAACTTCTTCACGACGTTCTGCAAGTTCTCTCTGAGGCGCTCAACTACTACGGTTGCTGATGCAGGTGGTCTATAGAAGCATCCGACTATCATATCTGACCCACCTTTGATACTTAACTTAACCCAGATTATTTCACATTCGCATTCGCTAATAACTTCACTGGATATTATTGAATTCTTTACTGCTATAAATACTCCTCCACCATTGGCGTTTATCCTATCCTTGCGGTATATATTCCATTCTGTGTCTAGGATTTCGTTACTGTTCACTTCCGGTTTTAACCAACTTTCCGTTCCTAATACTATATGCGCACTATTTCCTTCAATAAGAGATACTAATTCAGGAACCTTGCCCTGGATACTCCTGCAGTTTACCAATATTACGTTAACTTTTCCTGTTTTTGGTCTCTGAGGACGGACGTTCTTTATCAACGATGATAATGTCCTCTCTGGTAAGCCGTCAGGTATTTTATCGTTTCGCCCAAGGGGGGGTCCCTCTAACCTAAAAAACCCCCGTGTGCACGCCACACGTACTCTGCTACCCTAGTAGCTGCTTCCGGTGTGTAGTGCACCCCTGACCTGTCTAGGGGGGCCCTACAGTTCTCCACCCAATAACGGAGGTCGATGAATTTGCAACCATTATAGTCGCAGAGTCGTCTGAGCCTCTGGTTTAGACCCTCCACACGGCTCCAAACCAGAGGACCGCGATTGACTCTGGGCACTATGCTGCAGATATTAAGCTCAGCTTGCACTCCGCGTGCGATGCTGGTTGTCTTCACCAGGTCACAGGGTGCAAAACAGGCTGCCATAGTTGCTACTGTGTCACTATTTTGGCTGAAAACAGTGTGCTTACAGACACTTAAATTTCATCTACAACTGTCACTTTTCAGAAACTTTAGGTATCTACAGATAGGCCAACATGCATTCACTTATTCTGAGTCCTCTATCACCGAGCAAAGCTTTTGGTAAACTTCATTAGTGCACTTGCCATATTCTCCCCCTTAGTTGAAGGGAGGGAATTACACTAGATGCCTTGCTTCCACAAATCTCTTTCCACATTTTGGTATGCCTAAGGCAGACAATTTATTTTTGGCTTCTCTTCCTCAATCTCCTTCTTTTCTATCGCAGGCATTCTTGCTTTTGACTGTATTGCCTGTTCAATGGTTCAGCCTAGCAAGAGTCCAAGTGACAAGTACATGTAACAGCCAAACTTCCAGCACCTGAAGAAGATGGCTATGCCATCATAATATTGTGCGCAAAACTGGAAGTTACAATTCCACCGCTGGCGTGGGTGAGCGTTTATAGGCGCTACAGTATGGAATCATGCAACCGCTATGGTCACAGGTTCAAATCCTGCCTCGGGCATGGATGTGTGTGATGTGCTTAGGTTAGTTAGGTTTAAGTAGTTCTAAGTTCCAGGGAACTGATGAACTCAGAAGTTGTCCCATAGCTCTCAGAGCAATTTACAATTCTGCCAAAAATAAGGGTGTACGCGAGTAATCCAACTGAGGAAACAAGATTACAGTTTCTATGCAGTTAGAAACAATACAAATCAATAACTCTACAGGTATTCGTAAATACCCACTCGCTAGTGAGGATAGAGAAAAATTATTTATATGGGATTCGATCTTCGAATATGCCAGGATAAATGAGTTGTGCGAACAAGATGACAGTTTCAAGAATAGCATCCACCAATATTTATGTGAAAATAACCATAATTAAGGGATCCATGAGGTGGAAAAGTGACAAAATAAACTTATTCATCAATGTTAGTTACACCACAGTCATTTCTGAACAAGAATATGTGAGTGTCTATTCTTTGACCTCCGTTTTACAAGTTGGTCAGCCTGGTGCTAAGTGAGTGTAGGCAACAGCTGAGCATCATTAGAGCACTGTTTTCATTTTACTCTTCATGATCTGAAATAGGGTAGCACTCATTTCACAAGACTTTCTGCAAATATGAGATTTTGACATCACACTCAGTACTGACAAGTGAAGGAGCTGCAATCTATTTTGTAGCTAGGAAGAATACACATTTTATTGCTTTTTCTTTCACTCACACCGATTTAAACTGTCCTCAGTCTCAACCAGATGGAAGCATAAATAACATTTAATATTGCAGAACATACTTTACTACTCTCAGAATGTTTTAACACTAAGAAAAAGTATTTTTATGTAGAAGTAAAAGAACATACAACTTCACAAATTACAACAATATCCATTATGTTAGTACCTCATCATGTGATATTAGTGTCCTGTGTCGTCATAGCACCTTTGGAAGGCTTAAATTAATGCATTGTGAATGAAATTTAGCAATAATCTTGACATGTCTGAAATTTTCAGTGCACTGTAACTTGGAAACAGGTTACTGCAAATATTAATACACATATGTTCCATGCTCAGCCATCAAAAAGTCATTGATGTTTAGTTATAATTATTATTACAATACCCTGTACCACAAATGGAGTGTTTTTATAAATCATACACATACATGAGCTCTTGTGAGAGGCTCTCATGCTAATTAAAGCTTATAGCAGTTCCTGCTGCTGTTAACAGAGGATCTTCTTTTCATTCTCTTTGCGCAGAGGCCCCCAGTTGCCACATATTGGAGAATTAGTGTAACTGCCAATGATTATAGACAGAACCACCCCTCTACCAATGTCAACAGAAGACGCAATAAAATCTATCTATCAAATACTTGCTTGATAATAGTGTAGAAGAACTCCAATTCACAACACTAAATACTGGTATCATGGCTGCAATAATGTGTTTCAATGATGGGTTAGACAGCAATCTGAAAGTTTTCAGAAGTATGGGCATAGAACCTAGAGTGAACATCACAAATGCATACATCAGCTGACCAGCTGAAGGTGCAGGAAACTGAGGAATATGCCCTCAAAATGACATGGCCAGGATTTTGAAGAATGCTTCCAAATTTATGCTGGAGGATACAGAAATCTACAACAGTGACAGCTATTGACCCGGTGAGTTTTAACTTTGCATGTAGGTTGAACATATTTTATAAAAAATTTTAAATACATTTTCCCAAAAAGTATGACATTTTCAGCTTTAAATACAATTTTCTTTAGAACTGTTATGTCTATGTCAAAAAAACTTGGTAGTCATGCAAGATAAAATGTTGCACTGGCATCCACTACATGGCACACTTACTAAGGTCAATCCTCTTCACTTTGGAAGCACCATCAAATTTGTTGGCTAAATACAATGTGCACTGGCCATAATAGTCCAGAATAGGTCATGCCACAGAGCAGTTACTGATGCATGGATCCTGAGAGCCTCTTGAAGACGTGGTGGTCAATACCAGCAGATGTTCACACTCTACTACAATGTGTTTCTGTATGGAGAACTTCTACCACCTGACACTAAATATACCTTGGGGGCAGAAATGTGACTGATAGAAAACTTGCACTCTATGCTGCCTTACAGCATTATCCTCTGAGACAATTTAACTGAAATCAGAAGGATTTATTCTGCAAAATTATGCATATTTGATAACATCTTTCAGAAAATCTTCAGGGAAACTAGAGATTGTTACATTTATTGTGTTTTTTAATTTCTAAGTTTGTACTTAACAGTAATCACAACTGTACGATGAATCATGCAGTTCACAACCAGAGTACCCAAAATCTCAATAATTTCCATGTGAATTTTGCGTCCCTATTTGGGGTTCATAATGGAAATTTTTGTACTCATGCAGATGTCAGTCACATGCTGCTAAAAGAAAAACCATACTTAGAAATTTTAAAAGTTCAGATCTATTGTTTCTGCATATCTTTTCTGAAGTTCAGTCAATTACGTACAGTGCCACATAGTGGAATCCTACGATATTATGAACAGAGCTTCTTCCTCAGTTTCTGCAATTCCATTTCTGCACAGTAAACCACTGAGCCATCAGTGCTTTGCCCATATGAATATTATTTTGAATTAACAAATCTACAATATTTTGGAAGACCAAATTTGGTTAAGATTTAGCTACAAAATTTTCTGTGTGAAACATTTTTAATACTTTTGAAAAATGTCTTTTTGTTGTTCAGCTACAAGGTTCTTCACAACATAATTTTTTCTTTGTCTGCATGCAATTAAATGGACTTTGGAATTCCTACAATTATGAATATTAATCAGTGATGTTAAATGAGTTTGTTATTTCCACAGATTGAATCAACCTAAGTACACTACACTTTAGACATGGACACTGCCTGTGATTTACTCATTCTTTCATTCTGTTCATATACGGTGCAAGTGTGCTGTTACTAGTTTCATTCTTTGAACTGTGCACTCAGTTTTCTGCAGCTGAGACTCAAACTCACTGAAATAATATGCTACACTGTTTCATACTGAAAAATGACACCTTTCAATTACTAGGACTTTGTATACACCTATTTAAAAATGTAATACATCAGGGCTGAAAACAGGGAAGTTACACATAGAGTCACAGAAGTAAACAGAACTATTTGCTTCAGTGACTATCTTATTACTGACAAGAAAATTAAAACAATACTCATCCCATCCTGCCATGACAGATGATTGAAGCTGTTAATCAGACTATAAATACACAAATGACAGACACAATGACTGAAAATAAAGAGCTCAACTGCTTATTGCAAAATATCATACCAGAGGATTAATAAGTGACATTTAATGTTGTGTAATTACAGATGCAGTATCAGCTTAAGGATGCAGGAAATGTTGATATATTACGAGGGTGAGTCAAATGAAAATCTTAAATATTTTTTTAAATATTGTTTATTGTGCAGAAGTGGTACAAAGCTGTATCACTTTTCAACATAATCTCCCCCATGCTCAATGCAAGTCCTCAAGTGCTTACAAAGTCCATAAATACCTTTAGAAAAAAAAATCTTTTGGTAGTCCGCACAACCACTCATGCATCGCATGGTGTACCCTCTTCATCAGAATGGAACCTCTTTCTTCCCATTGCATCTTTGAGTGGTCCAAACATATGGAAATCACTTGGGGCAATGTCTGGTGAGTATGGTGGATGAGAAAGACACTCAGAATGCAAGTCTGTGATTGTTGCAATTGTTGTACGGGCAGTGTGGGGCCTTGCATTGTCATGTCGCAAAAGGACACCTTCTGACAGCAAACCATGTCGCTTCGATTTGATTGCAGGCCACAGATGATTTTTTAGGAGATCTGTGTATGATTCACTGGTGACAGTGGTCCCTCCAGGCATGTAATGCTCCAAAATGATGTGTTTTTCATCCCAAAAGAGAGTCAGCATAACCTTCCCTGCTGATCATTCTGTTAAAAACTTCTTTGGTTTTGGTGATAAGGAATGGCGCCATTCCTTGCTCACTATCTTCATTTCTGGTGGTGGAAGTGAACCCAAGTTTCATCCCCAGTAATGATTCTTGCAAGGAAGCCATCTCCTTCTATTTCAAAGTGCCAAAGTTCTTCACAAGCATCAACACGTCGTTCTCTCATTTCAGGAGTCAGCTGCCGTGGCACCCATCTTGCAGACACTTTGTGAAACTGGAGCACATCATGTACAATGTAGCGTGCTGACCCATGATTGATCTGTAAACATGCTGCAATGTCATTTGGTGTCACTCAGTGGTTTTCCTTCACTATGGCTTCAACTGCTGCAATGTTCTGTGGAGTCACAACTCATTATGCCTGACCTGGACGAAGAGCATCTTCCACTGAAGTCACACCATTTTCAAACTTCCTACTCCATTCATAGACTTGCTGCTGTGACAAACATGGATCACCGTACTGAACCTTCATTCGTCAATGAATTTCAATAGGTTTCACACCTTCACTGTTTAAAAACCAAACAACAGAACACTGTTCTTCCCTGGTAGAAGCCGCAAGTGCGGCAGCCATCTTTATACTGATACTGCAATGATATGTGTGCATCTGGACTATGCTACCACCTACAGGCTATTCTGCATGCTGTTTGAAGCATGCTTACCAACTTACAGGATAACAGCGCGAATTTTCGATTTGTTGTTACAAATTTAAGGTTTTCATTTGACTCGCCCTCCAACTAACATCTTCTTATATCTTCGGTTTCAGATAAGAGTGAAGTTGGATTACAGCATTAAAGAATGTAACATCAGTGTGAGAAGGCACTAAGAAGGGAGTTGTCATGCATTTTCAAGGATCATGTTACACAATGAGTATCAAAAGTGGTAATGTACACAAGCTCAGCTCATACCCGACCCCATGCACCTTGTGTTCATAATTTTTTGTTTGTCTTGGCCATTTACCAATGCTAAATGACTGAACGGTTAATATTCTTAGAGTTAGAACCCAGCATTCACAATAATTAGACAGTGAAACTAATTATTGTATTCACAAATGTTCTCTGTAGGAAATAACAATGGGATGGTGTAACCACTGGCAAAAGTGGGAGACAACATCCACCTACACTCCCTCCTCTGATATGATTCTGCTGATCTAATTCTGAAGGATTAAGAAAACATAGTGGCTCTTGTGCAGTATTCATTCCATTCATTTGCTTGAACACTATTGCATAAATCCCATCACAAAGCAGAGCCTTTTATTTTCTCTCTCTCTTGTTTGGTATGGAAAGGTTTTGAGTTTAAGGTAAGATGTGGTCGAGATCGTTGGGAAAAAAGTAAAAGATATTTGATACACTGTTTGCATTGCACATATTCTGTACACTCATAAATGCGGTTTACAAATATGCTGGTGGTAATTAAGGTTGCCATGCAGGCACAAATATTAGTAAAAATGGGTACAGTTTTGTTTGTAATGGTTAATTACATTAGCAAAACTGGTGGCTAGCTTGAAGATAATCACAAGTAGCATGAAACTATTACTGTTATTGCCCATTAAATTAGTTGTTGTAAAGATATGATACAACCACCAACATAGCGTAAGGACTTGTACTCACAATACATAATTTCATTTATAGCAATCTCGCTTCATTTGAGGTTAAATATTTCCTTGACAGATATTAATTCAATTGTAAACTCAAAGATATAGCAAAGCAAACCTAAACCTTGTTGCCTACTGCAGTTAAATCTATCCCTGCAGTTCCACAAAAATTCTGATAAAATGAATTTTGCAAAGATTAATGTTTGAAAAGTACCAATATTCTAAGCATTTATCATGTGAACTTAAGGGTGAAGTCCAATATTTAATATCTAATTAAATATTGTGTAATGGCTGCTTAAGCACCATTACAACAGAAGAAAGCCAGATGGGCAATCTTCTACACACCTCACTTTAAATTATTTTTCACTTCAATATTTCCACAGGGGGGAGAGGGTTTGAATAGGAACAGGAGAAATTCACTTTTGGCCATATATTACAAAAGAAAATATGTACATCAGTACCTAGTGTGTCAGAATAGGTAAATGACTTAATTCTTACGTGGCAGAGACAAAAATAGTAGTCAGTCTTTGAATGAAGTCCTTTGCTAATCTTAATGAGATGTCCATAAGTACAAAGAATGTCTTTACATTGCATGGTTACTCTTTGATAGTAAAATAGATTTTATTAACATTTTTAACATGAATATAATTGAGTTGCAGGTTTCATAGTTATTGTTGTATTAGCTATGATTTTTATCCACAGAAATACAGTAGGCAAAGGCCACCAGTCCGCACAGTTTATTTAAATGCTCTAAACACAAATGATGATTCTAAGGATAACTTTAAAAATTAACAGTGGACTTCAGCATAACAACTTGGCTAAGACTTTTAGCAAATATTTGACTGCACGTATGACACTACACAGAACACTATCATCTGTCTACATACTGGAAAAGTCAAAACTAGTCTGCATTGAACATTACAGGTAAGAGGAATTTACATGCCTAAGTGTTCTGGAAAATTATATTATTATATAAAGAGAACCTAGTAAGATGATTTCTGAAAATTCATGGATACTGCAGAATGTTTCTGCTTCATGTTGTAATATTGATAACTTTTCACATTCCACTCAATTCAATTTTGTATCATCCATTTTAGCATATACATGATATAGAAAGGAAGAGAGAGAGAGAGAGAGAGAGAGAGAAAGAGAGAGAGAGAACATGATTTACATTTTTAAAAATTAAGGGAAATAACATTTTCGTAGTTACACCTTACATATTTTGTCTTCTTTTTACATGCAAGATGAGAAAATAAATTACAAGGTTTATACAAAAAAAATCCATAAAGGGAAATAACATTTTCTTGGTTACACTTTAATATTTTCTTCATTATGCTTCACATATTTTGTCCTCTTTTAACATGCAAGTTGGAAAAAACGAAGGTTTATGCAGAAAAATCAAAAGATGAGCACTATCTGTTTAGATAACAAAGAAATTCATCAACATATAGAAACTCTGACCTAATAGTAGCATCTTTAATTCTTTTTTAAATATATGTATGCTTCTTATTTCTTTTGGGAAGGCATTAAACATTATTTTGGGTAGATACATCACACTATTTTGGCACAGGGATTTTGAATGTATGTTGCTATTTCTGGTTTGATAGTCATGTACTTCACTTTTTAGAGAAGATAATTCTTGATTAGACTTCTAGAAACATACTGATTCATAGATGAAAAGCGAGGGAGGGTCAAAATTTTCAACTCCTTAAAGAGTCCTCTGCATGGATCTCTGTGGGCAACACCCTTCAGAATACGAATAGCTCTCTTTTGGAGCTTAAAACAACTTTTTGTGAAACGTGTATTCCCCCAAAATATAATACCATATCTTAGATTAGTACATATGTAAGAGTAGCAGGCACATAGTAGTGTTTCAAAACTGCAAATTTCTTAATATATACAGTATTTACTAATTTTTTTATTCAGTAGTTCAACATGTTTTCCCATCTCATAATCTGAGAGGCTTAACATGGTTTTAATGTGGTAATGCTAAGATAGATTGCATAGTGAATACCAGATTCAAACTCTCTGAAAACTGCATGTTTACAATGTCATTCTGGGGCACTGACAAGTTATGCAAAGAAACATAGATTGTGCAAAAGTTCATTACTAGGTCCTGACTCACAGATTTGTGTATTGACAACTGTATGATGCTTTGTGCATGATGCCTATTTATAGATGCATGAATTACAAAAACTATAAATATGTAAAATACTCATCTACTACAATTTAGGTATTAAACAGAAGATAGCAACAAAGATATAGTAGGTAAAGAAGTTTAACTGTGAAGTGTACAACTAAGAAATGGCAACATTACAGGAATTATTTTATGTGATAACAATGTGCACGATTCTCAAAATCCACCAAAAAGTTTAGAGAAAGTATGCTTTAAACTTGGATAGTTAAATAGAAGTATACCTTTACAAACAGAACAACAAGGCCTCCAAAACTATTTTAAGGAATTGCAGAAATAATTGAATTTTGCTGTTTGAACACTCTAGATAAAAATTATGACTATATAGTTTTTGGGAAAAGTGATAATTGACCATAAGAAAATGATAGCTTCTCAATGCTCTATAAGAATCTAAAAACAAAAAATGTAGCAACATGGAACATTTTTCATGGTTTGCATGTATAGTAAATCAAAAATAATTTAGATTCAAATGTAGCATTATCAGTAGTTTGAAAAAGTCACTGTGAATCAATTTTAACAGATGTTCAAATGAGATGAAAAAAAAATGATGTATGAGGGAAGAGTACAACAGCTTGCAGAAAACGCTATCAAGCCCCAAGTTTATGTGTAACAGTGTACTGCTTTCTGGAATTTTTTGGAGATTAGTATTTTCTCAATTCCTATGAAAGGACATTGGTGTATATTCCATCATATAGGGCAATTATGAGGTCAGTAGAAGCCATTGAACAATTTAAGGAAAGCCAGGTGCTTCAATGAAGGAAGCAGATAAAGCTATTACAGAAGGGCATTTGAAAAACATGTCACTGGTTCGTAGAAGAGAATCAAGCAAGACGGCTTCCCAAATTAATTGGAAACAGTTCTGTCAGAGCATTAGTGACAATGAAGCAAAGGCTAATTTCAAATGAAAAACTTCAAATCTTTCATGGAAGATATAAATATTTTGTACATAAAGAAATGGCCCTGTGACATAGCAAGCCCATTGCTAGAAGTGCAAAAAAAATTTGGAATATTTGAAAATTTTCAAATGTGACCAAAGGTTTTAGACATTCTGCACACCGTGGAGAGAAGATTCCCGAAAACCATAAACCAGTTTGTTTGTAGTGATGTACTCCCTGTACTACATCAGAGAAAGAGCAATTCATACAGTTTTGACAACACTGCATAATTAAATTTTTTCAAATCTAATCTGATGTTTAGTTGAGTTGTAGGACCTCTGCTACATATAGGGAAACCCAAAAATTACATCAAAGTAGGGATGAAAACAGGCATGCTGAGGATAACCAATGCCAAAAGGCTAATCTACATGTGCAACAGTGAGTGATACTTCACATCACGGGATATTTGGCGAGTGCTATTATTTTTAGGAACACAGCACTGCAGACAAAGTACTGAATTAACATTAATAAGTGGTGCAGGTCTGAGCACAGCAGGAAACACACATTCTGTCAGCTTTCTGTGTGTGAAGGGTCCAAGTTCCCTGGTATTAGCAAGCTTGTGCTCACTGAATGTGGGAATTTTTAAAGTTAAACCTACAACAACAACTTGGTATCACTAAAGCTAAGTCAACAATATTTACATAATCAATTCTGAAGCTGTTCAAAGTATTGTTGCCAAGTTAGTTTAACATATCCAAAAACATTCCAAGTGACTTTTAGAAATTGATTAAGCATTCACTTCATCTTCCAAGGTAAAATAATGTCAGCCAGTCTTATGTATGAAGTGTGGGAGTATTTAACCTTTCCTGCATAAACCCATGAAGTGCAAGGCTATATTGGCTGAAGATGTGGGGAACACTCCTCTGCAGCTGTGGATTCTCCTCCTTGCTAGTATAAGATCAGTTGTGTGCAAACTGCCAATGACAGGGTCTGTTGCAAGTACTCATCTTATTCTGGCATCAGTAAGTTTTGAAACAAAACACTGAGCAGCTATACTGCATCAAGTTTTGCTGAAACCTCGGCAACACACAAGTACAAAGCAATCTGAAGCACTAGTATGGTTCTGATGACAATGTCATGAGCAACTTTTGAAAAAGGTGTGCTACAACTGCTTCAAAGATGGCCAAAAATCACAGGACCAAACAACACTGTGTCAGACATTTGAGCTGAAATTAATGGCACTGAGAAAGTGTGAGCTATGGTCATGGAAGACCATTGTATCATTGTACTACATCTTGTTATCAAGATTGGAGTAAGCACTGGATTTGTACATTCAGTTTCTACCAACAGCAAAAGCTTTATCTTGACAATAATGTGAGGAAATGATAAAGCTACATGTTTCCTATGCATGTTTATTTCCACAAGTTACACAACAGCATAATTTTTTGCTTTATATATTTACATGGTATTTCTCTCTCAGGTGCGATAGGGATGAATTTTTCATAATGGTAAGGTAGGTCAAAATGTAATCTGAAGTACTCAGTAAAGTTACTGGGTGCTTACAATTAAAGGGTAGCTACTCACTCAGGTCCAGTGTGGGCTTTATTACAGGGGCAACAAAACTTGGTAGATATGCTAATATGATAATGTGGAACCTATTTTCATTTGAAAAAGTTCCAATTTTGACCATCAGGTGTGACACTACAGCATCTTGGCATTGCTGGTGCTCCTACAGAACAAACTGTGCAAGTGATAGTCCTCATTTGTTTAACTTTCTGCTTACATTGCATCACTAATCCATTAAATATAGAAATCTGACATCTTTCCTGCACTCACAGCACCAGATTTGCACCTGCTGACCAAAAATTATTTTTCCAGCATAAATCTGTTCCACATTGACATTAATATATTTACCAGTTTCACCACCATAAAACAACTGAAACCCACACGTGACATCTGAGGAGCTGCATTTTAACTATAAGCACCAAGTATACTCAATGTCATTTCTAAAATTTGACCTAAAATATTTAAACAGTGGCCACTTGATGGCTGAGCTTCAGATCTGGCAAATCTGAGACTGAACCATTTTGCTACAGTAAACAATCAGTGATCCTAAACCTGTTATACTGTTGATGGCTAATGATGTTTAAAATAGAGATGCATGAAATTATATTTGCTTAGGAAGCATGGTGTCAAGGACTGTAGATTACCACAACAGACATCGAAATTACATATTTTGAGACAAAGATGTGGAGGTAAATACATTGCAAATGGCAGTGGCCTCAAGTTTCTGTCTCAGTCCAGGACACAGTTAATCTGCTAGGACATTTCAGTGTCCTTGTCTTATTAACAGGACATTAGTAGATGGACAATTAACACTACAAGGAATGTAAGTAATGGGGATGAGTCCAGAGATCTATCAGTGTTTACAGTATCAGATGAACAATTATGTACAGAATAAGTTGCAAAGGTAAGGGGTGAAGAAAATCACACCAGAAGGTTTGATCAGAGGAAAATTTCAGTGACAATACAAGCATCTGCATCATTTTGGTAGAAATGTAAACCTAGAAATATTTTATAATCTGTTTTTCCTGCTAGGAGACTTCATAAAAGTTTTGTTACACAATTAAAATTTGTCTGTTATTTTGAATTCTGAGGATATTAAACTTGCACTGTTAAGTTATGAACTGATCTTATGAAAATCTTTCCATGTGGTTACACTAGGGATTAAGTCTACTGTAAAACAATTCAAAACTTTAGCAGCATTTTGTGTTCCAAGCTTTAGTCAGGGGAATGGGTGGGGAACAGCTCTTATACACTAGTGTAGCCTGCATTTCATGGATCATAAAATGATAGTTATCATATAATAATGTTTCACACACTAACAGTAGATGGGGGCAGGAGGGCTGAATAGCTTTGGATTAGGATATTTTTGTCAGTAATACATAGTGTTTGATCATTTTTTAGTTTAAGACCAAACTGTTTCAGAGGTATGACTCCATTTCTAAGGATTCCACGCTGGTCATTACATTTGCCTCAATCCCAATACCTATCAGCCAATGAATGGCAGTTTTTTGGAAAGTGCCTCACATGACACTAATGAACACATTGACTATTACCAATAAAGGATGATATTAAAATAATATTAGCCAGTTAAATATGAATAATGGAAGTCTAACAGGCATATAACTTCACTCCCTTGGGTTTAACAGTGGTGGTTGGGAGGGGGGTTATGGCACAAGTGTTAGCCATTACCATGAAGGCACTGTCCCAGAATTTGCCTGAAGTTGTTCTTGGAAGACCATCAGAATAACTAAAGAGGGTTAGCCATCCTTTGTAATCTGAAGAAATTTTCTTGACTATCTTTTTGTTTACATTCAAGGATTGTATAATTTGGAAAGCAATGAATAAAGTATGACTATTTCCAATCTTATCAAAACATGTTCCAACACTTTATACGGGACAAACCTCATTTTGGCTGAAGATTTCATGAGCACACTGACACATCTACTCTGTATCTCAATTTAATCATATATTTAGTCTCCTGCATTGGTTAACAACTTACATGTTTCAGCTTACAAATATGTAACTCATTTGAAGTTTATCTAGTTATGAAAGTGTTGTTTGAGGAGTATTAAAGGTGTTTCCATTCAGTGAAATTAGTGGCACATTTGACATTTTTACTTTTTAGCATAAACTACACTAAGGATGCCATACACTTCTATTTTATACTAATCTTTTCAAAGATGTTGCAAAATTTAAACCTGTACACTGTTGTAGTAACATTTGTAATCACAACTAAAAGATAAAAACTGAGTTGTTTTACTTCATGTATTCTGCTCTTTAAAATCTCAACAATCTTCCAGTAATATTTTAAATAATGGTATAAATAGCTGCTTTTCTAGACCCAAACTATTTCTAAGTGGTTCGGCTTTTAAATGAAGTTTCCTTGGAGCATTCCTTGTAAAGGTAACAGTAAATATTTTAAATGCAGTCTCAAATACAAAAGGAAAACTTGAAACAAATTACAGTGAAGCAAAATTGTTTGTCAGGACTTGCCTCTTGGATATGAAATTTCAAGTATTGAGAATGAACATGTTTAGTGGCACAAACCATCTCAACTCTCAGAACTGTTGACTCCTCCGTCAGGGAGCAAAGTGTGACAGGCTGACAGGAGGGGACACTGATGACAACCTTCAACTTTTGACTTTTCCTGCGAGAAGAGCAAACAGCTGAATTCCTAAAGATCAGCAATATTTCCCACTTAAATGTGTGCTCACGAAGCCTGGAATTTGGACTATGTACTGACCAGCCATTCCGTCTGCACCTAATTTTGAAATTATTAAATTTATTCATTCTAAGGTAAAATGGAATTTTAAAATTTTTAAAATAAACTAAGCATTTCTGTTTGAAGTGGGAAGTCAAAAGTGTTAAATACCTATGCACAAAGTAACTACTTTTTTACAATCTGTTAATGAACACCAAACATCAATGAGCTCTCTTGAACTGCCAGTGCTCTGTGTTATTCAAAGAGATAAAAACTGGAAATGTCTATATCAATGTTTCTTTTTATTTTATAGAATAGACGATATTTGTCAGTCTGACTTTTTCTAGTGTGAAGTTGTTGTCTAAACAGAAATAGCAAATAATGCTATGATGATTAAGTATTATTTTTACATCACATACTGACAAAAATACTGTTGAAGAATTAACCATGTGTAGGTTTGATGCTCATTAGATGGCCACAATATTTCTATGTTAAAGGGTCTTTAAGCGGGTAGCATCTGAAGAAGTGTGTCTTCACCATTTACTACATACCACTTGTGTTTAAATGTTAAGGCAGTCAATAAATTTAAATTCAGAACTCTGTTCACTCCATCACTGTTGTCCCCACAGTCATTGTTGGCACCACACTCCCAGGCCTCATGAATGCAGTGGTGGTTGGAGCACGGGAAGTCTTTGCTGAATTCCAGCTGCAAATCACATCAGCAAACAAAATAGACACAAACTTAGCAGCTGCATTATATTTCCACATCATTCCCATGCAAACAAAGTCAATTTGTCTATGAATTGTGCAGTTTGTAAACAAGGAGAATACAACATACTGAATACTATTCTAAATGAGAAGATGCTCCATTCCCTTATTTTTTACTTTCTCACTGTGCTTACCTCAGTACAAATTGGCACAACACTGATGTGCCATCTCTTACTCTTGACACCTTTCTCGCCATCTGTCTCCTTTCACTTATTACAGGTGGGTCTGATGAGCCCTTTCTTTGACCTTCCCAACTTACAACTCCCTCCCCTCCCCCCCCCCCCCCCTCTCTCACTACCTAAGGAAATATTTGTTCTGAAACCTAGCTAGTGTGCGTATTAGCAGCACTAGACTTGTCTCCTGAAATTAAACTCTAGAATCTCCCTCTGATAAAATTAGCAGAGGTGGTGCTCAGCCAATTATCTCCATCTGTATTACCTACTGCATAGGTATTTGTACCAAATCAGAAAGACACACCATTAAGAAAACCAACAGGGGGTTGTAAGTAAGAATTTCAATATTTTAGGTGGTAAACACTGTTTGGCACTTTAGTGTAAGTTTACCAATTATGTTACCTTTGGGCATGCAGAATAAACTATCATATTTGTATTCAGTACAGAAATGAGAAGTGAGTAGAAATAATTTTGAAGAGACTAAGCAAACCAAGACCAAGTTATTACTATCACCATTCTGACAGCATTACAAGATCCACAAAATTGGATAAGAATGACAAGGCTCATACCGAAGGCAATTCAGGTGCTTTTCACACATGTCACAAATCTGAAAGCATTAGACAACTTCCAGTTTATGTCATTCAGATAAAATTGTGACATTTTGTAGTACCAAATTCAGAGATTGTTGCTACTGCAGTTTAGACTGAGTGAATATGTTAAATTTTAAAAGCATTACTTACTGGTAAAATATTGGGTGCTCTACACAAATGTGTATACATCCTTTAAGATTCCAGTTACACAGGAATTAGGCTGCAGTCTATGGCATGTTTATAAGGTTGGTGCTGCATCTTTTAATGCTGTGGACGTCCTCAGAAGCTATAAAGACATTTCTGAAAATCTGTGCAAGCTTGTTTGAGTTTGAAGATCTAACAATGTCTTCACAACCTCTGAGGATGTCTAGCATTAAGTGGAAAACAGACAAAAGAAAAAATGCCCTACTAAAGGAGTAATGTGCATTAAATGTAAGTCAGTGTGAAGGTGGAATGCAAACAAAAAATCTGGATTTGCTGGGAATGTGGCGATGAAAATTTAGGCCTAAAACCTTGCAGCACAGGTGATAAATCTGAAATTATATCTGTGTTAATTCAAGAAATAAACAATTTAAAGCATCATTGTGAATTATTATTAGAACTGAAAAGACATAACCCACCTGAAGAATGAAGTTAATGCCTCAAAGAGCAAAATACTACAACTAACAAATACAGTCCTACACAAATCAGAAAACTTGGTGCAAAAAAAAACGGTAAATAATGTAAGCAAAATGATAGTGTTGGCTGACAGTCATGGGCATGAACTAGCGGATATTCTTAATCAGTGTAAACAACTAAAAGCAACCTCAGTACGTTACATCCATTTATGATGAGGGTCATCTGCCAATTCCTGCACAAGCGTCGATCCTCCACAGGTATTCCTGCACTTCGCTACAATTTTCTAGCATCAGAACTTCGTTATTACAACAATATTGTCCGCGAAAAGCCTCATGGAACTCTGGACGTCATCCACTTCGATATTTATACGAGTACAGTATTTAAGTACGTGGCATTGCTCTGGTATGTATTTATTCCAGTCTTCTTCCTCACTCTGTTCATCTCCTCCTGCATCTCTCTGTTCTCCTCCTCCACTCTCTGCCCACCTTATCCACCCCTCTCACTCTTTCCATCTCCTCCTCCCCTTCTCTGTCTATTTCCTCTTCGCCCTACCTCTGTTCATCACCTATTGCCCTCTATCCCTCTCCTCTTCCCCCACCTCACTGTTCAACTCTTTCACATTCCACTCTTTCTTTATCTCCTCCTGCCCCTCTCTCTCTGTCCATCTCCCCCTACCCCCTCTCTCTGTCCATCTCCTCTACTCATCTGTCGATTCCCTTCTCCCCCATTTCTGTCTCCACCTCGTCCATTTCCCTTTCCCTCCATCTATCTCTCTCCATCTCCACCTACTTCCTCTCTCTGTCCCACTCTTCCTCCTTCTTCCTCTGCCCATCTTCTGTGACCCACTATCTCTGTCCATCTCATATATCTCCCTCTGTGTCCTTCCATCTCCTACTCTCCCACTATTCTCTATCCATGACTCAAGGCCATTAGAAAGTTTGTGGTTGTCATCTCACAGTATTTGTTTTAATATAGTAAGTAAAACGTGTACCAGGTTTGTTTCAAATCGATCCAAGGGTGTAAAAGGAGTTTTTTTACCTTTGTCTTAATCCGCAAACCCACAACTCACTCACCTGTAATACATTTCACACATATATGTACAAATATTTCAACTATACATAAAGTGACATCAACAAAAGCAAAACGAGGACAATGGAATGTAGGCGAATTAAGATGGCTGATGCTGAGAGAATTAGATTAGGAAATGAGACACTTAAAGTAGTAAAGGAGTTTTGCTATTTGGTGAGCAAAATAAACGATGATGGTCGAAGTAGAGAGGATATAAAATGTAGACTGGCAATGGCAAGGAAAGCATTTCTGAAGAAGAGAAATTTGTTAACATCGAGTATAGATTTAAGTATCAGCAGGTATTTTCCGAAAATATTTGTATGGGGTGTAGCTATGTATGGAAGTGAAACATGGACAATAAATAGTTTGGATAAGAAGAGAATAGAAGCTTTCGAAATGTGGTGCTACAGAAGAATGCTGAAGATTAGATGGGTAGGACACATAACTAATGAGGAGGTATTGAATAGAGGTGGAGAGTAGAGGAGTTTGTGGCACAACTTGACTAGAAGAAGGGATCAGTTGGTAGAACATGGTGCTAGGTGGCAGAATAAATGTTCATTTTTGTACCTTACACAAGAGTTTTATACATCGCAATGGCAAGGTGAATATGACACCTAACTTACCTCGGCAGTAATGAGCAGATTTGCCTATAAGTATGTAATGCAAAAGGGATCACAGTGAGTCGACAGTATTAACACACCACTCCCACATAACGCGTGTCGACGAGCAGAAGGTGAGACAAGCAGCGAGAGGAAACGTTTAGTGTGCAAGCCAGCGCGGGCAGACGCAGAGGCCGCGCCACGGGAGGCAGCCAGAAGCTGTTAGGGGGTGACCGGGCAGGCGGCGCACACCGCACAGCAAGTAACGGGCCACCAGGAGCAGGCCGGGAAGAAGCTGTAGCAAGCTGCGTTTCGGAATTCCAAATGGATACGAACAAAACCAGTGACGCAGTTGGCCATGTGAACGACGAACGGACACGTGTGAGCGGGCACGAAATGTCTGATGGTGGAAACGAACTAGCAAAGAGTAAAGTGGTGAGATTTAGACACAGTTCAATGCTAAGGCCCTTGCAATTGGCAGAAAGAGTTTCCACAAAATAAGAGGAACGCTCCTACTGGTCGGAAAAAGCCGTGACATGGAGAACGAAAGAACCCAGGTGGGGAGAGAGTTCAGCTACTAGAGAGACGAAAGCGAAATTTTCGTGGACTCTTCTCTGAAGTGCCGTCAAGTGCAGAACGGAGCGCGTAATGCTCTGTACGACGCAGAGGAGAAATCTGTGTGAACGCTGCGTTCACTGCGGCTGACATCCAGCTAGATATCAGCTGTAGCGTCGCTGAGCTGCCAGTGTGGAGAAACGAACCGGCCAGTTAGTTAATTGTGCTTGCGAGCACTGAGAGGGCATTTCAATATGCACGCTGCTCCAGCCATGAGCGTGCATATCACGATATTCCAAGACTGGGGATGACTACACGCTTTCTCGCATCGCAAGAAACATTGCGAAACTTACCGCTGAAAAAATCAGCAAAGCCTTAATTAGTTTTTATAGGAATTTCAGTGGGCGAGAGCAGCCATGCAGACGACAACTCACCGCAGCTTAAGGTAGATACCGCGAGCAGAGGCGTAAACTTGTTGGTTGACCAGCTTGCGTCCACTGTGAACTCGAGCGACCTCGGCTCTTTTGCTCAACTTGTCACAAAACTAACCATCCTCTGTAGACTTGATTGTCATCCTAAATAGTACTTTCAACAGTAATCGGATGATTTATCGGAGTACCGGCCAACATCGTAATGTAGCCGTAAGAATAATTTTGTAAAGAAACTTCTAGTTAAAATTTACCATTGTGGGGTTTAGGATTATTTCACTTTCTGAGGACGAGATGCGCTCATTTGACAACTGACGTAACATTGTCACATTGTAAACTGTGTAAGTGCGTGTATTTCTGTGATAAGATTGCAACATTACACCAAAGTTATTTACAGCTTGCGCAGTTGTTGTTCTGACCTCCAAACCTTAAAATGGAAATCGGTAACAGGCCGAGGGAGGCAGTACTGGGTCCGCATCCAGCTACTTCTAACAACAGATCATGGCATTTTTTACTATTTTTAGGCATTTGTTACAGTGTAGGACGAGCCAGGACACCGAAAATCGGCCCGAATATACAGGCCGTTCATAAATTCTGCTATCATTAAACTGTTGTAAGTTGTGAACCAACAGACGTAGAGCACAGTGCTTTTGTTTTTAAAGTGTTCCAGAATTTCAATATGTAGTCCGCTCACCGTCTGTATAACATTAGGACAGTACTTGAGCCCTGCCCACAGACGAGTCAGCACTGCGGCGTCAACACTTCCAGCTGATCCTCGCTCGAAGGGCAGCAACGCGACTGCCTGGAGCTGAGCACTCGCCGTCCTGGACGCAGTCTGGAGGCGTGACGTAGGCAGGCAGCGGCCGCCGTCCCCATTCTCACTCCCTTAAGGAGCTGCCTCACTCGACACGCCGAGCGCATCCAACCTCGGCTGCACCATTCGTCATTACAAGTTCATCACAGTTTGAGAAAAAATATAGGTACAGCACCAGAGACAGACATAACCTTTATTATGACTTACTAGTGGCTCAGAAATGAGGTCAACATGCAGCAACAAAAAACTTTGATCATCTGCTCAGTAACCAGTGTGCGATTTGCATGGGGGGGGGGGGGGGGGGAGGTCTGCATCCCCTCCTCTGATTTTAGTTTATGCATCCCAACCTGGGATGTTTATTTCCCACGCACTGGAGTAAAACTTTACATATAATTCAAATTTGTGGAGCCGAACACTGAAAGTTGTTAATACAGTCTTACTATTAATACTATTAATATGTTTGCTTATTAATTTTGAAAAAGTGTTACGTAGTAGGTAACCATTTCAAAACATTTAGAACTAAACGACAAGACGACGCACGCCACATTTCCGTAGCATGCCACAATGTTTGTAAGACGTTGCCCCAGCGTAAACGAGGCTTCTGAGCCAGCTCTGTGTTGTATGGTGGATGTGATGTGCTCCGTACGTAACTAAAACCTGCAATCATATCCAAACGTCAAAAAAAAAAAATGGTTCAAGTGGCTCTGAGCACTATGGGACTCAACATCTTAGGTCATAAGTCCCCTAGAACTTAGAACTAGTTAAACCTAACTAACCTAAGGAGATCACACACATCCATGCCCGAAGCAGGATTCGAACCTGCGACCGTAGCAGTCCCGCGGTTCCAGACTGAAGCGCCTAGAACCGCACGGTCACCGCGGCCGGCTATGCAAACGTCGTAGAAAACTGTGAAGAGGTGTCATCCTGCAGCAAGATAACACTCGCCCACATTCTGCCAAACGGACAGCCGACGCAATAAAGGAGTTGAGATTCGAGGTGCTGGAACATCCACCATACAGTCCAGACCTAGCTCCAAGCGATTTTCACATGTTTGGACCCTTAACGGAAGCACTACAGAGAAGATTTGAAAGTCATTGCTGCGGTGCAAAATTCGTTACAGATGCAACCGAAAAACGTATTTTCTGATGAACTAAAAAAACTCGTAAAACGTCGGGAAAAATGCATTGAAGTCCAGGGAGGTTACGTAGAAAAATAACGCATATTTCAGTTTTCTATCATCAGAATAAGTACAGCTTTTCACAAATGTGCCTTTACTTATTGAATTCACCTCGTATACCTGTACGTAGATGATTTTGTAAATAAGCTTTACCAATAATGTACTTTTAAAGATATAACAAGGGATGGCTTTTCTGAAAGTGCTTACGCGTGAATAGTGAGTTTCGTCATTAACGTCTATTTATAAATAATTGTTTAACCATGGGTAACGCCACGGTCCATGCTAGTAACATATATAATTATACTACCCCCCTAAGACATCCCCCCGACTGGTAAAAGCACAAATCGAACACAGCCAGTAACATAAAATCTTGTGACAGATAATTAGGGATATTTTAACTATAACCTGGTACCATTTCTCTCAGGCATTTCTTTCTGTTCTGTGGGCTAATTTCGACTTCCAACCAGGCAGCCTGCAAAAAAGCTTAAAGAATGAAAAGTAAACCAATTTTTTGAGTGTAGTTTCGTGAGTAGAAACAAAAAAAAAAAATGTCTTCATCAGTGTTAACACTACTCATGTATGTATATCCTGTAAACTGACTGCTTCCACATAATTTCAATAAAAGAACGTTCAATCGATCTGCGGATCATCTAACTAACATGCTGGAAGATGATGACGGTGGGCTGCAGCTGTTTGCTCTCTGGCAGAATTGACTATTTGAGCATGTGCAGATAATTATTTGACGGTACGGTTTCCTCTGCGGACAAAAGGGGCCCGCCACTTTGTCCTGCAACAGGTCACGTCAGAGATTAAGCTACCCGGTGTCCTGGGGCGTTCTGTGGGCTCTCGCATAGCAAAATTCTGACGTTGCGCTGATTTTCATGAGCGTTGCTTCATCACTTTTTTCAGGAAGTCAAGGCCAGCATTTATGGGAGGCCAGCGTCGCAGATGGCAGTGCATACCGCAGGCGACGAACATTCTGGCTGCAATGCCGGCGCCGCTAAAACTCTGCACACAGAAACCTGTAACCACTTACGTATCACCCTGTGTACAGCTGAACTCGCTTCCTACAGTCCCCTTGATGAACGAAGAATTGACGTTTGTAGGCTGCGTGAAACTGGAACTCGCCCCCTGTCCACATGTGACTGACACATATTAGGATGTTTCCACCTGGGGGAAGGTCTATGATAATGCCTGCCTCTTTAAAGTTTCTGAACCATTTCCTTATGCTAGTGATGGAAGCTGAAGAAATGAATTGAAACCTTTGCCACAGGTCAGACTCGAACCCAGGTCTCCCTGCTTACGAGGCAGGGATGCTGGCCACTACAACACTGCGGCACCGAGAGTCCTGCACAGACTGCCCAACTCCAGTGCCCTCCCCTGCTTAGTGAGCAACGAGACCTGGGTCCAAGTCTCACCTGTGGCAAAC
Organism: Schistocerca americana; assembly: GCF_021461395.2. NCBI lineage: Eukaryota > Metazoa > Arthropoda > Insecta > Orthoptera > Acrididae > Schistocerca > Schistocerca americana. The sequence continues at coordinate 13,683,808 of NC_060129.1, forward strand.
ATTTTAATTAGTTTCTTCAGCTTCCATCATTAACGTCAGTAAAGAAGAGACTCAGATACGTCAGGGAAAATTTAATTGTAAGGTCATTTCATTATGCTTCCAGTCATCACGAGGAGGTAGGTGAGAGTGAGAGGTGGCGCGCCTTTAGATGCACACAGTGACCTCCCCCTCTCAGATTTCTGTCTTACTCTGAGTAATTCGATTTGGGGAAGTATGGCCGAGTATTGTCATTACACGGCTAGTGTTGAGAACTCAGAACGTATGAATATTTTCCTCTCTAATTGCATGTGGTGAAAAGTTGCTATTGCTTGACACGCGGACTTCTCACGCAGCATCTCTCGTCACCCGGGTGGTCTGGTGACAGGCGAGCTCTGCTGATCTTGAAAGGGTTAAGCCGACGGGTGTGAGGGAGTCGAGTGGATGCTTTCCAGACGCCGACATTGTCATAAGAGCGGGGGCGACACGCCCACAGGGGCCTGAAGGAGCGGCTGGGGTTAGAGATTCCGTTATTTCTCAGAGTTTTAGTGAAAACACTTTGTGATGGGCTACCAGCGAGGCGAGGGAGTGAGTTGTGTTCCCAGGCAGTTTTGGCGGGCAAATCCCCGCGTTTTCTGCAAAATCATAACTGTGATTGGCTTCCCCAGGGGATAGCTCCGTGACGTAGCAAAATCGGCGCACAAATTGGCGCCAAGTATCTCCATTGGTGGAATAGCAGTGCGTCGGCAATAGAGTGGAATTTATGCCGGTTTTCGAGTTGCTGATTGGAATGTTTAACCACGGCCATTGTCGTGGGGGCGGGAATGTTCTGTGTTCGGCTTGTACAGGTGCTCTTGGGAGAGTCGGCTCTCGCCTTTCGGTCAGAGTAGGTTACAAGACTGGGCTCTCGCTGCTCTGGACAGCCTGCCTTCTGTTGGCTGTCTAATATACTTTCATTTAATTGTAACTCTTTGACGAAGTTGCTGAAGTTTCGACTTTGTCGTAACTTTCCGAGTACAGTTGGCAGTTGAGCATTCTGCGTACAAGCGGCCTATGTTGTCGGTCTCGAGCAGTTTTGGCTAAAGTTGACTGTATCGGAGTTACTGTGTGACTTGGCTTGTTAAAATCAATCACTGTACCGTCAGTGATTGTGTGGCGAGCCTTCTTCGTCTCCCTCAGAGACAGCATTTGTATTGCTAGGAAGTCTTTAGTCTGGAACAACCAGACCAGGATAATTTGTTTTGGGCTATACTCGCGACATTATCATCACCACGACAGGACATCGAAGCGACCAGCCATCGCCTGCGGTACGCCAGATCGTGTCCTTGCAGTTAACCTGTTTCCGTCTTTTCTATGGTGGTTCTGTCTAGCTTGGTCATTATCTGAGTTCTCACTACTGTAGCAGCAATTAATGTTGGGTTGGCTGGGTGTTTCTCTTAAGATGTGAGTTGCAAGGAATTGGCTCCACATACCACTTGGTCATAAATGTCACACGTTAGTTTATGGACAACTTCACCTTCACAGCATTTATTTCAGTATCCAATTTGACATCTAGTAAATGTTTCGTGTGTTTTGTTTATTATTTTGAGTTTAGTCATAATAAATCAAATTGTTATTTTGGACAGAACTTTCATTCTGTATGTCGGTAGAGAAACTCTTTCATTTCTATGTTAATGAAACTTTCCTTTATCAAATTAATTTCTATCAAATTAAATTATTGCAGCTGCCAAACACTTTTCTGCTCCACTTGCAGGGTCGATTACAGTCAGTTCGTGTTTCTTTTTAATCCATGTGCAACAGCAAAAGTCGGAGTTAGAAAAGGGGAGATTAGAGCATCATTTCCATATGAAGATTCTAGAAGAATTTAGTGTTAAATACACTGCTAGCCCCAGCACCTCGCAAAAGGACTTAACTTGGCCACTGAGAATGATGCAAAAAACATTCCTTATGATGTGCCTGGTAGCCTGAATGAGTGGGCCCTAGTCACGGTAAGGAAAAACACTAAAATATTATTCAGCTACCTCCGGTCTCAGTTCCACTCTGCAGACAATGCGCGTTGATCACCAAGTTGTGGTGCGCTAGACGTCCCGCTCATTTGGAGAAAAGAGACGAAATGGCGGCTTGTCGCTCCACACTGTAGCCCCCAGTCACACACTGACCAGTTTCACGTCCGTCAGCGACCGTGTGTGCTGCGTTTATCTGTGTTGCTTAGAGTGAAGGCTATTTACGAGGTACTCAACTCTAAAGGAAATGCCAGTTTCTTGCAGTTCACCTCGGACAGTGGCCAGCTTGGAAATCATTCTCAGGTAGCAGCGACTCCTGCTGACTGTGAAAGCGAGTGTCACCGAGAAGGCGTGAGAACCGCCTCCGCCGACTGTCGGTTAGGACCCTTTTTACGACCACTGTTCACATACCGTGTTATATGCTGCGAGGGGCACCTACAACATTCCTCGTAGACCCGTCTCACAGTCCACACCTACAGCAACAGACTGTGCAACTTGGTCGGTGGAGTGGCTACCGGCAAATCCCCAACACAACAGCTCCTTTTTCCAACCTTTCACGTCTCGACGTCCTTTGAATTTTCCACGCCGCCGTATAAGAGCAGGGACACAAGATCTGCGGAAGCGACGACTGCCGCTCTGGCCAACCTTCCTGACCGACAGGGAGTCTCCCAATAAAACACAGTATCCGTTTCCCATGGTACGTTCAGGTTGTACGCAAATTTGCAAATGCGACTGGCATCCCAGCACGCGCCCGTGTTTAACGTGTGACTGCCGGAAGTTGTATTGCTGTATGTCTGTCAGTTAGTGTTCAGTGCTGTACTGAGCAAAACGTTGCGTCGCACAGTTTGCGAATATCGAGATGGTAGCAACGCGTCTGCATTAAATTTTGCGTGAAACTCGAGAAGACCTTCACAGAGACACACCAAATGATGCGGTGATGGGTGCGTAAGCAGTACTGAGTGTTAGGAATGCTTCACACGGTTTAAAAATGGCCGGACGGAAGTTGGAGGTGACCCTCGTTGAGGACGCCCTTCGACGTCTACCGACGACGCTCACGTCAGGAAGTCAAAGAAATTGTGTGTGCCAGTCGAAGAGTGACTGGCGCGAGATCGCAGAAAGCTGCAACATTTCAGCTGGATCGTGTCATGAAGTCCTGACGCAGCACCTTGGAACGCCAAGTGGGAGCCCCGGCTCTTGAGTGTGACGTCCCCTCCCCCCCCCCCCCTCCCCCCCTCCTCGCTGGCCGGGAGGAGACGTGACTCGTAACGACGTTCGTCGTCGTCGGTGTGACGTGGAACTCCGCCTGCAGCTCTCGCGAGGACACAACCCCTCGCGTGGTTTAGAAGCAGTCTGTAATCTGCAAGCAACAGTCTTCTCAGCTCGTGCGAACTGGTAAAGTGCAATCGTTTATTTTGACTTTTATACCCGTTTAGATCCGTGACGAAATAAAATCTTGATTTCATCATTACGGTCCTCTTTCACATCATACATAGCGGGGCTGAAATTTTGCTGTCTGCTATTCCGTTGCTATGCCGTTGCTACATCAAGTTACTGACAACAGTCCGACCTAACTGCAGAGGTAAATTATGTTGGAGTAAATTTTTTTTAATACGCCGTAATACTGGTTTAAGCTAATCACTTTTCTCAGTCAATTATTCATGTACTCAACTAGTCACTTAAAATGTTTAAAGAGTCAATCAACTTGCAGTAATACACATTGTATTGTCCCTTTAGTGAGTTAGGCGACACGTAAGATTTATCTTTTGACTCAGATTTTATTGTTCTTTCTGTAATTAATTGTTTGTCCCTACAACACACGCACACCGATATGCCATTCAAAGATTGACTTCTGTTCAGTTGAGTAATCGTGACGCTGACGACAACTTCTGACTAATCGGCGTACTTGTCTTTCTTCGTGTCTTCGTTTTATTGTGTCCTACTCAAGGCTACGAATTACTTTTCTCTCGTTGATATATTGCTCTCGAGGTTTGTAACTGTTCATCACAGTGGTCGAGTGGTTGTAGGCGCTACAGTCTGGAATCGCGCGACCGCTACGATCGCAGGTTCGAATCCTGCCTCGGGCATGTATGTGTGTGATGTCCTTAGGTTACTTAGGTTTAACCCTTTCAGCCCTTATTTTTTATTTACTTGTAAAAAAAATGTCTGACATCGTTTGTGCATTCAGGTGAGTCTCCTGACAATATTTTTCTAAGAATAAATTTCGTATGATCTCTACTTTTCTAGATATTTAATGTACACAAATGTGTCCATCCGGTCTCAAGCTTCATGTCATACATTAAGGAGGTTAACAGTACGGATCAATTATGCCACACTTTATTTCACTTTAAAACAGAGGAAACAATAAAAATAATTCCATATTACGTTCTTGCTTAAACAACAATGGTCAACACCTGAGTTTAAGGTTTAGTATGAAACAGCAAAAAAGAATTTATGTCCTTCTGGAGACAAAAATGTACTTTACATTTTCTGCACTGAATTCTTGAACGCCCTGTACATTTTGGAAATTTGCAGTGACTTGGAGCTGCTACATCATGTAAAGGCAAATGGTCAATGGAATCAAACTGTATCTCTGTAGCTGGTCGTAATTCTCCTCTTTTTCTTGGTATGACTCTCATTTCTGAAACCAGTCCTTCATCATACGGACGCCCCCTCTTCTGTCCAGTCACTTTCTTTTGGCACAGTATCAATCCATCTGCTACCCTGATACGAAAGGAAAGAAGGTCCATTTGCTTCTTCTTTGGGATAGACAGGTTGTCTGCATCTTGTCTGTACTGCAACCAACTTTGCACGATGGCAAAGTCAACAGCGTGAAAAATCATACGCAAAGGCCATTTTCGAGATATGATGAAAACTATGTTCTAGCTTATCAAAAAAATGGTTCAAATGGCTCTGAGCACTATGGGACTCAACATCTTAGGTCATAAGTCCCCTAGAACAGAACTACTTAAACTTAACTAACCTAAGGACATCACACACACCCATGTCCGAGGCAGGATTTGAACCTGCGACCGTAGCAGTCAGTAGCTTATCAATTGATCAAATAGATCCAGACCACCCATTGCATGATTATATCTTCTCACTATTTCAGGTCTTTCTACTTTCACTTATTTATGGTGCTTTTTGTCCCCAAACTCAACTTCATCCACTGAGCCTTTACCAACAAAGTTAGAACACAATACAACTGGCCTATTGTCTAACCACTTAAACATGGTAATGTCATCAGCACTAGTGATTTCTTCACAGTAACCTCTGGTTTGTTTCATTATTGTTTTATCATCTGAGAAAAGCAAGTTCTTTCCAAACCTGTTTTGACGGACGGTACCTGCTGCATTGATGCCTTGAGATTTCAGAAGTTGAAACAGATGATAAGATGAAAAGAAGTTGTCAAAGTATAGTTTATGACCTTTACCTTTTGAGAGTGGAACAGAAAATCCTAAAACAACAGCAGGACCTAATCCAAATTTTTTGCAGCATGGCGTATTTAGTTCAGTTGTAGCACCTTGATACAAAAGGAAATCATGCACTATTCCACTCTTTCCACACAACATGAAGACTTTGATTCCCCATGGACTTGATTTCCCCTTGATATACTGCTTTGCAGAAAACTTCCCAGTGAAAGGAATAATTCCTTCGTCCACACAAACATTCTCTTCTATAGGAAGTTCACTGCAGCGTTTTCGAATGGCTGTGTAAACTGGCCTGACTTTGTAAAATTTATCTTTATTTTCAGGTGGCTTCTCCAGGTTGTTCACCACGTGTAAATTTGTTCGTAATTCTAAAAATCTGTCTCGTGACATGTTTTCCCAAAACACACTTACCTTCAGGCTTGTATCCCAATACATTCGTAATCTGGGAAATTTCAAAGCGCCAGTCGGTATATGCAAACCAAATAGCACCTCTAGTTCTTGAGTTGTTGTCTGCTTGAATGAGTATTTGCCTTGTTGTAATGAATAAATATTAGTATGTGCTGCCATGTTAGTGAACAAATCATCTGGTATATATCTTTTGAAGTATTGTATTGGAGAACACAAGACAGATTCTTCAAAATTTGGAGCTTTGTATGTTTCTGTCATGGTACTTAGAGGCTTGCGTTTCCATTTTATGGATTCTTTAGGTGTCACCATTATGTTGTCACACAGGTTATTCAATTCTGGGTTGTTTTCATTGCATAATAAGTTCATTTCAGCATGCATCACGTCTCCGTCATCTTCATCTTCAGATATGGTGTTTCTACACACATCATTCACGCCCACTTTATCTGCTCCAACACGTTTCACTATCTGTGGAGCTTGCCTTTCAATCAGTGGTATACTGTCATCCTCATCTCCACTCAAACTAATGTCAGAAACGTCACCATTTTCAATTATGTCCATAATCAAGTCCCAATCTTTCTCCACAGAAAGAAATTCCTTATCCATATTTGTAAGTCAAAAGCCAGAAATCTAAAATAAAATCCTGTGTACTGGTCAGTTACTCTCCTCCTTGCTGCTGGTACTGAAATTACTGAAACAAATACCACACATAACTACCATCACCATGCAAACACATCTGAGACAAACTTTAGGTTACGTTTCCAATTTTACACCATTAAAGACCCGTTGTGCACAAATGTGTACATTAAATTTACCTGATACATAAAACAAATATGAACTGAATGAAATTGCTGAAAATTCCACTGAAAGAATGTATAACGTTTCCAAAAGAAGGAAACCACACAAAACATTCATTAACAAAACCCACAATGTGACTATTACAGCAATAAAGTCAACGAGTAATGGCTTCCCACAGAGAGACAACACCAGAGAGTATATTTTACTATGTAGTTCACAGACTGCTCACAAGAGAGCAGCAGCTGCTGAAGCATGGCTAAACTAAACCTACAAAAATTTGGACAATTAGTTTTGATGCACCTGACATTTCTTGCCAGCGAAATATTAGTGAACAAACTTTATGTACACAATTGTGTCCACCAGGTCTGAAAGGGTTAAGTAGTTCTAAGTTCTACGGGACTGATGACCTCAGACGTTAAGTCCCATAGTGTTCAGAACCTTTTGAACCATTTGAACCGATAAACCAATATCACGCAATTGAAGTCTAACACTTCTCTTACTATACCGTTGCGTTGAGAACGGTAAAGATTAACTTTCTTCAGTCGAATGACTGAGCAAAACTTCAATATCTGTCTCACGAATTATCAAACTTCCAAAACTGAAACAATCTAATAGCGTTTGCATCCAGACAACTATCGGAAAAGTAGTCTAGAGCGACTCAAGAGCAGCTAACTAACTGAACATTTCCATATCCGAGTTGCATTGTAGTCGCATTGAATTTCCTTGTAGATGCGGCTGCTACTCTCTTCCATGGTAAATGTTATCTTTGATTGAATTACTTTCTTGACTTTAACCTTCGTTCATATGATTTTGAATTTATCCTATAGATGTTTGATAAAGAATCTATGATAATTCTTTCCTTTTATCTCCCCTTTTCGTATGCTGTTCTCAGTATTTGAATGATACAGGTGTTAATCAAAATATTACCAGTGTAGATTTTATCTTCAGTAGTTGCCGTCACTGTCAAGATGACTCACCTCCCTACTTTAGGTTGCATTTCCGACAGCATAAAAGTCTGAATTAGTTGCAAGGCTGTAGATAAGGTAGGAATAATTTCGTTTACTAGTGTGTTCTATGTAATTTGCGTTTGGTTAGGTATAAGATACTTCGTGTAGTAGTGTAATTCACCAACTAGGACGTGTGCGGTTCATTAGACGGTGTAACAAATGACAACATGTGGCGCAGTGATTCGTTCGACGTAGTGTGTACTGGTGCGTGGGTGTGCGTGGGTGTGCGTGCGGCTGCGTATCTAACGCAATGCGCTGCTCTGGCGCCTGCAGCAAGGACGCTCCATCAGCCGGCTGTGCGCGCCTCCGCACGCTCAGTTGCGTTTTGTGTTTGCCTGCGATGGCGTGGCCTGTTATTTGGCACTAGTGTTTGACTATGGCGAACTAGTGAAGTTGCGATACTCAATACTTCAACTCTAACTACGATTCTGATTCTATTCTTCTTAAAGTAGCGCTCTCTGTCGAACAATTCCGAGCCCAGCTGCCCTCCGTACATAGCCAGGTTCGATACAGAGATGCACATCGCAGTCGCCGGCTACACTAAGCTACGTATATCCGCCAATTCCTGGATGTGCATGGCGAAAGAGTACGCCCAAGAGCGGCCCTACTTCCTTTAACTTGCAACCCCGAATACCAATAGTCTCTTTAACGGCGGAACATAAAAACTTAATCCCTGTTTCCCGAGATAGCGGAAACATATTATTGGGTGCTATACGAACTGAGATGCATTACATTAGAAACGATTGTGTCCTCTACCAATTACGTAGAGTGCCGGTATCTCTCTATGTGAACATTGACTAAATAAGTTACTCTTTCATCGCATAGTATTGAAGAATTAACATTGAATATTCACTTGGTTTGTAACCTGGGAAAAGTTTTCACTAGCTTCTGCTAGACAATCGATAAAAGTTCCTCTTAAAAGATAGCAATTTGTGTTGTGTACGTCGGCAGACATCATTATGAAAACGTGTACTTTATTTGAGCATCAGACAAAATGATTTGTGGTTAATAGCTCTTGCAGCGATATTCAAAAGGGTAGTTACCAGTACTGTCGTATGGAGGATGAATGGCATAAACACTACAACTGTAGTTCCCATAACCAGGTACCATAGCACAGACCACTCCTCTTCACAGAACACTCACCTCTCAACGTTCTTTGTCATACTCTCCAGCATTTCAGTGCAGGCATATGACGCGCTAAAACTTCGGTGCAGCTAGCAGCTCTCCTTCATTACAGCGGCACTAGTAGGTGTATTTTGTTACTGATAGTCATACGTACTTTGCATAGGTGTGCTGTGTAGATGGACAGTGCAACGTGTGAAAAGAAGTATGATTAAAATTGCTGTGTCCTTCCCGGCTGAATGTTAGGTTTGTATGTACTGTGTAATTATTTCTTTCGATAATAAATGATTCCAAAATCTCGCTATTCTCGTCCTGTTACCTTATTGATACATAGATTGAACTCTGGGGTAAACTCCATAGTTCAAGCGTGGATTTGTACTCTCAGGGTGGGAAACAGAGAGAGAGATGTGGTGTGGTGTGATATTTACAACGAGGCAGATGAAGCTGGTATGAGAGTGACCCAGCGATTACAAGCATTGCGTCTGACATCCTCCAGTGTGATTCACAGGAACTGCAGAAAATGTGGACAGCTGTAATCGTTCCGTTACCTTAAGCTCTGGAGAATTTAATTACATGGAAGAGACAGACAGTGGCTATAACTGATCTAATATCCCAGGATTGAGTTTTAAACTCGTGTTAGTGTAGGATCATGATAGCCTCGTATTATTTGTCAATTACTTTTTCCATTCAGGAAGTGGTTTGGAGCCCTTGCGACAACTTATCGTACTATTTGAGCAGGTATCTCCTCATCGAATATAATTAAACTGCCGTTCCAACCCATACTCCCAGCACTTTGCTTGCTCGCTACTTACTCTACACTTTGCACTTACATGTTAGTAAGCTACATTTAAGGCTGCAGCAGCGCATGCAACTGAACAAGTATTACATGAAACTTCAAATGAATATGAGTTAACAGCTACGCTTGATACAAACTTAGTCTCTTGACCTCAGTGCATAAGGATGCTTGTTCCTTAGGGAGTATCTAGGTCTGACAGGTAAAGGTTTTACCTTCTTTTTCTCCACTTTAGCCACTGTAGGTCCTGGCATAGTTGACACACTACTAGGCGATGGATCAGGCAAGACTGTCGGAATGGAAGGTGCTTTTCCATAAAACTGTTTCAGACGATCAAAATGTACTATCACTAACCGATCTGGCAAGTGAATTTCAGCATTTACTGGAGAGGTTAACCGAATGATAGGGTACGGTCCCTCATGTTGAGGTGCAAACTTCTTTGTTCTTCCTCGTCTTATTGTTGGGTTATGCAACAAGATTAAATCTCCAGGCTTGTAAAGAGGCATTACTGCATTCTTATTACTCCGCTGTAATTGTTTTTTGGTGGCTCTGGAATTATTGGTTTGAACTTGTTTCCAAATTGACTTGAAATGGCGGCATAACCTCTTGACTTCAGTTATGTCCACACCTGGGGGCAAATTGTCCAATTCAAAAGGTGAGTTCATAGGTTTGTCAAAAACTCTCTCATAATGACTATAGCCTGTTGACTCATGGACACGGCTATTATAGGCTGAAGCGACTATGTTGATATAACGGTCCCAGTCTGAATGCGTTCTGTTTACATAGTAACTTAACATTTTCTTAGTTGTCCTGTGGACACGTTCCAGGCGGCCATTTGCCTTTGGATGAAAGGGGGTGGTTCTCCACTTTTTGATTCCTAGAAGCTTGCACCCTTGAACGAATAAAGCCGACACAATGGACAGGATGTATTTATTGTTTTGATAGCTTTGTGGAAAAGGACCGACGATATTCAGGGCAATATTCTGAAATGTTCTCGTCGCCTCTGGAAGGCTTTGTAAAGGTATTTGGCGAAATAGCGAGCGGAGTGAGTGAGCAATTGAGCCAAACGTGAAACAGAAGCTACCGAAACATCCTACAAGACGACGACCCGTGTGGAAGTCATAGACTGATGTATGTGTAACGTATGTGAGAAAATGGAAGAACTTAAGGAGTGCTGCTGGAGCGAGGTTTGCTATCGAGTACCGTTACACAAGCCTGACAACGTGGCAAGAGTGCTGACCGCATTCCAGTTCAGTACTTGTTCATTGATAAAATCGAACGCGCTTCAAAACAGCAAAACGACGGTATGGTGTGGTATCGATTTTTTACTTTTAAAATACAGAAGGAAAACCGGCATCTAAAACTGCGTATCGAAAACAGATGTGAAAGTGTTTACGTGACGAATCAGAAGCGGTACTCGGAGATCGGTTTACGAAAAACACATTTCCTAGCCACATGTAGGACTGTTAAAGTACGTTTCATATTCTCTCAAGCACAATAAAAGCGAATATTAACATATCATTCCTTTTCCAGAACGGGAAGAGAGGCGAAAAATGTACTTTTACACTTCACATTTCTTCTCCGTTCTGTATTAATGAATGAGTACAGAAAGCTATAGGAAGTCCTATTTTCATTACTATCTACAATTTCCTTCTTGGTTGTGTGGCAGAATCGTGTGCAGTAGACGTATTATCCTTTTTTGATCTGTTTATTCATTCCTGACATCTTGCTGCTTTATGACTGCATAGCAGTGCAAGACGCGTACTGCCATCTGTCGGCCAACGGCTACACTGCGTCCTCCGTAGCTCCTTCCGCAGTTAACGTCTTCTGCAACACCAGCCGCCAACCGAATAACTCTTTTCACATCGCCGATTCTGCCCGAATCATGTATCTCCATGAAGCAAAACACAACACTCGTACATCGATATCTGTCCTTGTGGGCCAGGACGGAAAGCCATAGCCTATTAGCATGAAAGAAGGTGAAAAAAATGGTTCAAATGGCTCTGAGCACTATGGGACTCAACTGCTGTGGTCATAAGTCCCCTAGAACTTAGAACTACTTAAACCTAACTAACCTAAGGACAGCACACAACACCCAGCCATCACGAGGTAGAGAAAATCCCTGACCCCGCCGGGAATCGAACCTGGGAACCCGGGCGTGGGAAGCGAGAACGCTACCGCACGACCACAAGATGCGGCCAAAGAAGGTGAAATAAAATAACTTAAGGTGTAAGGCGGCAACGGTCTTGCCCCCTTACACGAGTCCATTTAGCGTGACTGATCACTTTGCGAGCACTTTAGGTCAATAAAAACGAGTGACAGGGACGCAATCGCTTTGTAGATTAGTAGTTGTTTGTTGGAGTAATACTCTCGATTGCGGTGTATGAAATATATGTAAAAATGCATTGGCATGCTGGCGGTGTATCACAGGGAGAATCGCGCGATTTTGTAACTATGTGATTTTGCCTGAATGCATCTGACGAGTAAACTCCGGCCAAGCGACCTGGGAAGATCCACAGCTGTGGGCAACAACGAATTTTCCGGAATTTTCTTTTCCCGAAGGCACCACTTCAGAGTTGGCCGCAGAATTTGCCGCCGGCGGCAGCGGAACGGGCTGGGGATCCGTGCAGTGCGGCCAGCCGCGTGTCGGCCCCGGGGAAGCGGGTTCTGAGAGGACGCGAGCCGTGCCAGCTCTCTGCCGAGGGGCAGACTGTCGCAATTCGAGAAGCTGGCGGACAGCTGCCTGTTGTCCAAGTATTGCGGGAGCGTAGCTTGCGACTCCACGGCCGCGCCGTCGCCCGCCGCATATGGCAGCAGCAGCGGCTGTACCGTGAGGTCGCTCCCGCTTCGGCCTGCGTTAGGAGTAGCGTTAAACAGCTGGACCGCGTGCAACTGCTGCTCCCACTCAGGTTTCGCGATACTTTGGCGAGTAGTGATCCTTCTTATTTTACGTTTTCTGCCGATGTTAGTCGGTCAGCCAATTTGTAAGAGATCGCGTTTTGTACTGATTTTGACACAGTTCACTGCCAATCCCAGCTAGGAGGGTGATTTGTAAATGGTTCATTTGTTTTTTTTTATTTTTTTATTTTTTTTATTTTTCTTATTTTTTTATTCAGCATTGGTCTGAAATTCATAATACATTTATAGTGATTCAGTAGAGCATTTACTTTCCGCAATTTGATCGTGAATTCACTCTTTTGCTTTATTTTATTTCTGTGTAATTGGCTGATATCATTGAACCGCTCATAGTTCATGTTTTGAATTAAACATAGGTGTGATTTATCGTCAACACTATCACCGCAGATTAATTAGTGGTGACAGGGCGACATTTAAATCTAGCTTTATCCATTCTTGCGTACATTTCCACTCCCGATTTCTCTGCAAGTTGTTTGCCAGGGGCGAGCACACGCAAAATCCAGACACGCGACAGGTGGGGTGTTACAAAGGACAAGCCTGCCTCGTCAGAGAGACAGGCGGCTGCGATTTCAAATCCGCCCGCACACTGCGCCAGAGAGTGTCGTACAACTCGAGATGAATCTCTCTAGCCGTTACACATCCTCGTAACCGTGGACCGTAAATAGTTACACCTCTTGCCACGCAACGCGTGTCATCCAGGTGAGCATAATAAAACAGTATCACATGCGTTAACTGGCGCTTATAAAAATGTTTTGATGGTATTTTTTGACAGTTTCTATACACGTTTTCTGGAAGATTTTCTCACACAATCTCCTCCTCCTCAGAAGTTAAGGATAGCTTGAGCTGGAGCCGGCTGTGACGGAAGACCACCCACGAATGTGTGGAGAGCCAAACAGTACTGTTCGGATGCATTAAAATGCCACAACCGGCCAGCGACTAGCAGTGTGATTCACATTTGGGAATGGATACGCATCTCGTAATTGGCAGGCGACGCGTCGTTCTGCTGTGGACAGATTTTTAAAAAAATCCTTTTTTATTTACGGGAGAAAACCGCCATTACTCGCTGGGGAGTTAAGGCCGGTTCCCACTAGGGCCGCCGAGCGGCAGGGAATCGGTTGCCATGGAAACGCCGGCTGTGCGTCGCGGTTTGCCCACGTGGAACAACTGCCGCGCTGCAGGTCCGCGCAGCCAATCACAGAACGCGCTGAGCGTGACGTCAGCTACAGGACCCCCGCCTACACGAGTACGGACTTTCGACGAAGCGGTGTCGCGGGCGAGGTTGCAGCTGTGAGATGCTGGTAGTTTCCACGAATGTTTGCCTATCGAAGCCACAGGGTGCAAACGATAGGCACCGAGGGTGCGATTCTAAATCGATCACGCGACTATGCTGGCGGGCGTTATGAGGATGTTTGTAGTGGTCACTACAGCAACGACTAAAGAGCGTTACTACAATAGTTGTAATTACAAAGGAAACCTGGGTAGAGCTGCCATGTCACGCCAAAATACGGGTAGAGTGTCACATTTCCGACAAAAATTGAAACAATTTTCTGCATTGCATAAGCATGGAATTAGATTCTTCCACGTGAGGCAAAAGAAGCGTCTACAATACCGGACATCCAGCTCATACCGTCATAAATCGTTTGGGTTTTCCCAACATCACACACAGAATTTATCATAACGCCAGCCACCACAGTCGCGTGATCGATTTAGACTCGCACATTCGATATATATCGTTTGCACACTGCGGCTTCGATAGACAAACATTCTCGGAAATTACCGAAATACTTATAATCCCATTCCAAGGAAACTACTGGGTGAACAAATTTGATTCTCCAGCATCTTACAGACTGATATCTTCTCTCGATAGAGGACTGGATTTCTTTCCGTTATTCGTTGTGGTTACTTACTGTATCGCATTTACGTAAACGATTGCACCAAATTTTAATGAGCGTGCAGAGGTAAAAACGCATTGCGTGGACTTTGCATATAGTCCATTTTAGTTAATACATTAATGCGTGTGAAATTTAGTCAACATATCGATGTTTTTAAAGTCGAGCAGGCAGAACGATTGCTATCACCATTCTCGACATACTGAACGATATGTCGGCGGACGGGTTCGAGGTGTATCAGGCCCAGATTTCGTAAACGGTACAAGAAATCGAAACTTTTTTTTTTTTTTTTTTTTTTTTTTTTTTTTTTTTTTTTTTTTGCAAATGTGTACTTATAAAGCGTCATGTACTGTGTCGCATGATAAATATCCAAAATCTATTTATCTACCGAGATGTGAAAGTAACTACAGTTTTTTCAGAATGGATTGATGAATTTTTTTAAACGTCATTTAATAGCATGTCGACTGTGAATTATAATGAAATGGGACACGTTAATGTTTACAATATGCTGTATGGACCTACAGAAGTTAAGCCGAAACTAATTTGATGGTATGTCAAAAGATGTAATTCGCTAAGTGTCTACAGCTATTGATTATTATTTCCTTTGGCAAGTAACAAAACGCTTTTTTTCTTGCTGGAGTATACTTTATTTGTTCCAGACGCGTTTCGTCTTTTACTTCAAGCCATCTTCGGTGGAATTTAGAATGATTCGATTTCGGTTTTATATGTGATACTTGCAGATTATAAAACATTTCACATCTTTTTTTTACGTGAATAAGTGATTACTTACAGTTAATCAAGTTGTTGGCAGACATTTGCGTTTGCTCTCACCTGGACGCCTCGTTTTGACGTTCGCTCGTTTTTCGTCTGTCACTAGCTGTAGACATTTCACCGAAAACTGTCATTTAAAATCGTAACTGTATTGTGTTCACTTCATGTCTCTTCCTGTTTGGTTTGTTTACTACATGTTTCCAACCTAACGAATTACATGCTGGAAACTAATGTTTGTTTATTTCTGTTCTGTATGAGAGTTATAGAAAGTTGAAAGTAAATACAATCGTTGTCAGAGAGTGGTTGAAACATTTGGTGTTCAGCTGATCTCAGTTTTGGTTTAAATGTTTTGTGGAGGAGTTAATGTAAGAGTAAACTCCCTGCTTACATTAACAGATAAAAAATCAGAAAAAAACATTTCAAAGCATGATTATTAGCAGAATATTAGCACCCAACCCCTTTGTCCTTATTCTTACATGAACCCCTCCACAAAATATTGAAACCAAAACTCGAATCAGCTGAAAACGAAAACTCTCTTCTACGCTCTCGCAGATATTACATTCACATTCAACTTTCTACAACTTGTGGTGCTATTTTTAATGTATTTACATTTTCGTTAAATTATTATTCTCTTGTGAAGATTTAGAAATCTGTTGTCAGTTTTGCACCACTTCTTGGTTGGAAGAGCAAAGACTTTTCAAAAACTTAAGTACTGTATGTGATAGTTTATGTGTCATCTGAAATCGTTTGCAGAAGGCGTAGCGTTCTCAAGATTAACAACAGAGTTCGCATTGCCACTTAATTTACTTGTGTCGTGATCATGTTCGACCACAAGCGGATACGAGAGAGAGCAACTACGAACAGAGAAACCTAAGGGACCAGACAGAGCTGGAAATTCTTTGTTATACTACACCACACGTTAAAAGAAATTGGATTTAAATCACAAACAAGGTAAATGACAATGAGCCTTCTGCCTTAACTGCGACGTTTTGCCGACATGCGGTCGGTCCCTGGTAGCTGTATGAAAACTATAGAAACACCGTTATTTCTGTTGCCATTAATAGGAGATGGATACCATTGAAATACTTTAAGTAATAAGCACCCACTACAGCATTTGAGAGCACAATAACCAATCTAATTACCTTAGTCAGTATTGCTAACAATAGGCTCCATACATTTCAATTTTATATCTTGCTGGCTGTTTCTTTAAATAAAGTCCTTTAGCATTTTCGACATTTCATCTTAGCTGCACACATAAACTCTCACAATAGTAATATTTTATAATAACAAATTAGCGATTGCGGACCACGCCATATACGCGTCCTCCGTCTTTAAAAAATATTTCAGGACTGTGGTAAGAGGGCAGGATTACAATTCTTCAGCTGTCAAAAAATAAGAAACACGAATGATCTCTATCGATACAATTTATGAACAATTCGTATTCTGCGCCGTGGCGCGTAAGATATTCTTTGAAATATCTGGTGGTCGCTGCTCAGCGACGATCTAAGAAAATTTTACACAAATTGTATGGTTTTTAAGAGCCTGCATGGTTAGATTATCGAATGTAAGTTTATTTAAGCTGTCGAAACAGATACTAATATTACACTGCCTCCCATGAGGAGGAGAGGAATACAGGAGGTATTGCTTCCGTCCTCGTGTCACCCGTAATATCAGTGGCATTAAATACATGTCCACTGCTGAAATTGAGTAGTCATATAGTGGTATACACTTGACGTTTCCTCAAGTTACCGTAACAGAGAAAATATTCATTGTTAAGATCATTAGCAAAAATTGTCTGTGTGCAGTTCATCTGCATCTGTGTTTTGGTCACAGGGTGTCTTAACATCTACGTCAACATGGAAAGTATTACTATTCACAATAAAGAGCTATATACATTAAGTGGACATTACAGGTGCTGCCGCAGAGAAAAAAATACATATACGTAAAAGTACCTATATAATACTAAAATGCTTACAAACTATGAAACTGACATGACATTTGCATTATTCTTTCACACGTTTTCCAAATTTTCAATGTCTCTACAAGCTCGATAGGCTCGTGTTTATTTCACCGTAATATTCTTTCTTATTTTACACACATTGTACATTGATTCGTGGATCACGCTGTGCCGTCGAATTGTTTGTCAAGAAGCGCTCACTATGGGAGTCCCTTTTGTACCACTTCACTGAATGGAATCTGCCATTCTCCGTCAACTCATGGGTTCTGGAACATAAATAGAGAATACTCTGCATTTGTATTACTTAAAATTATCGGTTTAATTACAATGGGTTCAGGATGGGTTAAGGACCATTTCTTTCTTTTTTTCATTTCACACTGACTTCTGCTCTTGCTTATGACAGCGGTTAAGACAAATATCAACCTCGTTCTGACCGTGACCGAAGTTTATTCTAGTCGTGACCATTTTATTCTTTGCTTAATACAAATCGTTCTCTTTCAGTCTCTAAAATATTATGTTTTCTACGTACATAGAGAACAATGTCCTTCAAAGTAGTATGAAGTCTCAGTTATTGCCGGAGCGAGCCACGCGGACCCATCCTCATCTACATCTACATGGATACTCTGCAAATCACATTTAAGTGCCTGGCAGAGGGTTCATCAAACCACCTTCACAATTCTCTATTATTCCAAAATCTTATAGCGCGCGGAAAGAATGAGCACCTATATCTTTCCGTACGAGCTCTGTAAAGTTTCAAGTATCCATTACTTCGTCATACGCCGCCGCGCGGCAATGTTGACAGACCAACACCGGCCAGAATTGCGCGCGCAATCGTAGAGTGGGTGTGTGTTGTGTTGTCCGCCAATAACGTGCTGCGTTTAAAGCGCGTTGTTTGAGGATCGCTGCTGTTGCTTCACCGACGAAGCCTGGACGAAGTCATCTAGTCGTACCACTCGTCAGCTGTCCGTGAAGGACTCACAGGTGAGCGAGCAGAAGTTATTCTGCTGGCTTGCGAGGGCTGCATGGCGAACCATACTTATTCACTGGCCGTTGCACACGTTAAAAATAAAACTGATACACACAAGGTGTGGTATAAAGAGTCGTGACACAGACTCGCTTTTCGACGCACAAAGTTTCACTTTGACTTTGATAGGCGTTCGTGAACTAAACGTCGTCCTTCATCTCACTTTCTCTTTGCAAAAATAACACTATCACAGAAGGATAACAAATTACCTTGAGTAATAATATTTAAATAGTTTGCTTATATATATATATATATATATATATATATATATAACTCCGCCTAAGCCGGTCCCAAGCCCGGTTGTAAAAGGAGGAGGGGGAGGAGTAACACCTCGTAAAAAAACCTTGGTTCACCTGGCCCGGGTGATAGTACCTTGTGAGGGTCCCTTGCCAGGGATACGGCGAAGACCTCAACGGTAGTGAAGACGGAGATGAAGATCATCGGTACGGCGGAACTGGCGGAAGAGGCAAGCATTATCAACAAGATAAAGCATATTGAAAAGCCCAGACACGTCTGTGTGGCAACCACCGGTACTCTGGCCAGCGTCTGTTCACCATGTGAGGTGCGGCTGAACACCAAGCTCCAGGAACTAACAATCCCTGGTTCTAACTACCCAGCATTAGCTGGAACTTAATTACAAGCAGTATGATTCGTACAAGTAAAATTAATATTACCCCAGGTGGCCAATCCACTCGCCCTGTGGCGACAACCAAGCTATCGGATTCTGGGGAGCTTGGGCTCGTACGACAGAGAAAGTCGGAGTTCTCTAGTAAACGTCCACGAAAGTCCCATACATTTATTGGCACTTTTAACATTCAGACACTAATTCAGGCAGGCAAACTTCATAATCTTACAACAGAACTCAACAAACAGAAAATTCAAATCCTTGCTCTCCAAGAGACCAGATTCACTGATTCAGAAACAATAGACTACAACAATTACCGTATCTTTAAAAGTAAAACAGACAAGAAAATTGGCAAAGGAGCTGCAATATTTGGCATGGCTTTTATTGTAAATAAGGACACCCTTGACTCTGTTATAGACATGAATCAAATCAGTAACAGACTAATGACCATGCGAATCAAGCACACCAACAAAATATATACATTTATTAATGTTCATGCACCTACCAACATTGCCAACAAAAAAGAACAGGAGAAGACAGAAAAATTTTGGGAAAAACTCGAAACTGAAATGTCCAAAATTCCAAAGGAGGATGTAAAAATTCTTCTAGGGGATTTCAACGCGCAAATTGGCAAAGAGAGGAAATATAAAAAAACAGTCGGTAATTACCCTGCACACAAATTCACAAACAAGAACGGCATGAGACTCATCGAGTTATGTCAGCAAAACAACCTAAAAATCGTGACAACATCACTTCGAAAAGACCCCAAGAAACAAAAAACATGGAGATCACCAAACCTTCAGCTTGGTGAATTTCAAATAGACCATGTTGCGATCTCTTATGACTTCCAGAAAGAAATACACGACGTTCAAGTCCGCAGAGGGGCAAATATAGATTCTGACCACTACCTTACCAGAGTTAAAATTAAATTCACTCCAAAAAGGAAACGCCAAAGGAAATCACCACTAATTCCCAAATTTGACTTGAAAAATATCAAGGAATCAGAAATTACAGAAGCATGGGATAAACAACCAACAAACAACTGGAAAGATTTCCGAACGAAAATTATACAGAAAGCAAGAGATTTGATTCCGTTAAAGAAAATATCCAAGCATCCATGGTGGAATTCGAATTGTGATAACGCATTAGAAGAGAGACGACAAGCCTTTTTAAATTACAATTGTGACAAATCAGAAACCACACAACAAACATTTTTCAAAGTGAGAAAACAAACAGCTAAAATACTTAGACAAACTAAAAGAAAATACCTTAATGAACAGCTAAACACAATTGAAGAAAACTTTAAGAACCACAACACTCAAGATTTTTATAAAATATTCGCAAATCAAATCAAAGGATACACTCCACAAAATCTCTGCTTCCGGAAACAGAATGGAAAATTGGCACTAACTAACAAAGAAAATTGCCAAGAACTAGCTAAATATTTCTCACAACTCCTAAATTGCCCACAACCAAGTACAAGATTCCCCAGATTACAACCAGAACACACGAATGAGACTTCACTACCACCATCTCAAGAAGAAATTTATAGTCACATTAGAAAACTCAAAAATAATAAATCATCGGGAGAAGATGGAATTGTAGCTGAACTACTGAAAAACCTTGGTCCAAATTCGTTAAAAGAGATCACTAGCATCATCAAAGAAATTTGGCAGACAGAAAATATCCCAGAGGAGTGGAAGTGTGCACTAATTCACCCATTGCACAAAAAGGGAGAAAGATCAGACGTAAACAACTACAGAGGCATTTCACTTTTACCAGTTACCTACAAAATTCTATCTGCATGTCTCCTAAAGAGGGCACAAGAACAACTAGAACATACAATTTCAGACTACCAAGCAGGCTTTCGTCCTAATAGATCATGCCCGGAACAGATATTCAACCTTAAAACTATTTTAAAGATTAAAGCAATCAGGTCAAAACCAATAATCTGCACATTCGTTGATTTCAAAAAGGCATACGATTCCATAGACAGACAGTCTCTATGTCACATTCTCGAAGAACGAGGCCTAGACACTTAAACCCGAAAACTAATTGAACAAACACTAACAGAAACCAAATCAAAAATTAAATTCAGAGGGGAAATTTCGGAACCATTCTCAATTAAAACCGGAGTAAGACAAGGAGATGGGATCTCACCACTATTATTCAATATAGTTTTGGACAAAGTTATGAAAGAGTGGGAAGTAACACTAAGGAAACAAAGCTTTTGGAAGCCAATTGAACTAGGAAGAGGTAAAGGAAAATTGAACATCCCTTATTTAGCGTTTGCAGATGACTTGGCAATTATAACTGACAGTGAAGAAACAGCAGTAAAACAAATTGAGACACTTAAAGAATGTGCTGAGAAGGTTGGCCTGCAAATCTCCTTTGAGAAGACAGAATTCATCTGCTCAAAATTAGATATTTCGAAACTAAAAACAAAGTATGGTGAAATAACTAGAGTCAAGCACTTTAAGTATCTCGGTGAAGTTATTGAACCAACAGGACTTGAGAAAATAGCACAAAAAAACCGATTACAGAAAATCAAGAAAGTATTCGGACTTATTCAAAATATATATAACAAGAAATGTCTATCAAAAGGCACTAAAATCAGACACTACAACACAGTCATCAAACCAACAGTCACATATGCAAGTGAAACACTCTCCCTGAATAGAAAATTAGATTTACACGAAATTAAGAAAGTAGAGAGAAAAATTATTAGAAAAATCCTAGGACCACGATACACACAAGATGGATACAGGCTGCAGACTACCGAGACAACCGAAAAAATATCAAACATCGAGGCAGATATCAGGAAGAGGCGGATGAAGTTTTATGGACATATAGACAGATTACCTGGAAACAGGTTAACTAAACGTCTATTGGACTATATGACATCACTTAAGGCAACAATACCCTGGGTAACTGAAGTTAAGAAGGATTTGAAAAAGGCAAAAATTGACATAACAAACACATCAGACCGGGATACATTCAGAAGAAAAATCGACAAGTGGAAGTTTACTCCAGAGACGGAATCTAAACCTGTCCGACCAAAGTGGACCGAAGAAAGGAAGAAGGCCTTTGGGGAGGCAATGAAGAAATACTGGGGAAATAAGAAGAACATTAAGAAATGTTAATCACCTGCTTATCGTTCTCCCATGGGGACATTCGCTAATAATAATAATTATATATATATATATATATATATATATATATATATATATATATATGTATACATATATTCTTAATCTAATGATCACGTCCGGTACAGAACTGCTGTCGATCATTTTCTTATGGCTCTCTCTTGCTTACCAGTTAAAATTTACGTCTTCCACTTAAGACTATTCTTCAGTCTCCTCTTGTAAACTCAGTTACCAGTTTCATTTATTCTTTACCGTCAAATTCTTATTACATTTTTTAATTGTCTCAAAGACAAACTAATTGTATTCCTCTTTGAGAACACTCCTCTTTATATCACTCTTTTCATTTACATGTCCATTTAATTGTGTTTACTGTGTTATTTAAATTGAGGACAGCCTCCAGACAAGGAGACTGCCTCCTTTTCCATGCTGAATACTATTCGCTTCAAAATATACGGGCGATGACTAACTAACCGCGCGTTACAAAGACCATAAACTCAATTGCATGCCAAACAATGGCTCGACTCTAGGTCGCTTCAACAAGCAAAATTTAACTCATCTCGTCGCGAAGCTACACGCTTTTCATGTGAGTTGCTTTGCCCAGACAGTACAAGTAAACCTCTACGAGCTGATCCTTGGAATAGGATGTCTGAAGGATTATCAGGGGCCGGTATTTTCGATAAGATTTTATAAATGAACAGAAAAATCAGCGTTTAAATAATCTGGACATTATAAAAATTATCATGCTAAACAAGAAACATTTACATGCGAGCACTTATGCTGCTGCAATTGCTTTTTGCGTGTCATTCACATAGAAAATATAATTGATTCATTTACACGCCTCTATGCATGTGCTTGTTTGACCAATTGTTTACTTGGTTACTTGACCCTGTAGCCTGCGGACTCCTGTTATTAATCGCTACATTTCGTCTTGCGGCTGGCATTTCCTAAGTATAATATTTCCATGGAACTCATAATATAGCGTTATCTCTACCCCTTCTTTCTCTTTTTTTTTGGGTAATGTGTCACTCTCATTACGATATGCCCTGTTATTCTTTGATTCTAGTCGTGGAAAGTTATGACGCTTTATTTTACACAGGAGTACAACTTGTCCTCCGAGAACCTTTATTTTCTCAAAAAACAACCTGAGAGAACGCCACTGACCACTCCTTCCTGTTTGATTTATACATACTGGGGGCTGATTACTACACGAGCATGCATCATATACTTATATACTAACTTGAAACTAGTACTAAGTTCTCTCTTTGACATTTTCCTTTTCCTGTATTCAATTAAGAAATCGGTACAAACTTTCCTCACACACTCAGCACTGTACGATGACCTCCAGACGTACTAACTGCTGGCTTGTCGTTTTTCTTGAGTTATCGTTCGACGTCGATGACTTACCTTGTTCTCTGATGATGCTTTGAAATTGCCTCGTACTACAAACACCTGTAAATTTCTTTCTTGTGTTACCACTGTGCAATTTTCTTAGGTCACTTTGGAGGAACAGACCTTTAATGGTGTCGGCTAGCAAGTAACTTCCTGTGTGCGGCTTCCTGACAATAGCGTATGGGCCTTCGTAAACGCGCTGCCACTTACGATGGTTGAAAGTGAATTCTTAGTAAGATTCTCTCACCTTCTGTGTATTCAATAACCTTATTTATCTTTTTTCAAATGCTTTCTTACAAGGGGTTTGCATACGTTGTCAGCGAAATGAAGGCCTGCCCGATTTTGGTGCCAGCTTTTTGTGGAGGTTAAAAAATGCTGTTTCTAGTTTTCCTGATTGTGGTGGTTCTCCGTATCGGATATCGCCCTTAACGTCTCCTCCGTTTCGTGTTGGTGTTGTGACTGTGGCACGAAGGGTGGTGGACAAGGTTCTTGTCCCGTGTTCGATCCACTTTACGCATAATAGATTCGTGCAGTCTTTTGCCGTTTCGGCTTCGGATTTCCTGCATAATCACTTGAGAGACCGGAAAAAATTATATTTGTCGGAGGTCAAAATGTATTCTGGGCCATGTAGTGTATTGTACTGCCATTACTAGCAAAATGTTGTTGTCCTGCACTTGTCCCATGCCATTTATTTGATTTCCACTCTCGCGTCCTGTTAAAGACTGATAATTTCATTTCCTTGCTGTGGTGATTTGTTTCCGTACTGATTTTGTGGATAATTGTGTGTCGAGTTTCCGTACTGTGGCCGTTGTGTGCTACCCGCTGTTTATTATTACCCTCCGGTCGACACCTGTTGGTTTCTGCAGCCGCCGGACGGTCGGCAGTGAGCGTCGCTCTTCCCTCACTGCCATTGTTGGCCGCGCAACCTCCACTGTTCCGCCTGCCCACTCCACTCGGAGCGCCACCAGCATTTGCTAGCGCGTCTTCGCGAATCACATCCAATCAGTCCAATATGGAAACAAATGCTTCGGTATCGTCCTCGGAGACGTTAATTACTTTCTCCCTTACAGAGATGGGCAATTTAGTTTTCAAAATCTTGATCGCGTCTTTATTTGTAATTGGCGAGTCCCAGAATTTAATTTTTGCTAAATATTTTTCGAAATATGTTCCGGGACTGCTGTGTTTCGAACTGAACGTTTCGGCATTGAACACTTCTTTTCTTAAGCGATGCTGAACACCACCACTCCAAAATTTCTTCAGAAACATCCGCTCGAATTCATTATAGGTCCTGCACTTGTCTGTCATTTCTGTTCACCATAAGGCGGCATTTCCTGTTATATACCCGTCACAAACTGTATTCTTTGCTTGTCTGTCCAACTGTTCGGAAATACTCCAGAGAAGTTTCGCAAAAATACGATCGGGTGTATGTCACGTTTCTTCGGGTGAAACGTTGGAAATGTTTTGTGTTTCAATACACTTTCTTCCTGCATTTGGGTTATGAGTGTTGGTGGGCTGTTCTCTTCAGTGTGGTTACGCACTGCGTCTGTCGGACTGTGGTATGACGTCTTCAAGTGGAGAGCTGTAATGAATTTGCCTATTGTCATTTCGGTAAGGGGAGTGATTCCATTCGCTACCCACCAGATGTGAGGGACTTCCCACTTCGTTCTTTAGTGTCTGCACCTCTTCAGTGACCTGCTGCTTCCACTGAGGAAGGTCTTGTGCCAAAGTTCGCCTTATCTGTCCTAGCTCAGACAACACGGTGTCTCCCGATTTTCTTGGTTGCGCCAAAAGATCACAAGTAACTTCCCTTACTACTTCCTCCAGTTCTGTCTTTACCTTTTTTTCTATCAGATGGTCTTTGCTTTTTATCCACTCTGTGTAGTGGTCGGATAACGCTCCGGCGCGAGCCTTTACCGGAATTTTTACCCGCTCCTCTATGTCAAGTGATTCTACTTGTTTCGTCAAACCATCTATCTCCTCTCCCATATTAGTGACAACCAGTCTGACGGCGCTGACCTCCTTTGACATGGCATCACAATTACCCTTTAATGCTACAGTTTCGCTATGGTATGCTTCTATCGTGGCATTAATTTCACCCTTGGCAGCTCCTAGTGCTGCATCAAATTTACTAAATCTCAGCCTCCAACCTGTTTACGGATCTCAGTTTTTACTGCTTCGCCGGCCGCTTCAGTCTGGAACCGCGCGACCGCTACAGCCGCAGGTGCGAATCCTGCCTCGGGCATGGATGTGTGTGATGTCCTTAGGTTAGTTAGGTCTAAGTTGTTCTAAGTTCTAAGAGACTGATGACCTCAGATGTCAAGTCCCATAGTGCTCAGAGCCATTCGAACCATTTTTTACTGCTTCGATTGGCCCACTTATTTCCGACTTGACCTCGCCCAATTGGGTATTCAGATCAGTTTTCAATTCGGTAGTTATTTCAGTTTTCATCACTTCAAATTTTTCATTTACCGCATCAGATTGTTTATTTAAATCGGTAAAAGATCGCATTAGTTCTTGTTTGTTTTCTTCCTCTCTTTCAGCTCTCTCTCTTGATTTTCGTTCCTTTTCTAACCGCAGTTGTTCCTTTTCTCTATCATTATTTGTCATCCAATTGTGGATCTGAAGGAGCATTGCATTCGTATCCACAGTCGGGTTGCTACCCGCGGGGATCGTTTGAATTGTTTGGTCTGTGTCAATCATATCACCGGCGTTAGCCTCCGCCTCCACTCGCATGCTAATTGCACGTGAGCGCAACGAATATTGAGTGCTGTTCATATCGTCACTGCCACCTGCTGTCGGGATTAATTTCTGTTTACCCTCCTCCATCTCGCGGTGTCTGTTTGTCAACTGTATTACGTCAGCTACACGTGCTCTGCAACGCGGTTCGTCTGTCCTTTGCTTGTGACGTCAGGTCACGTGCTGTCTGTCAAGTATGGGAGTTGCACTCGCCTAAGAAATGACTGTGAACTGAAGCGGAGAAGACAAGATGAAGACGGGCACACTAAACAACTGAATTAGCACACAGCGCTAGCATTTTACATGTAACACGACCCCATATTTACTCATTGAAACCAAGACTCAACAATGCGATTTAGACACTACATTGCAAATCCTACTAAATTTTGACTAAAAAAAAGAATTTTAAGCTGATTTTTTAAATGTGCAGATGGAAATAAAAGGAAGAATGGTAATGTAGCTGGAAAGACAACTGTACTACTGAAGCGTCTCGACTGCATATGAAAATTTTTTCGTAACTTACGTTTGATGTCTAGAAAGTTGGCAACTGGATGTACAATTTCTCCGCACGCAGCTCGAGGTCGTGCGGTAGCGTTCTCGCTTCCCATGCACGGGTTTCCGGGTTCGATTCCCGGGGGGGGGGGGGGGGGGGGTCAGGGATTTTCTCTGCCTCGTGATGGCTGGGTGTTGTGTGATAAGCTATCGAAACAGATACTAGTAATGAAAACTCACCCTCACTAACTAGACACACACATAAACAGATATAAAGGGAACAGAATGAACAGACTTTAGTTTTCGGTATATACTTCGTTAGGATGGCAACGTGTTGATAAAGAAAAAATGGTTCAAATGGCTCTGACCACTATGGGACTCAACATCTGAGGTCATCAGTCCCCGAGAACTTAGAACTACTTAAACAACCTAAGTACATCACACACATCCATGCCCGAGGCAGGATTCTAACCTGCGACCGTAGCGGCCGCGCGGTTCCAGACTGAAGCGCCTAGAACCGCTCGATCAAACCGACCGGCAGATAATGTTATGTCCCTGTGTTTTATGACTGATTCCTCCAGAGCTTCAAAGAGTGTCTTTCAGTTAATATTGTCGAAACCTTTCTCTGAATATGGAAATGCTATGAACACAGGTTTTCCTTTCTCCAGTCTGTCTACTTAGCTGAGTGATAGGAACTGTATTGTCTCTCGTATTCAGACATTTCACAGGAATCTAACGTTGTGGTCATGTCAGTTTGTATAGCCCCTCCCCCTCTCCTCTCTACATATTCCTTCCACCTTCTAGTCTTCTCTTATTTGCTTAGTTCTGGCTTCCCAAATGAGAACTTGATAGTTGCTTCTCGTTTGAGCAAGATTTTCTTTTTTCTTTCTTATTTAATGTCGGCTCTTATGTTTTCCAAGTGTAAAATCGCTGTTGCCATTGTGGGCTCTCTGTCAACGGCATTTTTAGACATCTCTATTCCGCGTGGCCTAATTAATTTGCTGCGTTTTTATATTTTCTCCTGTCAATTAAATTAAACATATCTTGTTGTTTCCAAGGATTTATATTGCACCTTTTTTCGATTTACATCCTCTGCTGCATTCGTCAGTTCTCCTCTCAAAGATATCCGTTCGTATTGTAATGGATTCATTCCTCTGTTTCAGTCAGTCGTTGTCTTATGGTGCCTTTAAGATTATCGACAAACTCTGGGTCTTAACTTACCGTTTACTGCCACTTTAGTTGCAAACTGCAGTTCGTAAACAAATTATTCTGTCTGCGTCTGCACCGGGAAATGGCTTACAGTTTAAAATCTGGTTTCGAAAACTGTTGCAGATATGTATTTTTTTTCATGATTCTTCAGCGAAGCGTTAGCGATGATTACGTTATCGTCTGTGCAAAATTCTATCAGGTGGCTTCGCCTTTCATCCCTTCCCCCAAGCCTACATTTTCTTACTATTCTCTCTTCCTATACCGGCTACCATATTCCAGTCTCTCGTCACATTTTAAATTTTTGTCTCGCTTAACTATATGAGTGATGTCTTTTATCGTCCATTCTTTCAATCTGTCCATCACCTGTGGTGTAGGTACGCATGTAAACTTGTGTGACTGTAGTGTTGGCTTTAACGTCGTCTCTCTCCTGGTAGTGATAATGTGAATGGCAGTTTAGTGATGGAGCTGAGTGATGTGACACTACTTCACTGGTAGTTTCAATAGCTGACACTCGCAGGGTGGTTAAAATACATGATCTCAACATAGCAAATACTGAGGATCAACTGTCAGGCATTTTTACTTATAAATAAATGACTATCAGATAAACACGTAATGTACTATCATTACAGTAGACTGCGTTTAGGTATTGCAATTTCGATTACTGACAGCTGTGATTAAAGTAACAATAAGTTTGTGTTCTGGGGTGACCGCTTTTCTGAATGAGACAGCGGACATTCAAGGACGGTGGTCATGGTGTCTGTTTATGGTCGAATAAGAAAACACGAATAATGAAAGGTGTGGAAGGGTACACCGTAGTGAGAATAAAAAAATTGCCATGTCTTGATCGGAGTTCGTCTTCCCTTCGTGTAGGTTGGTGGCTAAGTTAACGAGAGGCGCCGGCCGCTTCGGTGGGTCCCGCCCCGTGGCTCAGCGCCGGCCGCTTCCAAGGAGCCGCGGAAAAGCTTGCCGCTGCCTCGAGCCGAGCTGTCGTGGCGACCGGCCTTCAAGCTGCCGACGTTTCGTTGCGCCTGCGGCAACAGTCAGTCGCTGAGGCGGAGAATTCACGGAGAAATAAATCCGGCTTATCTAGTTATAGTATTTACACTTGTATTTCAGACATAATTATTTACAGCACTGTTATCAACGCAAAACGATAAAGATTTCTTTGTATCATAAAACGGCTCTACGTTTTCTGTCATCAGAGAGGCCGCACAGATCAGATTTGGCAACAGTAATTTCAAACTGGACAGCGGCTGCTCTACACAGCAGAGCGTGGAATCATTTACGCCCCGAAGTGTGGACGCGGCGTCGCAGACATCGACGTGTTCCCTGGCAGCACGACGACAGTGATACACGGTCCTCGGAAAAAAGAGGCGATGGCCATTTTCAAAATAATCTCGAACTGTTAGTAAAGCTTAACTCGGCGAGAACACGGACAGCGTCTGCTGCAAGAATGCCGTCGCGAGCAACTCCGTTCCCAGATGTAACGGAGTTTTCTGCCCACGGCTGTTTTCGCAGCAACGCGTCATCGTAATTGTGCGTTCATATGATACTGATTAATTGCGTTTACGATGGTGTGATGCAGGCCTTTTTAAAGCTGTAGATTAATGAAAGAACGTCACATTTCTTATCGTGTTTTCTGTGGATTAAGGGACACAACACAATGCAGTTTCAGTCTATTCTTCTAAGCAATCAAAGAAAAAAAGCGTTGGTCAAATCACTTCATCGCCTCGCTAGTAATGGTGACCTCATTTCATGGCGTCTCTGGTTTGGAAACGAAGATTCAGCTGTGGGCAAAAGTTTGCTACCGTCACTAACTACGTACTCACGTCCCAAAAGAAGCAGGTTTCTAGTATGGACTTTTCAGACAAGTCTGAGAGTGGGCATCAAACTTCGTACGAGCACCTACAAATGATAAACTTCTTCTCTGTTGTCACCAAGGCAACTTTCATACTGATTTGATGTGTGGCTTGAAAGTGTAAGAAATCACAGCAATACTTCGCAGAGGAGGACGCAAACTACAACGAAAACTCTTTGACAACAAACGTACCTTCCCGGGTTCGATTCCCGGCGGGGTCAGGGATTTTCTCTGCCTCGTGATGGCTGGGTGTTGTGTGCTGTACTTAGGTTAGTTAGGTTTAAGTAGTTCTAAGTTCTAGGGGACTTATGACCACAGCAGTTGAGTCCCATAGTGCTCAGAGCCATTTGAAACATTTTTTGAACAAAGGTACCACGATTCGATTGTCGATGCAGAAAACAAAGCGATGGAAATTTGTGCGTTTCTCAAATTAAACGCGCAGTGTTCCTAACGGTCGATTGAATGTACGCTCTTTGTACGTTTTGAGTGTATATTAAAGCTGTAGCAGAACAAATAGTACACCACTTGAATGCTAAAGCTTAGTAACCGAAGAAATCTTTTGGAATACTAAACGTATCGTCTTAGTAAGAAGACGGTAAGTCCAAGCTGTGTCGATGGTAGGGGCTGCATTGCATGTGTGGCGCTGCAGAGTCGGTCGTAATAAACAGGGCGAGGGTCTGCATGTAGCGATGACACGGTCGTGTGTGTCGGAACGAGTCCAGCCGCTATGGGTACGGAATATGCGTAAATTTACAAAAGTACGCGTCTACATCTTGATACCTGTTTCCAGGGCTGGGTTGACGGAGGTGGATTGTCGGCACTGCTTAAGATGCAAGTGCTTGCCGGCCACCACAAGCACACGAGAAACAAGAGTCTTTACAGTCAGCCAGTAACAGAACAGTGAGGAATGTTTGTACACCTTCTTCCAAAAATGAGAATTTTCAGCCAAATGACTGCACAAGCTACGCAGCGGACCTGTTTCAAAATCCTTGGATGAGTTGTGGAAGCTGCCAGTTAAATGATCTCCAGTCCAACAAGAAGAGGAATTCATAGAATGAGTGTAAGTCTGTCGTTGGTGGAAGTACGGAAGTGTCGGGACAGTGTTTAAACGTTTGCTGTCGTTCCACGTGGCCAGACGTAACAAGGATACTTATCGCAACACCACTGCGAGCTTCGGGGAGATAAGGTTATCTGAATTACTACACGTGTGTGACACTAATACAACAGGGAGATCAGTTGTTGAAACCAGAGCTTGGTTCCAGCTACAGATACTGTAACTGTCTAATCCACTCGGTTTCGAACCTTAACACGGCAAGGGTAGGGGCATGTGCCGTCTATGTGTGTATCGTCATGGTGTAAGGTAAGTTTCACATACGCCAAAGAGCAGTGGATGCAGCGGTCGAGCACCGTAAAATAAAGCTTTGCTGGGCTTTGTTCTCGCGATCGGCCGTAGCCAGCTACACGACAAAAAATATGGCTGACTTTTTTTTTTTTTTTTTTTGCTCTTATCGCCTTTTCATTAAATTAGTTGTTAGCTGAATGCGGTCCTCCTCCTCAAGTGTGCAGTGTCTGAAGGCCACCGACAGATGTTTTTCCTTATCCGCTGCCAGGTAGGAATGCCATCCGTAGCAGCCGAAGGGCAACACCTGCACACACTGCCACGAAGTAAAACAGTTTCTCACCCTGCGATGATATTCCGTGTCGATACAAAACACACGATGCAGTCACCTTTTTTGTTACATTTTAACAATCGGTGGGTGGTGTCAGCACATCTGCTCATTCAATGTACGTGATTAAGATATCGCCTTGAGCCGAGAGGAATTTTTCTAGCCATTATACGTCTTCAAAGACACGAAGTGTAAATGCATTCCACCCCTTACCACTACGCATATTACGCATAACGCGTGTCATCCAGGTGAACATAATTACACAGAATCTCGTGCGTTAACTGGCTCGGACTGAACGTTTTGACCGTATGTTTTGACGTGTTTTCCGGAAGATTTTCTCCCACGGCCTCCCCCTTCTCAGGAGTGCAGGGTGACGCCTGCTGGAGGCTTGTGGGGCAGAAGGCCGTGCAGGGACGTGCCGAGTGCAGAACAGCTCTGTCCGGATGCATTAAAATGGCGCAACTGGACAGCGGCTAGGAGTGTGATCCACACGTGGGGGGGACACGCGGCTGGCATCTCGCGGGACACGCGGCCTTCTGCTGTGGGTGGATTTTAAAAATTAAGCCGTTGCGTCAAGTGGGAATTCACTCTCATTGCGACGATGAACACTGGGGTGTAAATTTCATTCTCCTCAGAAAACCGCCACGACTCGCGGGAGACTTCAAACTGCCAACGTTCCGCGGCGCTATACTCTGTTCGTCATAACAATAAACCTGATGTAAAGATTACGCCATCTATTCCTCCGCGTTTGCTCGAATCTCATTCCGCTGCTTGACCCGCTGCGACTCACATCGTCTCCGCACACGCAACGCCATGGCTGGGAAGCAGATTGCCGCCGCATTGAAAGTGCTCATCAACGCGATGGGTTTCACCGGCGGCCGCCAACGGCAGCCAAGGCGCAAGCGAACGCAGCGGAACGGGACGATGCTCCAGTGCTACGACTGTCGGCAGCTGGGGCGCACCGCGCGCGGGTGTACGAACGCCGTCGCGCGTTTGAAGTGCGCGGCGGCTCACGACACCCGCAGCTGCACGAAACCTCGTGGGGTGGCCTGCATCTGCGCGAACTGCGGAGGGCCACACGCCGCCAACTCGCGTAGCTGCGGCTGCCTCCTGCCCTGCGGTGACGTCAGGCGCCTCGACGGCCGCCCCGCCCCCCCCCCCCCCCTCGCTCCGGTGAGGGGTGCGAGCCGCGCCGACGTGAGGCCGCCACCGATGAAGCTCTGGCCGGCTTCCAAGCCGCCTTTGCGGCCGAAAGGGCCGCACTGAAGGAAGAGCTCGCAGCGGTCCATCGCCAGCTCCCACAGCTGCGCGATGAGCTGCGGGCTATCGAGAAGAAGCCGCCAGCTCCCGCCGCCGCCCCAACCGTGAGTCGACCGGTAGGGGTCGATGCGGCCACGCAAACAACCGCCGCTCCGCCCCCTGCAGCAATGCAGGACGTGGCCCCTATGGAAACCGACGATGTGACGCCACAGTCGTCACACTCCGCCAAGGCAGCTGCAAGCAAGGGTGCTGTGGCAGCGACCGACTCCTCCCATGTCGAGAAGTCTACCGCCAAGAAGTCACGGCTACGGAAGATGAAAATACCAGATTCGCACGAGCTGCAGCCGTTCCTCAAGAACATTGCGGGGTCGATACTGGACGGGTCATACCCATTCGAGCAACCGTACCCCCTCTCAATACCAGGTGCTAGCCCGCCCCCCCCCCCCTCCCTCACCGCCCCCACCGCTTTAGCAAGTATGAGCTCAAGTGGCTAAATTTCATGATCAAGGAGGAGTTAACCCTAATTGACAAATACCCCATCTTTACGCCAGACGAATGGCAATTATTCGCAGGGCTAGCAGAAACACACGTGACGGGCCAGGTACCTTCCTACGTCTGGAACCTACGTATCAAAGCATGGAGAGCAACATAACAACTCGGCGTGAGTCATCCGAGCCTACCAGCCAGCCATTTAGGCCCTTAGTTTTCAGCGTCTCTTACGGTTCCTCTGACTATCCTTTAATCTTTCTTTCATTATTATATATAAAAAAAAAAATGCACAAAGAGCCAAGCAGCACGATTAAGCCATGCAATTTCCCCAGCCAAACCGTCATGCCAGGAGGTGAAGCGCCCTGTTGCGCTAGTACTTCGCCCCCAGTCGAGGCTATCTTCCTCATTCAATTGTGCAGGTACGGCTCGAATCTCATTGGATTTCGTTTCACGTGGAGCGGAAGCCAAGCTGTGTCCAGTACAGTCAAGTCCGATCACAAGGACACGTTTTGTGCTGTGTTGCACACACACACAGACTGAGCTATGACGCCGTACAACAGCTTCACCGGCGCATTAAACTTGGACAGCAGTGGCCAGCTAGCGGTCCAACTAACCTGCACTGCTGAGACCAGCTGCAGTTGAGACGCAGAAAGAGACGGCCAAAGAAACAATATAGCTTCAAATGTCACTTAATTTGTAAAACGAATGAAATAATATTTGGCAAAAGTCCGGCACTGCCGCTCGCTTCTTAGGCGGCGAGACGCAAAGCATAAAATGCTCTCGTTCTTACCTTACATAGGATTCTGATTACAAACTAGTGTGATGAAAATTCCCGACTTATGCGCAGGGTAATTTTTCTGAGCGAGCTGTGTGTGATGCAAAAGCGTACTGCAGGGATTTCACCGTAATGTTGACTACTGAAGCTAATGAAGGTATTGATTGCAGTCAGTGGTCAGGTAGACTCTTAGCTCCTTCCCCATCCGTATCCGAGAAATTCACTACTCTGACGACGAGTCGATCAACAACAGAATCCACGAACCCAACCAGGCGCCGCACTTCTCCTCTTCTTTTCTGCCGTCCTGGATCCCTCCAGCGTTCGGCACTGACATGTGAAAAAGCTGCGTTTGTTAGTTCCAGTACGTCTGGCAGACTAACAGTGTTTTGTTATTTCTCGGGACAGATCCCTTAACTGGGCTGCAGATCAGCTCTGTTGGGTTCATACTGTGAAGGTACAGTGGAAAATGTTAAAAGGCAGCATTTGTATGGTGTGCTCGATGCTGTGAAAATGATTGTTTTCCTTGTTCCTACGGTACATATCTACAACTGTGTTATAAAACAATGCAGATAGTCCAAATAAAGAGTATTTGGCGTTTCATTTTTGCCTTAAAAATTACATTGTTATGATTTATTAACATTTATTAACAATGCTTCATAGAATATCGATAATTAATAATATGTATTTGAAATGAAAACAGGAATTTCGTGTGTAATAATGTAATTAGAAAGAATAAGGCGTGCATCATTCATAAAATATGACAATGAATTTTACAATTAAGAGATGTAGCTATTTCAAATTGAACAAGAAAAAAAAGTGACTTGGACGAGGCTTGAACCAGTGGACCATGATATACAGAGAATAATAATTACTAATCTGCTAGGTTACCGATATTTTTGATCTCATTTTGTTTGTTGTATTCGTTCGTGGCGGACGTTCCACGGCTCTTGTTCAAGTTCATCGTTTGTCCACTGACTCAGTTAATTTTATTACAGACGGCAGATACGACGCTCACCGAACACACTCTTTTTTTTTAATATCAGTTTGTTCGTTTTTGTTCGTTGTATCTGCTCGGGGCGTACGTCGCAAGACACCCGTTTCAGTTCGTCGTTGATCCATTGACTCAGTTTTTTTATTACAGGGGGCAGCTAACCCTTTGACCGAACACGCAGAGTTACCGTGCCGGCAACACGCTGAGCTGCCATGCCGACATGGCTTTGAAACTGAACTGTATCTAATAGAGTATCTTGGATATCTTGGAAGCCTATTACTTCTGTAAATTTACGAAGATCATTGAGAACAGCCTATTTCTCGGCACTTTTTAACTGTGTCCCACACGCGTGTTTCACCGCGGAACAGGAAGCAGCCTCGGCCACTAACAGCGCGGCAGTCAGGGCTCACCAGTACAGAGGCAGTGACTGTACCCGGCTTGTGGAGTAAAAACTACGTAGCTAACACATTGATGGCCGGTTAATGCATTTGAATATCTCGAAAGTTTCATTTAACGTAACTTGGTAATAAGATACCTGATACATAAGTAGGAGCTACTTCCAAGAGCGTAACAACACCAGTGTATGCGTGCTACGGCTTCTGACCAGCCATCCCGTTTGTGTTTGTTTACATCAGGTTTATTCTTATGGTGGGGTACAGCAGCAACAAAGCTCTGTGGGCTGCAGGAGAAGGAGAATTAACTGAAAGGAGTTCAGCTTCTACAACTTTGTGCAAATGTGGTCAACGTCTAAATGTCCTCAAAATTAGTACAGTGCAATTATGCGGGTATGACGCTGGTTTCGTGATTCTGAGTGTCGCGTGCTGGCGTTCCTGTGACGTGGCAGAATATAGTCGGCCGACCGGGTTGGGAGCCATTCAGTGACATACAGGATGAGTCAGGAGCAAAGGTACCTGCTTTGAGGGGTCATAGTATTAGTCATACTGAATACTACTCCGAATGGTTTCCGTGGTAGAACACACTGTTATTTATTTTCTGTAGTACCATACATTGTCACTGTTCACAATGTACGACAGTAGTGTAGAGCAAGCTGAGGCGAACAGTTTGCTACGGGACACTTGTGGCCTATCAAGTCGGGAAACGGCCTCAAATTCGTCTACAAAAACTACATAAACTACAGCGCATGCGCGTCGAGCGACTTTTCCAACGTTCTGGCGCTCTCTTCGCACAAACCATTAGTTCTAGATAAAAAAATGAATAGGAAGTCTTCTGTAGGAAATTTAATATAGCTTAATTTTGTACTGCGACGCGTTTTCACTGGAGGGTGCGGTTTTCGAGTTATTCAGGAAAAATGTACAAAAGTGATATTAAACGTGTTCTATCTCGGAAACCATTCGCAATAGGGCATACGTCCGTATGAAGTTTTTTGTTGAGAATCACTAATACTGTCACACCTCAAAGCATGAACCTTTCCTCCTGACTCACCCTGTCTGTGTAGCGTACGTAAAAAATGAGTAATTTAAGCACCGCTGGTTGAGCGAGGTTTGCAATCCAGCTTCGTTATACAGGTTGCGGAGAAGCAATTTGACCAAAAGTGTAGGGTGAAAAGGCAGCGTGAAACATAGGAATTTGAGTAGAGCAACTAGGGCTAGCAACTGCGTATCTTCGGCGCTACGGGGACGTAATTCAAATCTCACACACGGACGTCTTTGCTGTAATTGATCGGTAATTTACAGAAAATGTGTGCGTAAACAGGCTGTTAGGACTGACCAACCGTCACGATGGCAACAATATAAACTTACGGCATTATTTACACGTGTATCGTACTAAGCTGACGTAACATGCAGCACTTCTTCACAGACGAAGAGAATCAAACCTCCATGTTTCATGTTTGAACATGTCTTTAAGAGGTCAAAATGAGTGAAAAACGAGCCAACACTTAATTAACATAGGTATGTGCAGCAAATGTTCACTGTGACCACCGTTTTCATGTTGGCATAGCGCCCTAAATATCCAGCTGCCACCTCAACTCGCAATGCCGAAACCCCTTCACTTGATGCTCTCTTTCTGCCCTGCACTTTTGGTCGAGTTCTTTTTCCTCTTCCTGTATCTACCAGACGTGACACGACAGACTAATTGTCGAATTCTCAGAGGTGTAATACACTTCGTCTGTGGTAGAAAGTGTCAAAAACAGCAAAATGACAGAATGTGTTGGTAGAGATTTATAACGTTGAGTTTCAGTAGACGGCAACTATGCAAAAGGAAATGGGATACATTTAGGCAAGCCGCCACGAAGTAAGGTGTAAAATACGTTTGTTGGTTACAAAAAGTCCTCTAGTAAAGAAGTGAGTGTCGTGACGAGGGTGTCGGTCCCGCTACGATGCGGCGACATCTGAGAGCCTACAGCATCGGTGTTAATGAGAGGAAAGACTGCGCTCCTTTGGTCAACTGTCTAAGCAGTGAAAATGAAGCGAAACTTTAGCTGGGTTGATCACATCGCTCTATAATCGGGAGTAAAGGTGAAATAATTTTATAGCGTCTGCGATGTGGAAGTGATGTCTGAGAGACTGACGGCTAGGCTGATATTAGCTGCTCTTTGTATCTCGTCATATACCTACGACACAGCAACCTATGGAAGCAAGTAGCCGTTATTTCTTCTCTTGACCGGAAGCAAACCATAGTCCACTTATTTACCTTTTGGCTGTAATGAAATAGTGACGCAAATTCTGGAAACCGTTTTTCTCTAAGTGACCTTGTTACATTAGTCGATTCCAGTAGGGTCAACAGACGTCCCGATCTTCATGATGTTGGCTCGCATGGTCTCTGCAATGCAGCTGTGCTTGACGAAGTGAACTCGCCAGTCTTCATGTAACACGGAGAGGAGACACAGACAGATAATGCAGAGCACGAATTCCTTACGGACTTCTCATCGAGTAAAGACACATTCCCAGCTGAGTGCAGAATTGCCACTGGCAGATCGGTTTGCAGAGACTGCCCCCTGTAGTCCCACTGCTTGACCTTCACAGAAACCGACTGAGGACCAGATACGCTTCCCTACGTACGTATATCACTGTGATCGGAAATTCGAATACTAGAGATCAATTGTATCATAGCAAATGTCTCGCTGATGTCTCGCACATGTCTTTCACTCATACTGAGAAATGATTTCGAAACAGTATGTAAACATACTTGTCGCGCCGAATTGTGGAACAAGTTTGCGAAGTATAGCACACTTTATAAGATGAAATAAAAATCGTTACTATCGTTTTTCGTGGTCATCAAACAAATTTCGGGATATTGTTTTATTATATATCAAGAATGTGAAACACACTACTGTGGAATTTCGAGATGGAAGACGCTACAGAAATGTTATTAGCATGTTGTGAAAAGAGCACACGTGATCCCTTTATCGAGGAGAAAACAAAGCGATAAAAAATCCAAGTTTCTCGTCTGATGCCCGGTCAGCTACACACGATCGCTTTCAAAGTGGATGAATAACTATACTCGAAAAAATGAGACGTATTAAATGGGCAAAAATTCTTCTCTTCAGAGAAGCACGGATCTTTTTAGGGTACTTATATTCTAATAAGAAGAACGTAAGGCCAGGCTTTTTCGATTACAGGGTGCTAGAGCCAAACAAAAGCGCGCCCTTCCTAAAACGAGGAAAGTTTTCGGGTGCTGAATGTATTTTCTTAGTGAGGCCAATAACTGACCAAGCTCTGTCGGTTCTAAAATATACGTGAACTTTCGTAAGTAGCTTTCTACGTAAGCAAATTCGTCTCCGATGCTGGTTTGACGGCTGTTGTCTTAGCGTTAACGGTCTACAGTCATTTCCAAGACTTGTTTACATTTCAAGCATGGTGGAAGCAGTGTCGCAGACGTAGACACCCTCTTTCGCAGCACGGCTGCAGTCAGCTGGTCCAGAAAGAGACGGCTGAGAGTTTCGTCCGGATCTTGATTCGTTGTTCACGTTTAACGCGGCAAGAACGCCGAAAGCGTGCGTCACAAGAATGTCGCTGCGAAATATTCCTTTTGCAGTTGTAACGGAATTTTGTGGCGCACTGCTGTTTTCACGGCGTTTTATAAATTGCACGTCTTATTAATTGTTCGTTTACGCACTGCTAAAGAACTGAAAACCCTTGAACTGAGGAAAAATGTAATTACAATGAAGAGCTGAGGAAACATTTAACTTTGCAGAGAGAAAAATTACTGCCGCTTACATCAGTAAGTATCATTTTCTGGTGACGAATAAGGCAGGTAGTTTCTGCTGGAATGAACGACCACTTTTGCGATACGCTTTCCACGTCTGCATACGAGCTCTAGCCGCTGTTTCACAATAATAAATCATTATCACGGCATGTGAACAAACCGCTGGTCGACGCTCACATAACACGTGTGAATGCTGACGTGATAATTAAGAAGCCAGGAGATGACAAGTTTTTATATCCCGTCCATGACTACTGCGAAAATAATGAACTGTTTTTATATGCCGACAGATTGCGTAATAGAGCACACAACTCTTTGCTGTAGGGAGGTGGAAGTGTTATGCAAACATGACGCCACAAGTGGTTAGTGGAACTCAGTGTCGTTTGTCAGTAAAGTATACAATACGTAACCTCATTTGGGAAGAAAGATAACTTTTGCGAATTTGTCTGTGGAGCCATACCTCTAAATGTGTCCTTATGCAGCCTAATCACAATTTTGTGTGCCCCACCGTCGTAATTTATTGTTTACAGGTTTACATGCTTATTACCGTGCTATATGTAAAGTCTCAATGCTGTTTGTACATATATTAACATTTTTTCACGTGTTCATTTACTTCATCAAACGGATATTGTTCCAGAGGAAGTTAAACTGCCGGCATTCCGGAGCGCTAGCAGCAACAGTCAGTCGCTTGAGGCAGCGACAAAGCTCTGTGGGCTGCAGGGCAAGGAGAATTCACGCAAAAATAAATTCGTCTTCTTCATTACTGCGATCTGCTAGTTCAGTTAAATGTGCTGGAATTCAAAACAATGTCATTACGTTTGTAAGTCATTCAGTGATGTACCTGCAACTTATATAACTTGAGCAGTGCTGGTTGAGCGAGGTTTTGTCATCCAACACCGTTACACATGCCAGACGTGACGGGACAAAGGTGCTGACCGCATTCTCAGGAGTTCCATACTTAATCTTTGATAAAATGAATGTGCTTAAAACGGTAAAATGGTGGAATGCCGTCGTATTGATTTTTACCTTAAAAACACAGTAGGAAATTCGGCATCGGTAATCGCATTTCCAGAACCGATTTGATACTGTTTACAGGACGAACCAGAAGGGGTCCATGCACATGGGTTTATGAAGAGTGTGTTTATTAGCCGTATGTAGGACTGTTAAAAGTAGGTTTCATATTTCCGTTGAAGCAGTTACATTGAATATTAACATATCGTTCGTTTCCCAGAACGGGATGACAAAAAATATTTTTGCACTTCACGTTTCTTCTCTGTTCTATATTTATAATTTTATACGAAAAGCTATTAAAAGTCCTATCGCCATTATAATGTACTTCATCGTTGTGTGACACAATGGAGACGTATTACTCTGTTTATTCTTTTTAGCGTCTCATTGTTACAGAAATTCCAGAGCCAGTACTGCGTGAGTAGACCACAGCCCCCTGTGAGAGGCTGGCTGCAGTTGGTACTTGCCGCCGTCTCAGCAGTTGGCAGCACTGGCAGCGTGGCAGTCCCTGCGCCTTCTGTTGTCTGACGAATTTGTAGCGAGCTGTTTCCAGTGTGAAGACGTGCGTCCGCATTTTGTGCTGCAGCTTCCGAGTTGATATCTACTTCTCCGTTAATAAGGTAAAGGTGACCATTTCCATTCGTTCCCGCTATGTTGGATTATTTTCTTTTTTGTTTTTGCAATGCCGTAGTAGTTGTACGGTCTCAAGTGTTCTCCATCGAGGCTATTGCGTGTAAAGCAAACTATGAAGGTTACTATGCTCTCAAAATACTAGCGAATTTCGTATTAAAAATCTTATTTCTAAGCGCTATCGAAATTCCAGTTAAATCTGCTGTTTCACTGACTGTAGGCATGAATGAAAAGCACAGTCACCGACTAGATTTTTTTTGTCGTTTTCGCGCCATTTTGTTGAATTGTTTTTTCGAAATATTGGTTTGTATTCGTTACTTCTGTTGCATAAAACAACTACCATGCTTGTAGGTGGGGAATAATATAACGGAATGGTGGGACACAGATTTTGTCGTGGAATAAAAGGTTTTCCTTCTATCTTCAGCAGGTGCGATGCTAGGACAGAACTTAATCCACTCTTGAATTAAAGAACTACGTTCTGTCTGGTCGCTGCGTAGAACATGGGACAGTATGATACTAGATTAGTCGCGCGACATCAAACTATGTGGGACGCCTTTTGACAATGCCTTCGTGCGGCAGTGAATCGGATATTTCGGAAGCCCTCAGCTTTACGAAAGCAGCCGAATGCAGC
This sequence comes from Schistocerca americana, assembly GCF_021461395.2. Taxonomy (NCBI): domain Eukaryota; kingdom Metazoa; phylum Arthropoda; class Insecta; order Orthoptera; family Acrididae; genus Schistocerca; species Schistocerca americana. The sequence continues at coordinate 13,724,970 of NC_060129.1, forward strand.
ACTTGAGCCTAACAATTATTTAGTCCAACGATTCTAATAGCTTGTTTCTCCCTGTCCTGTATTAGCAAACAGCAAGTTGATATTTTTACTTTTGTGGAGTCATGTTTTCGGCGACAATTCCGCCTGTTGCTCCATTTCGTCTTTAGTGTATTTGTGTACATGCAGAAATCAATGAATTCTTACGTTGACCTCAAAATGTTCGCCGTTATGGGTTTAGTACTGCATTCACGTAGGCAAATAATCGTGTATATTCAGACTGACTGTGGCTTATACTTATCAAACAGTACTCCCTTTTCTAACAAATAAGTATTTGAATGAGGAAAACAATACTGCACATTAAGCACCAATATTGAAAATATTTTTTGCTAAAACCAGTCGCCCTGAATGTATTTTCTGAAAAGTCATCATCATTGGTCAGAGCGATATAGAAAGACGTGGTGTGACGATTACAGATGTTACTGCAGTAAACTATTATCCATATTCGTGATGGAGCAGTGCACAGGCGAACTTCTGGTTCACAGTATGTCCGTTGGACTCACCAACTGGCAGTTCGCTCGTGGACTGATCGACAACAAAAGGTTGTGAAGTGTCTCTTCGGAAGGAGTCTTATTTATTTATATTTTTCTCATTTGTTCGGAGTCTTCAAAAAGACGCGTGAGCGTAATTGTGTGGTCCAAGATGCAAAAATTGTTGAATGTATTATTAGCCTCAGCGTATTTGTACTTGAAGAGCATGGACTCAACTATTGAAATTGTTGTGGACCCACGCAGCACTTGAAGAATACTCCTCTTACCATCATGTTCAGGCTGTTGTTGTTGTGGTCTTCAGTCTTGAGACTGGTTTGATGCAGCTCTCCATGCCACTCTATCCTGTGCAAGCTTCTTCATCTCCCAGTACCTACTGCAACCTGCATCCTTCTGAATCTGCTTGGTGTATTCATCTCTTGGTCTCCCTCTACGATTTTTACCCTCCACGCTGCCCTCCAGTGCTAAATTGGTGATCCCTTGATGCCTCAGAACATGTCCTACCAATCGATCGCTTCTTCTAGTCAAGTTGTGCCACAAACTTCTCTTCTCTCCAATCCTATTCAATACCTCCTCATTAGTTACGTGATCTACCCACCTTATCTTCAGCATTCTTCTGTAGCACCACATTTCGAAAGCTTCTATTCTCTTCTTGTCCAAACTAGTTATCGTCCATGTTTCACTTCCATACATGGCTACACTCCATACAAATACTTTCAGAAATGACTTCCTGACACTTAAATCAATACTCGATGTTAACAAATTTCTCTTCTTGAGAAACGCTTTCCTTGCCATTGCCAGTCTACATTTTATATCCTCTCTACTTCGACCATCAGTTATTTTGCTCCCCAAATAGCAAAACTCCTTTACTACTTTAAGTGTCTCATTTCCTAATCTAATACCCTCAGCATCTCCCGACTTAATCCGACTACATTCCATTATCCTCGTTTTGCTTTTGTTGATGTTCATCTTATATCCCCCTTTCAAGACGCTATCCATTCCGTTCAACTGCTCTTCCAAGTCCTTTGTTGTCTCTGACAGAATTGCAATGTCATCGGCGAACCTCAAGGTTTTTATTTCTTCTCCATGGACTTTAATACCTACTCCACATTTTTCTTTTGTTTCCTTCACTGCTTGCTCAATATACAGATGGAACAACATTGGGGAGAGGCTACAACCCTGTCTCACTCCCTTCCCAACCACTGCTTCCCTTTCATGCCCCTCAACTCTTATAACTGCCATTTGGTTTCTGTACAAATTGTAAATAGCCTTTCGTTGCCTGTATTTTACCCCTGCCACCTTCAGAATCTGAAAGAGTATTCCAGTCAACATTGTCAAAAGCTTTCTCTAAGTCTACAAATGCTAGAAACGTAGGTTTGCCTTTCCTTAATCTTTCTTCTAAGATAAGTCGTAGGGTCAGTATTGCCTCACGTGTTCCAATATTTCTACGGAATCCAAACTGATTTAACCCGAGGTCGGCTTCTACTAGTTTTTCCATTCGTCTGCCTGATAGTTCGGTAATTTTCACATCTGTCAACACCTGCTTTCTTTGGGAGTGGATATGGTAGTCGAATCCTGGCTCTTGGCGTAAGCTGGAAAGTAAAATCTCAAAACTAATGTTGCTCTCATCTGCAGCTGACTGCTGTGAAAAAATGTCTTAAATGTTAAAGCGGGCGATCTGATCTTCCGCTATCATTTTGCATTATAAGGCGATGCGCAATGGCGTCTCTTGAAGCAGAGGCCGCTAAAATTGTAGAGCTGTAAGCGTCTTAAGAAAAAATAATTCGATGCAGGGATCATGAGGGCTCACTGTACTTCGAAATAACGCACATTTAAATTTTAAGGTACTATATTAGCAACAACTAACGTACGTGGTACAGTATGTCTTCTACCTATTACTAGAAACAAGCGAAGAGAGGGAGAGAACAACAATCAAGGAGCGTTATTCTCCGGTATTAATTGTATAGAAGTTTACATTTAAGGAGTTTACTCCTTGATAGGAACATTAAATTTAATATTTACTATAAAATTTTACGCCGTCTTTGCGCTCGGTGATACACGAGGTTCGTGTACATTTACTTCGTCGCGAGATACATTTCTCGTTCCAAGTTTTTTAAATGTCTTTACGACACAATTGTCGCTTGGTAGAAACTGAGGATTCACATATATATTCTTGTTAAACAAAGGCACAGGAGTTGTTGAGTAACACTTTATTAGCTTAAATAAGGATTAATCAACTGCTAGTGCGGATTTAACGAGAATACATTCTTATAGCTGTAGTCGCCTATAATGTAAAGTGTATTGTTATTACGTAGAGCAAGCAATACAGTTTATATCACAGCAAGCGGATCTCTTGATACTAATACGCAAAGAGTAATTTCAACGTCTTTCGTTGAAGTAAACGAAAAAATTGGAATGCGAACAGTAGACAAACGTTCAGGATCAAGGAGTGATATAAGCTCCTCTCTACGTCCATGAAACCCTGGTTATGCTGATAGACAGGTCTGTAGCGTAAGGAGGTGGTCTAGGTTAGAGGTTGGAACAAGACGGTATGGTTGGAGACGGGTAATCCATTGGATGTGAATGGGCAACGGATTGGTATGCAGCAGCGGCTGATGTCCACTTTGCACTGTAATTAAGGCACTTTGCCATATACAGGGCGAGTGAGGAGGAAAGGTACATGCTTTCAGATGCGGTAGTATAAGTGATACTGAACAAACAACTTCATGTGGACATATGCCATATTGCGAATGGTTTCCGAGATAGAATGTTTGTTATTACTTCTGTACGTTATTCTTTAATAACTCGAAAACCGCACATTCCAAGGAAAACGTGTCTTAGTACACAATTAAACTAGATTTGCTACTAAAAAGTCCTATTTATTTTTTGTCTAGAACTAACAGTTTGCGCAGAGACATCGCGAGAATATTGAAAATCTCGCGCGTGCGCTGTAGCGTACGCGCTTTTTGTAAGCCAGTTTGAGGCAGTTTTCCTTCCTGATAGACCGAAAGCGCCCAGTAACCAAAACGCTCGTCTCCACTTCACTTCATGTGTGTTACTGTGGTAGGTTGTAAAAAAACAATAAAACAGAACGTAAATAGAAATGTACCTTAAGTGTTGTATCTGGGAAACCATTAGGAATAGGCCATACATCCACATCAAGTTTTTTGTTCAGAATCACTAATGCCATCACCCGTCAAAACACGTACCTTTCCTCCTGACTCACCCTGTGTATCGTACCTTCCAAATTAAAACCTAAAACTGCAAGGTAACTTCGCCAAACGTTAGAACGATGAAAGAATTCTCCCATGAGTGCCCTGCCGATGTCAGATATTTACTTTGACCTGTGTCGTAATTTCACGGGACGTCCTGCGTGCACAGACAGACCACATTTATTTTCCTCCTACATTCTTGGCTTAGGCACAGTGTGCTGATACTTTTAAGTACCTTAGACTGAAAGGGAGCTTTACTTAGCGAAGCATGTCTTATAAGGGGGAATAAATTAGTTTTTGTTGCTATAGGTATTTCACACATACTGCATTTTGGGAGTGGCTTATCCGGCATTTTGGTGATCGGTCAAACTAGATGGGTAGTGGTATTAACAGGTACCATATTTTTGAATTGCTAGTATCGACACACCTTGTAGAGTACTGCTGGTACATTTTGTTTCACGAAATTCGTGCATCAGTAATCATGTGCAGTTTAATGTGTTTTCTGTCTAAGTCGGAGAACAATATCTTTACTACTCGTTCGTTAGATGTTTCTAACCGTATGATCTTCGACTGCAAATGTGTAGTGTTATATGGAGGCCAGAATTTAGAGGAGAACGTTCACTGATCAGTATGTAAATGAATAGACGGTAATAAATTTGTCGTCGGGATGGAAATTTCATTGTTACCCACATACCGCACACGAAGCTGTACGGAGAATTTTCCCGTCATTAACAAATAATGTGACGTCAGTGCCTCATCTCGTGGCAACAGTTGTCCTGTGCTGTGATTGGCCGAAAACAGCAGTCGGAACTGAAGCCAGATTAGGCCTATATTCAATTTTAGCGAAGTTTAGGTGGCTTGTTTCGGAGTCATTGCTTATTAAATTGTACTCTACGAAATTAAGTTCGTGGGACGTTTTAATGGACATAGGTGCTGGAAAACGAAAGCCACCTTCGCTTCCAGGCACGCGGCACGAGCATAAGACAGGGTTTCCAGTACGTGGAACTGGAACAACGGTTCTGCTCACGTGGTCCGCTGTGTTGTGAAGACAAAAATAAATAAATAAAATAAAATAAAGGAAACCGCAGGAGAGAAGACTTGTTGTGACGTGAAGACTGTTTAATAGAACGACTCAGTGGCGTACCAACCATTTCTTTGGGTGTGGGGGGGGGGGGGGGGGGTTCATGGAAACCCATTTGCTGAATTAGTCTTTCAGCCAAACCGTTAAGAATACATAAATACTGACCGTGTGGGAAGGTGTGTTAGTTACGCAGCGCTGTTCTACAGAAACAAGTCGTTAATAATAATATGGACCCAGCTTTAAGGTTCGTCCTCTGTAAAATTGTCTCGTTGCTTTAATTTTTAAAAAGACATTGGTCCTACTTTGTTTTTAGACCATTTACGAAAAGGAATACCTATTTACTGTAGACTGTGGCTAACAGTCGGGTAGACAAACCTTTTATTATTATTTTATAAACACTGTGCATCACATCATAATGGAAAAACAAAAACGTGTTTTGAAATAAAGACATTTATTTTGTTTTTATTTAGACAAAAAATTTTAGGTAATATTTCCAAATGTAGTTTTCCTTTCTACGGTTCGGGAATTTCCAGTCCCGTCTTGATGAATATGAAAGAGGAGTAAAGGGGTGAGTCTCGATTGAGTCAGCGTTCATCTGAGGCAAGTTTTAAATCGTATCAAAGCGCCGAATGACCTCTGAGGATGGTGACGGTCAGAACCAGAATGATGAGGCAAATAAATTCCTGGAGGAGTTCTTTAACCCTAACAGGTTCAGCGGTAAGTTTTCTTCCAATAGAGGGTACGTTATATGGTTGTATACCAGTCGCAATGGTTCGCATCATTTCGAGCTGTGCAGAAAACCTGTCCAGGTTGAAGTCTGTTGTATTTACTCGAAGCAATTCTTCCAAAGGTGTTGTAGATAGAGGACATATTTGGGAGAACGTTAATAACCGCCGCTTCAAGATGGGATAGTCTCTTTAATTCCTCTTGGTTGCCCTTCGATACTTTTTTTCAGAATGTGATCAAGAATTTGGAACGAATCCTTCCTAAATTTTCGTTCTGAAGGCAATTTTTTATCAGCAAATGGAGTTTCTGTGTGTTGCAATTTCGCTGGAATTTTTCTTGGCTGTTAGAAATTTGTGTGTTTCATATTTAGGCTTTTAGAATAATTTTTGGATTTCTCTAACAGCATATCAAATGGTTCTGTAGTTAGATTTGGAGAAGCTAGTTTCAGAACCTCTACAAAATGTTTCACTCTGACTGCTTTAAAATTTGTATTCCGTGCGGATCTGACCGGCTCTCTCACAATCCAGAAGCTTTAGTTGCTACTGCTACACTATGCGATCAAAGGTACCTTGACACCTGACCGAAAATGACTTAAAAGTTGGTCGCGCCCTCCATCGGTAATGCTGGAATTAGTGTAGTGTTGGCCCACCCTTAACCTTGATGACAGCTTCCACTCCCGTAGCCATAAGTTCAGTCAGGTGCTGGAAGGTTTGCTGGGGAATGGCAGCCCATTCTTCACGGAGTGCTGCACTGAGGAGAGGTAACAATGTCGGTCGGTGAGGCCTGTCACGAAGTCGGCCTTCCAAAACGTCCCAAAGGTGTTCTGTAGGATTCAGGTCAGGACTCTGTGCAGGCCAGTCCATAACAGGGATGTTACTGTCGTGTAACCACTCCGCCACCGGCCGTGTTCGATCGTGTTGAAAGATGCAGTCGTCATCCCCGAATTGCCCTTCAATAGTGGTAGGCAAGAAGGTGCTCAAACGACAATGTAGGGGTGTTCTGTGATAGTGCCACGCAAAACAAGGGGTGCCAGCCTCCTCCATGAGAAACACGACCACACCACAACACCGCCGCCTCCGAATTTCACTGTCGGCACTACACACGCTGGCAGATGACGTTCACCATACCCCGCTATCGGAACGCCTCATTGTGTACTGTGATTCGTCACTCCACACAACGTTTCCCCCTGTTCAATCGTCCAGTGTTTACGCTCCTTAACACCAAGCGAGGCGTCGTTTAGCATTTACCGGCGTGATGCGTGGCTTATGAGCTGCAGCTCGACCGTGAAATCAAAGTTTTCTCACCTCCCGCCTGTCATAGTACTTGCAGTGCATCCTGATGCAGTTCGGAATTCCTTTGTGATGGTCTGACAGATGTCTGCCTGTTACACATTACGACCCTCTGCAACTGTCGGCGGTCTGTCGGTCGACAGAAGAGGTCGGCCTGTATGCTTTTGTGCTGTCTGTGTCCCTTCACGTTTCCTCTTCACTATCACATCGGATACAGTGGACCTAGGGAGTGTAGAAATCTCGCGTGCAGACGTATGAGACAAGTGCTAACCAATCACCTGACCACGTTCGAAGTCCGTGAGCGCGAATTCTGCTCTCTCACAATGTCTGATGACGACTGAGGTCGCTGATACGGAGTACCTGGCGGTAGGTGGCAGCACAATGCACTTCACATGAGAAACGTATATTTGGGGGGGGGGGGGGGGGCTGGTACTTTTGATCATTGTGTATATAAAAATAGTTTCGAACTCTTCGGGCCGCTTCGCATAGCCCCGCAGGACTGATCTTTTGTCTGTTAAGTGAGCTCGGTACATTCAATATTTCGGTCACTGTCTTCTGGACTCGCTGATAGTTTTCCCTCAAATATGTGAAAAATGTCACTCTTACAGCCCACAGCATCTGCATACACGTCTTTCGGTTTTGCTAGAATTATACGTGAGGCGTCTTTCACAGTTACCAGTACATCGCACAATGGATCACAACTTCTTGAAACAATGAATGCTGCAGTGGATGTAACAACGCTTTGGCCGGTCTTTACGGGTTTTCTTCCCCCCTTGTTCCGCCCAGACATATTAGCTGCACAATCGTAGCAGTGGGCGCGTAAAAACTGTTTTAGTGACAGCCCTAGAAGGGTGTATTTCATCGTAGTTACCAGCGTTTTTGCCTTGGAGTCCGACGGACTGCATGACCCCAGGAAAAGTTTTTATTTCAAGCGTCTCAGGGTCAACACTATGTACACGAAGAGTGCCAGCCAATTTCGTCGTTTATTCTGTTCTAATTCTGTAGAAAGGCGAATTTTTTATTTGCTGCACATTTCCTCGCTGGATCGTGTGAGCGATAATTTCCACTACTTCGTTTTGTATCGCCGACGGCAACCAAGGGTTATGACGTTTTCAGAAATATCTTCAGTTCTGGGACATCATTCTTCTGATCAAGAAATGTCGTGAAGTTCCCAGAGACTGTTTCAAGACCTCTGTGTTTTTCCCATTCGACCCAGGAACCTGAGTGAGCTGATAATTACTAGCAGAGCGGTTCTAGCTTCATCCTGATCGGTCAGCAGACATCTGACACGACCAGCAACAGGTGTCCTGTTTTCATGTTGCCGAGTAATTGCTCGAGACCCTCGTTGGAAAAGACTTTTCGTGTATCTTGAATTTTTCTCCGGTTTTTTCCAGTTACAGAAAACTTCTTTAAGAAAAGCTCTCCCTTTCTTTGGTCTTCTATTCTTCACTAAGTGGATGGACCGAATGCAGCATCGCCACTCTTTTCTCTGTAATGTAGCCACGGATAAGCCACAGACCATTCCGATTTACAATATCTTTTATTCCTTCGTGGAAAGTTACGCTTGTTTGCTGGATGAAATTTTGTTTCATGAACAGGTATACTTGAAGTAGAACCCACTGTTTCCATGTGAGAATGCGTGTTTGGCAGTCCTGCGCCACAACTTTTATGTCCATCGCCTCTACCTCATTGTATGTGTCGCAAGTAAGAGGGATCTTTGTAAACGTTATTGAACATCTTCACTGGTGTCCAATATCAAAGCAAGGAACGGAAATTTTTCAAGGTTGCGTTTATTTTGCCACAAAGCTGTGAAAAAAGATAGTAAAACAGTAACAATGCAAAGAACACAGGACGTAATCAACTGCAACACGCATAATAGACAGAAATGATTTTCGTTTTTTCCAACTTGACGGATTTGCACACATTCTGACAACTGGTTAACGTGCTGACCAGGGCGTGTGACCTCCTGTGGCACAAATACGGGCCTGACAAAGACGGACCGCTGTGAATGACGTCACCAATCTCGTGTTGAGGCGACAACGCCCTTTCCGCCTGCAGAGCTGCTCCCAAGTCTCCCAGAGTGGCCAGTGGATGCAGCCTGTTTCCTTACTGCGTCCCAGACTCGAGTCGGGAGAGCGAACTGGCCGCGGCACGCGTGCAGCATCTTCAGTTTCCGTAAGAAACACCAGCCACGTGTGCTCAGAGAGGTCGGCCATCATCGCTCGTCGAGACAGTCTGGGCACACCGCAGCTCGCAGCAGCCTCGCCTGACATTCCGAGCTCTCCTCACAGCAGCTACGCCGTGCTGGTTCAGCCGTACGAGTTCCTGAAGAGGTGTTCGAATGGTCGACACAGTCCCTGCCCACACCACCAGGGATCTCTTTCCACAAGGTTTGGAGCCCAGCACCGTGTTCCACGTGCCCCCCACATGCGAATCCGCCGAGAATCTCTCTCCACCAAATCGGGACTCGTGTGTGGAAAGAACATTCGCCCACTGTTCTACGTCTAGGTGGCGTGTTGACGGCTCCACTCTAGACGTTCCCTTCTGTGAAGACACGCAGGAGGAAACTCACGTGGTAAATAAAATGTTTTCTGTGTGTTCAATGAGGAACTGCCGAGTAAAGCACTGTATTTGTGTGTTTGGCATTCAGCTTTCAGTTGTTAAATCAATTCAAGATAAACTGAACAGTGTTCGTACCGTTAAATGTAACATTTGTCATGAAACGTGTATGAAATTACAGAGAACTCAAATCTCGTCTAATATGTACGAATGCTTCTCAATGGCTGTTTAACGTGCAAGAATGAAGCCGCTTCGCAGTATGTTAGGACTTCTTGCCGGAAGCGACTGTATATTAATTGCTTCTGTTTTTGCGGCAAGTTTTATTCTAAACATTGACTTGCATTATAGCACTGTATTTTCCTTTCATAAGCTAACGATTGGCATTAATATACGGCGCATATCAAAAAGAATCGTCCGATTTAAAAAATCATAGCCATTATGTTATTTGAGACGTGTGTGTGAACAACGTACTGTTGCAGAGAGCAAACTCGTAGTTTTACATGGTTCCCGCCAGGTAGCAGCAGAGCGCGCCGAGTTCAGTTCAAATATAAATGGTGTCCGGATAACAGAAAGCGTTTCGTGTTCAGCAATGTTGTGGATCCTCCTACAGCACAGAGCGTTAGACGATGCCGTGAACAATTCCGAGGAACAGGTTGCTTGTGTCGCAGCAAATCGCCGGATCGTCCCCGAATGTCTTTGACAAGGACGTCGAACGCATCCGCCATAGCTTCACAGGGAGTCCGCAGAAATCCGTTCGCCGTGCAGTTCGACAGCTAAACGTGGCCCCGATCTACGTCTGGCGTTTGTTGCGCCGACGTCTACGCATGAAACCACACAAAAGTCAGCTGCTGCAAGCTCTTCGTGAAGGTGATTTCTAAATCTGAGGTTCACAGACCGATGGATTCGCTCCCACTGGACCACATGATTCAGCCTTGCTTCACTGGCCTCCAACGTCACCGAACCTGACCTCATGTGATAATTTCTTTTTTTTTTTTTTTTGGGGGGGGGGGGGGGCTTTCAGTGCCTCCGTTACCAATAACAATGAAAGAAGTGAGACATTGCATAACAGCAGCTGTGGAAGCGGCAACTCGACACATGGTCGCCGCAGTGTGGAAACAATTTGAATAGCGCATTGATGTATGACGTGCAGCTCAAAAAGGCATATTCAACACCTATGGAAAGGTATGGAAAAACTTTTAGAGTTTCCCGTTCACCAAGAAACTAAATTCATTGTATGTGTGCAACAGTTTCAGACATGGCAAATAGGATGATTGTTTTCAGTACACCCTGTAAACTTCGAGCCTGTGTACTTCCACATTATGGTAGATAAAAACATCTCAGTATTTTTTGTACAGAGAACTACTAATTTCTCTGCGCGCAATTTCCTGAAGTGTTTGGGTAGTAATTTGTCACGCTCAACTCTGTTACCTATAATGCCTTAACGGGACCACACCCTGCCTATCTAACCCATGCTAATTTAGGCAAGTATTTGACTCATTTCTGAAAAAAAAAATTATTTGATGCAGGACCGTAATATTTTTACTGTATGTTACGTGATGCTAATAGAGCCAACTGTATTAAAAACTACTTGATTAATTTAATAGTTTTTAAGAAATACTTTTTTAAATTTATTAACAAAAAATATTAACTTTTTCTGCAGAAAATATTTTTGTGAACTTCCTAATGGAGTATTAATGAATGTAGTACCAGAGGTGGCCTTTTATGTTACGCAGAGTCTCTGGAAACGTCATTCATTTATCTATGATAGTTCGATATAATAAGGCATGTGTACTGAAAATTTTATTTTGAGGGAAATTGACTTTAAAGCAAAACCCTTTGAAATTTGTTACTTACAGTCAATTAAAACTGTGCTGCCGCATATGATGGCCCTTCTTTGGCCTCTAGCAGGTCTTCCAGCCTCTCTTTCACCTTCCTGCATGTTTGTCTTGCTTTCTTGGCCATTTTGGATGCAGACCTGTCTGCATCGGCTATCCTCGCTTTATTGCAATGTTGCAGCCCAGTGATCATACTTTCACCAGGGTTAATTCCCAGCTTTTTCAGTACGCAAAACTTTCCAATATTACCACAATTGAATGTAATAACAGCATCATGGACTCGTAGTTTCATTGGATGCATGCCTACAAATACAGTTTTAGGAAGGCGGTTCCAAGTTACGCTGTTGAAACATTCATTTGGGTTCTGTGTCTGCCCACGCAGACATTTCCGTATAAGTTCAGGATGAGCCAGTTCTCTGAAAATTGGTTTAATTTCTGTAATCAGAGCAGCAGGAAGAGAATGCTGGTGGGAATAAGATTCTCCAGTTGCCTAAACCCTATTGTATTTGCACCACGAAGTTTCTCCTGATGGACACAATCCATGACATGGCTTATTGTCAGTAGAGGACATCTCTCTTCATTGCCTCCAGATTTCCTTTATTTGTCCTAATTGCCTGCCGTAGTATACCTGCAAGTTTTCTATTTCAGTTTTAGTTAATCGACCCTGTCCGGTCTACAATTTTCCATCTTCTAATTTTTTCCACTCGTATCAACAGTTTTCTCAACCTTGTTCCCAAACGTTTTTGAACATGGCCTACACATTTTGCTAATAATGGCATCTCCATATGGCTTAGTTGACAGTGGGTGACAAAAGTGGGCGTGGCACATAAACACATGTGGTAGGAAAATGCTCTTTCAGGGTGTATACGACCTGGGACAACCCGGAGATTCGGGAATTTTTTGGAATTCCGGGAATTTTTCATTTTTCCAGTTTTCAGTTAAATTTTTGTAATTTTGACTGGTAAGAACCGACACTCTGACGAAGGATATTACTGTATCCGCTACTGCAGAATAATACAATAAAACATAAACGAGATAAGGAAGACGAAAATGCAGCTAAGTTGCAAAGGACAAACCAGTGCTCATACAAGCGTCTGTCAACAGTAAAACGTGTCAAAGGCTTCAGGAAGACTATGCAATGTTTCAGAACGACAAATTGCCTCCGATGAGCGTGAAGTCTCAACTATTTACATTACATTAGTTGCAGCAATTACGAGCGGGCTCATGCGCATGCGCAGTGCAGTCGGGTTCGAGTTGTAGATTCTCCCGCTTCTGGCTACAGAAATGTGGCTGTCGGCTGTGCAAGCAGTCGCAGCAAGCAGCTAGATGCTACCGGGAAAAGGGGGCGCCAAATTCATACTCCTGGGCAAGAAAACGTTTCACGAAACGCCTAGCATCTAGCTCTCGTTGGTCTCTAGATTATTCATATGATTTTGAAACTCGTCCCTGTTGGTCTTTGAACATTTCTGAACACCTTTTAAATTGATTTATGAATGAGTCATAAGTTGATTTTTGAGTGTGTGCATAGTGTATGTGATGTGTGTCTCAGGAGAATCCCCGTCGCATCTAGAAATAAAGTTTCCGCAGACAACAGGGGATGGGGCTATACGAGCTGAACGGAGTAAAGCGGAACGGATGAATGCCAATCGCTGTCTGATTATGTGGTTGATAGCGTTTGCGAATGACCAGTGTTGTCACAATTACTAGCGAAATCCATAGATTCAGAGTACCAGAATGGTAATAAACGACTGACAGGAATAACCGATGAGAAATATTACGTATTATCTTCTCGGTGTATCCAAGAAAATGAAATTTGGACAGAAAATTTTTGTCCAGATCGCTACACCATTAAGGACCGTTGTACAGTCCCCGACTAGCAGCCGCTTAAGTTCTATTCTGGAAGTAACGCAGAAAACGTAAAACGCCTAACTGGAAAATAATCGCGGTATAACTAAATCTGTGATTCTAGCGGGGTTAGTGAAGTTAATCGGCGAACAAATTTTGACAATGGCAGGAGTAGCTACAGAATTGGTGATGACAGGATTGATTGTTAGAACGTGGAACGAGAAGAAACGGGGACATCACACAATTTTAGAAGAATAAGACGAATCCAGATTTATATAAAAACTTAGTAATACTACTTTTCGATCTCGTGCTTGAGAACCTGGTGCGTATAAATAAAATTTGAAACTATTTCCTAACAAAATTTTTTGCTTGTAGTAGGTCTAATAGCCATGTGATATTGGTACTTTGTGAATTAATTCTGTCGTGTTATAAAAATGGCCATCTGTGCCAAAACAGTCACGTTTATTTGATGTGTGTTACAAAATTGCTGCAATATTAGAAAGGCCTATTTTATCTAGCAGACAATGACAAAATAGACGTAAACAGATCGAAAAGCCACACCAGTCTTGGATATTATTTGTGTTAAAAGCTTTTTCAGTATTAGCTAACGACATTTCGATTTTTCATGTAGCAAAACGTTTGACGAACTTTGAGGTTATAGATTCTTTCGCAGAAAGGAAACCATGCCATGTAAAGCTGGAGCAAGATTAGAGAGAAAAAAATGCTACGAGCTAAGGATTGAATAAATGTGTAATTTCTTGCTTATCTCTTGTTTATTCGTTTTATGTATCCTATATTTAATTTTATGCCACAGAAAACAGCAAGTTATTAGCTAATAGGCAATAAAGAGTGCAAATTTTCTGGAGAGTTCTTGTTCTCCGTATTACAAATATTCCCATCCTCTATTAATTGCGAGATTTTTTTAAATAGGGGCAGGCTGGCAAACTGGGAGCAGAAGTGGCACCAGAGGACATTTCAGTTTCCACTGTCCTGAATATAGTTTGGTGGCATCCATTACAAAATGTACACGTTTCAATTCCACAGAGCGAAATACAGTGACGTGCGGTAGAAGAATGCCTTATGAAGAGGCGTGGCACTGCACTCTGGCACACTTCAGACCAAATAATATCTTACATTTCCTCGAACACGTATGTTTCAGACTTTTCAGAAAGACGTGCGCTACAAGATGAACATATTTTTGGAAAACTGGATTTTTTTAGTATTATCGTAGATCCGGTGCTGATGCGCAGAGCAGTCTCAAGGTGGGCAGTCTCCACGTGACCCGTGTTTACATTTACTGATTTTGCTGTTTCCCCTTAGTTTACATAATTGCGGAAGCCAAAATTTTTCATCAGTTTGAGATTTTATTTTATTTCCATCTTTCTGACAGTCAAGCATTAATCGCCTTGCGGAACAATGAAGAACAAATAAGCCCTCGGTCACAAATATTAAGTCAAAATTGACCAGGTTTCGACGCTACTATGAGCGTCGTCTTCAGAATTAAACTAACTGTTCTAAAACATAATAGGTATATAAGACATTAATAAACTAAAGTGTGTACTGACTGGAAAGAGATGCAGTACTTACAAGTCACATTCTAAAATAATCTAAGCCGGAAAGGCGACGTCGTGAAAAGTTGTAAATATGATAAGATGGCGAGCCGCTAAGGGCTGCTCGTACCCGAGTGAACACGGGTTGCAACCAAACTGCGGTGCCCACGTTAGGAAGTGTGGCCAAGTAAACACGGGGTTGCTACGAGCGCCACCTAGTAACCGCAGAAACAACTACGCTACTGCACATTCAAAATCAGACAAATGAAATTGTAATGAAGCTTATTCAGGCATAACGTAAGCACTAATAAAGCGCTAATAATAAGATGAAGTTACGTATTTATCTGCTTTAAACATATACATTTTGTAACGTAAAAAAAACGTCAGTTATGACATACAAGAAAACAGCAAAGACGTAACAGGAAAACAACATTTCGGCAAACTGCATGAGGAAATTGAATCAAAGATCAAGCAACGGCTTTATACAGTGGAAAAAGTTTTTATTTCCCAGCTGCAGCTGTTCGCTGAGAATGAGGCCATCATGACGAGATAGATGTTTGAAAATCTCCAATTCCTCTAAAACATCTAACCTACGCCCCTTCTTTTCGGTATGCAAAAATTGTTATCGCCAATGGCTTTAGGCACGTGTCCAGTAATTAAGAGATGATCGGCAAAGGATGAATTTAGGGGACTGGTGCCGTTTTTTCTCGAAAGATGTTCCTTATATCTGATGGTGAAAGTACATCCAGTTTGCCCTGTATAATAGGAGGAGCAGGTATCACAGGTGATATTATAAACGCCAGAAGTTTCTGTAGGGGAGCGAATGGATTTCAAATTATGAATGAAGTTTCTCTTCAGATTATTATCAGAGAAGGCAACATTGCAGTTGTATTTGTTGCGAAGCAGGCGCTGAATCTGATAGGAAATGGGTCCTGCGAAAGGAATAGAAGAACGTTTAGTTGGTTAACTTCAGCGCGTGAGGTGTTGAGCGTAGTAATTCTTGCAATTTTCTTTTTGAGGATATCGTCCACTATGTTAGGCGTATATTCATTATTGACTGCTATGGCTTTAAGTAAATTTATGTCCTCATTGAACTTTTCCGTTTAAAGTGGTATAGAGGTGGCTCGGTGGACGGCAGAGTGAAAAGAGGAAGCAGGCACGATTTGGTCAGGATACTTTTCTTTTCGAAAAATATTGAAAGTGATGTTATTGCCTTCTATTGTAAGGGGCAAGTCCAAATAATGTAATTGGCGGTTTTCGTTTTCGAGTTGAATAGTGAAAGAAATTTTTTCATGGAGGTTGTTAAGAAGTTTAAATAAATGATCAATGCTATCGGCGGGTCCGTATAGATGACTAGAATATCATCAACGTATCTTGTGTAAGAAAGGATACCTAGTGAAGCGTCTGAGAAACGGTTAAACAATTTTTTTTCCCAAAGAATTGATAAAGATGTCGACAAGGATGCCGGCTAAAGGGTTGCCCATAGCGAGCCCATCAGACTGCTGCTACAGTTGTCCGTTTAGTTCCAAGAAGTTGTACGTGACAACGACAATGAGATTCATAAAATCGGTAATCTGTTCATCTGATGGATCTTTTTTAAAGTGACGTACGGTAGGGCGACAGACAGGCAGACACTAACTGCCTAACAAATGCGGACGGGAGACAGACGAGCAAGCTGGGGGACGAGAGACTGACCAAGAAAACAAGTGGAATTTAACAAGGAAATGAAACAACATATCACGAATCTCTCAACTTCTAATAAACTGCGATGTCTGGCAAAGACCTCTCCCGAACCGTCCGTTGCCAGCCGCTTCAACGGACGCAGGAGGGCGCGCCCATCTCCCGCCTCACGGCGTCGCAGCTCGCACCGGCCAGACCGATGTCGTGGTTTGACTCCTGCTGCTCTCGTGTCGGCCGCGAAGCCACTACCCCTCGCTATACGGCGCGGCCCACTGGACTCACGTGGCGACCTCACACGCGCCGACGCTCAAGACGGACAAGTCGTCTCGTGTCTCAGTGCGCGACCGACCAACCGATCTATCGATCCTACCGCCAACGACCGTTGGCTGAGCAGACGGGCGGCCTGACACACACTGGCACTCCGGACGACAGACAGACACTGAGGGCCCCACACTGACCCGGCTGACCGACTGACCGACTGGCGAGCTCGTAGCGCCCCTTACATGCACGTGAACAGGCAACCTTTCCCTTTTCCCACCAGAGGGAGACACCAAAGCTGCTGTTGCCACAAACGGAGGGCGACTGCTTCACACTACGCGCTGCGGCGCGCTCTTCCAAACAGCAAATTTTACCTCGGCTCACTGCCGCTAAGTTTACATGCGACACATCTTCCGAAAGGCGCGAACCGAATTTCGGAATCAGTTTTTCGCAGTCGTGTTTACATGTTAAGGTCTGAAGCGGATTTGCCATCCCAGTTACCCAGATACGATGATAGGAAAACAGCCGTTAGTTTCCGATTTACTCAGCACAGTCGCTATTTCTCTCCAGTTAGAGCATGTGCAAATAGCTTTAGTCTAATATTCCTGCTTGTCCTTCACTGTACAGGATGCCACTCCGTCCATATTAGTCTAAAACTTTTAAAAACGAGTTCAAACCTGGTAGCCCAAGCATTTTTGCGTTTACTTGGGAGTGAGAACTGAATGCGCAGTTCGGAAAATCGGCAACTGGAGGCGGATTTCCAGAATAGATTTACGTGACTACCCAGAAGCGATATTCGGAAATGTGATTACGGTATCCTGTGTTTGGAGTCCCGTGTAAACGGGGACGGGGTTCGTGCTGCCAGCTGTATACGGCAGTGCGAGACAAACCGGTGTGGGTGGAGGCAGGCGGTCCGGTCCGGTCCGGCAGTGCGGACACCGACGTAGACGCCTCGCCGGCTCTGCAGCAGCCGCTCCCTCGCCTGCCGGGGGCCGACCTGGCAACGCCGCGCCGTGACGTCAGCCGCACGGTTGCACGGTTTGTGCGGGTCAGTCGTGGAGTGTCGGACGGGGGGGACGGGGGGGGGGGGGGGCAGGCGACCAGTGTCAGCAGGTCCTCAGGGCATCTCTTCTGCGCGTGAGTACAGGGGGAGGCGGGCAGCTGGCCCCGACTGCAGTTTCCGGAAGCCGCGGCTGTTACGCCGTTCTGCACGATTTGTGTCGTCCGTCGCCAAACTCACGACAGAGCAACGTCAGAAAACTTCTCCTCTATAATACATTGTCTTACTTTGAAAACAGAAAATAGCGTCGCTACGAATGGCGAATAGTCTGTTTAATTACCGTGCCGAGTGTGTAATAATTTTTTGCTCATTACTTCCTGTCTTTCTACTCATTTAATCGCTGTCAGTCTAGATTCCCTCAGAATTCTCTTACCACACACACTTCAAGTGAAAACGACGCGTTATTATGTCACAGTGCATCGAAATAAGACACGCTAGTAGGACAGAGTTTCAGGGAGAGCATAAGGCAACAATTGACAGGAATGGGGGAAAGAAATACAGTAGAAGAAGAATGGGTAGCTTTGAGGGATGAAGTAGTGAACGCAGCAGAGGATCAAGTAGGTAAAAAGACGAGGGCTAGTAGAAATCCTTGGGTAACAGAAGAAATATTGAATTTAATTGATGAAAGGAGAAAATATAAAAATGCAGTAAATGAAGCAGGCAAAAAGGAACACAAACGTCTCAAAAATGATATCGACAGGAAGTGCAAAATGGCTAAGCAGGGATGGCTAGAGGACAAATGTAAGGATGTAGAGGCTTGTCTCACTAGGGGTAAGATAGATACTGCCTACAGGAAAATTAGAGAGACCTTTGGAGATAAGAGAACGACTTGTATGAATATCAAGGGCACAGATGGAAACCCAGTTCTAAGCAAAGAAGGGAAAGCAGAAAGGTGGTAGGAGTATATAGAGGGTCTATACAAGGGCGATGTACTTGAGGACAATATTATGGAAATGGAAGAGGATGTAGATGAAGATGAAATGGGAGATACGATACTGCGTGAAGAGTTTGACAGAGCACTGAAAGACCTGAGTCGAAACAAGGCCCCCGGAGTAGACAACATTCCATTGGAACTACTGACGGCCTTGGCAGAGCCAGTCCTGACAAAACTCTACCATCTGGTGAGCAAGATGTATGAGACAGGCGAAATACCCTCAGACTTCAAGAAGAATATAATAATTCCAATCCCAAAGAAAGCAGGTGTTGACAGATGTGAGAATTACCGAACAAGCAGTTTAATAAGCCACAGCTGCAAAATACTAACACGAATTCTTTCCAGACGAATAGAAAAACTAGTAGAAGCCGACCTCGGGGAAGATCAGTTTGGATTCCGTAGAAATACTGGAACACGTGAGGCAATACTGACCTTACAACTTATCTTAGAGGAAAGATTAAGGAAAGGCAAACCTACGTTTCTAGCATTTGTAGACTTAGAGAAAGCTTTTGACAATATTGACTGGAATACTTTCTTCAAATTCTGAAGGTGCCGGGGGCAAAATACAGGGAGCGAAAGGCTATTTACAATTTGTACAGAAACCAGATGGCAGTTATAAGAGTTGAGGGGCATGAAAGGGAAGCAGTGGTTGGGAAAGGGAGTAAGACAGGGTTGTAGCCTCTCCCCGATGTTATTCAATCTGTATATTGAGCAAGCAGTAAAGGAAACAAAAGAAAAATTCGGAGTAGGTATTAAAATCCATGGAGAAGAAATAAAAACTTTGAGGTTCGCCGATGACATCGTAATTCTGTCAGAGACAGCAAAGGACTTGGAAGAGCCGTTGAACGGAATGGACAGTGTCTTGAAAGGAGGATATAAGATGAACATCAACAAAAGCAAAACGGGGATAATGGAATGTAGTCAAATTAAGTCGGGTGATGTTGAGGGTATTAGATTAGGAAAAGAGACACTTAAAGTAGTAAAGGAGTTTTGCTATTTGGGGAGCAAAATAACTGATGATGGTCGAAGTAGAGAGGATATAAAATGTAGACTGTCAATGGCAAGGAAAGCGTTTCTCAAGAAGAGAAATTTGTTAACATCGAGTATAGATTTAAGTGTCAGGAAGTCGTTTCTGAAAGTATTTGTATGGAGTGTAGCCATGTATGGAAGTGAAACATGGACGATAAGTAGTTTGGACAAGAAGAGAATAGAAGCTTTCGAAATGTGGTGCTACAGAAGAATGCTGTAGATAAGGTGGGTAGATCACGTAACTAATGAGGAGGTATTGAGTAGGATTGGGGAGAAGAGAAGTTTGTGGCACAACTTGACTAGAAGAAGGGATCGGTTGGTAGGACATGTTTTGAGGCATCAAGGGATCACTAATTTAGCATTGGAGGGCACCGGGGAGGGTAAAAATCGTAGAGGGAGACCAAGAGATGAATACACTAAGCAGATTCAGAAGGATGTAGGTTGCAGCAGGTACTGGGAGATGATGAAGCTTGCACAGGATAGAGTAGCATGGAGAGCTGCATCAAACCAGTCTCATGACTGAAGACCACAACAACAACATACACTACTGGCCATTAAAATTGCTACACTACGAAGATGACGTGCTACAGACGCGAAATTTAACCGACAGGAAGCAGATGCTGTGATATGCAAATGATTAGCTTTTCAGAGTATACAGGCAAGGTTGGCGCCGGTAGTGGCACCTACAATGTGCTGACATGAGGAAAGTTTCCAATACACAAACAGCAGTTGACCGGCGTTGCCTGGTGAAACGTTATTGTGTTGCCTAGTGTAAGGAGGAGAAATGCGTACCATCACGTTTCCGACTTTGATAAAGGGCGGATTGTAGCCTATCGCGATTGCGGTTTATCGTATCGCGACATTGCTGCTCGTGTTGGTCGAGATCCAATGACTGTTAGCAGAATATGGAATCGGTGGGTTCCGGAGGGTAATACGGAACGCCGTGCTGGATCCTAACGGCCTCGTATCACTAGCAGTCGAGATGACAGGCATCTTGTCCGGATGGCTGTAACAGATCGTGCAGCTACGTCTCGATCCTTGAGTCAACAGATGGGGACGTTTGCAAGACGACAACCATCTGCACGAACAGTTCGACGACGTTTGCAGCAGCATGGACTATCAGCTCGGAGACCGTGGCTGCGGTTACCCTTGACGCTGCATCAAAGACAGGAGTGCCTGCGGTGATGTACTCAACGACGAACCTGGGTGCACGAATGACAAAACGTCATTTTTCTTTCGGATAAATCCAGGTTCTGTTTACAGCATCGTGATGATCGCGGTGAACGCACACTGGAAGTGTGTATTCGCCATCGTCATACTGGCGTATCACCCGGCGTGATGGTATGGGGTGCCATTGGTTACACGTCTCGGTCACCTCTTGTTCGCATTGACGGCACTTTGAACAGTGGGCGTTACATTTCATATGTGTTACGACCCGTGGCTCGACCCTTCATTCGATCCCTGCGAAACCCTACATTTCAGCAGGATAATTCATGACCGCATGTTGCAGGTCCTGTACGGGCCTTTCTGGATAAGGAAAATGTTCGACTGCAGTCCTGGCCAGCGCATTCTCCAGATGTCTCACCAATTGAAAACGTCTGGTGGCCGAGGAACTGGCTCGTCGCAATACGCCAGTCACTACTCTTGATGAACTGTGGTATCGTGTTGAAGCTGCATGGGCAGCTGTACCTGTACACGCCATCCAAGCTCTCTTTGCCTCAATGCCCAGGCGTATGAAGGGCGTTATTACGGCCAGAGGTGGTTGTTGTGGGTACTGACTTCTCAGGATCTATGCACCCATATTGCGTGAGAACGTAATCAGATGTCAGTTCTAGTATATTTGTCCAATGAATACCCGTTTATCATCTGCATTTCTCCTTGGTGTAGCAATTTTAATGGCCGGTACTGTTTTTTATCATCACGTAATAAGACATTAAAAACTTTATTAAACATTAAAAAACTACACTACTAATTTTCAGGTTTTAATTTTCTTCTCAGAGGTTTCCTGTGGACTAGCTGGGATTTTTTCGGAGAAATCTAGCTAGATTGGCTTCTTGTAGGAATGGCAAACATAAGAAGTCTGTCTCTTCTTTTTTGGGTGACAGATGGAGCGTGTTTTGCTTTTCTCCAATCGTTGTACCACTACTTGTACGTCCGGTTCTGGTAGGCGCAAAACAAGATGAATCGACACACAAAGTTCGCGGCCTATGCGGTAATGGTTGACTCGCTCTTTATTGTGCTGTGAGCAACGAGTTTGCAGGATTCATCAAAAAATCAAAGCGGCTCATCTGAGTACAGTTTCTGTAGGAATTGTGAAGGACAAACGCGTTCACACCACTTACGTCCAACACGCGGAAAAGTATTATCGTTTGCCACCGCTGGAAGAGGCTTCGGTCACCTCCGACATTTGTTTCAATGAAACATATATGTAGCAGGACCCTAAGCTAAAGATGGGGCTCTACAATTGTCTTTACCACTTCGATAACTGTCATCATTTAAGGATGTCCCAGGTGGCGAAACAAATTCGTCTGCG
Source organism: Schistocerca americana (assembly GCF_021461395.2). NCBI lineage: Eukaryota > Metazoa > Arthropoda > Insecta > Orthoptera > Acrididae > Schistocerca > Schistocerca americana. The sequence continues at coordinate 13,747,085 of NC_060129.1, forward strand.
CTGTTCCTGTAGCGAAATATATCTTCCCTTCCAATTTCGTTGTGACTATCTAATCAAACACGATAAAACAGTGCCGGCCGGTGTGGCCGTGCGGTTCTAGGCGCTTCAGTCAGGAACCGCGTGACCGCTACGGTCGCAGGTTCGAATCCTGCCTCTGGCATGGATGTGTGTGATGTCCTTAGGTTAGTTAGGTTTAAGTAGTTCTAAGTTCTAGGGGACTGATGACCTCAGATGTTAAGTCCCATAGTGCTCAGAGCCATTTTTGAACGATAAAACAGTATTCTCAAAGTGAAGGAGCATAACACGGATAGCAGAGGGAGACTCGGCTACTGAATCCGTAGCGCAGAGTCCACAGAGGGGGGCCTCGGAGAGCGCTGGCACGAAAGCAGCATTGGTGGTGTAGCTTCAGGCCAGACTGCAGAGAACAGCCCCGCCCGTACGCATCAGCAGCAGAGTGGCAGCAAACGCTGGGTCGTTACGGCGTAGCTGTCAAAATGGCGCTGAGAGGGGCTGAGCGGACGTACAGGGAGTTGGTTTATTCGGAATGCAGTGTTCTGTCGCGGGAAGCGTGGAGACTGCTCCGTTCTCGGAGAGAGAGAGAGAATAATAGTGCACGAGGCGCGGACGTGACGGCTCGCTGCGTCAGCTGCTGGTGTTGGGGGGGGGGGGGGGGGGGGAAGGGGTCACGTGACGTCGCAGCCGCCGCCCCTCCTCTTCTAGAACAGTCTCTTGCGAGGCGGCGCTCAGTCGCTTTCCTACAGCAGGGCAGGCGTGTTCGTGGACGCAACAGGTAGGACTAGTTACGTAAACTTCGATAAACTAAAGATCAATTATTAGCCTCTGCACTATCGGTAGTCTGGTTTCACTATCGATAGTCATATCGTTTATAATGAAATCGTCTTCTATAGACGCGCGAATGTTTTCGGATGTTGTTTTACTGGATTCCTAATATGCACGGTACACTCGTGAAATTGTCGTTCGGGGAAAACCCCACTTGATCGCTACCTCTGAGATGCTTTGTCCCGTGGCTAGTCCGCCGACTGTCACACCAAGTTCCAACTCACTTTACTGTTGTTAGCAGCAGTAACCGATGTGAGGCTAAGCGAAAATTGACTTCCTTTTTTTTCACTCCACTCACTAATTTTTTAAGAGTTATCGACAGCCATAGTGCGCGTCATTTACGACGGCGGCCGAGTTTAGGTTCGTTCTGCGCATCTGACGCCACAAAACACAGTCAGCCAATGAACAGAGAACGACGTTGCCAGAGCTCGACTGCAGTGCAGAGCACGGACGAGTGTCTTCAGTTTTAGAAACGTTCAGTCATAAATAAAGTAATTGAACAAAAGCAATGTAGCAGCAGTAACCGATGTGAGGCTAAGCGAAAATTGACTTCCTTTTTTTTCACTCCACTCACTAATTTTTTAAGAGTTATCGACAGCCATAGTGCGCGTCATTTACGACGGCGGCCGAGTTTAGGTTCGTTCTGCGCATCTGACGCCACAAAACACAGTCAGCCAATGAACAGAGAACGACGTTGCCAGAGCTCGACTGCAGTGCAGAGCACGGACGAGTGTCTTCAGTTTTAGAAACGTTCAGTCATAAATAAAGTAATTGAACAAAAGCAATGTAGCAGCAGTAACCGATGTGAGGCTAAGCGAAAATTGACTTCCTTTTTTTTCACTCCACTCACTAATTTTTTAAGAGTTATCGACAGCCATAGTGCGCGTCATTTACGACGGCGGCCGAGTTTAGGTTCGTTCTGCGCATCTGACGTCACAAAACACAGTCAGCCAATGAACAGAGAACGACGTTGCCAGAGCTCGACTGCAGTGCAGAGCACGGACGAGTGTCTTCAGTTTTAGAAACGTTCAGTCATAAATAAAGTAATTGAACAAAAGCAATGTAGCAGCAGTAACCGATGTGAGGCTAAGCGAAAATTGACTTCCTTTTTTTTCACTCCACTCACTAATTTTTTAAGAGTTATCGACAGCCATAGTGCGCGTCATTTACGACGGCGGCCGAGTTTAGGTTCGTTCTGCGCATCTGACGCCACAAAACACAGTCAGCCAATGAACAGAGAACGACGTTGCCAGAGCTCGACTGCAGTGCAGAGCACGGACGAGTGTCTTCAGTTTTAGAAACGTTCAGTCATAAATAAAGTAATTGAACAAAAGCAATGTAGCAGCAGTAACCGATGTGAGGCTAAGCGAAAATTGACTTCCTTTTTTTTCACTCCACTCACTAATTTTTTAAGAGTTATCGACAGCCATAGTGCGCGTCATTTACGACGGCGGCCGAGTTTAGGTTCGTTCTGCGCATCTGACGCCACAAAACACAGTCAGCCAATGAACAGAGAACGACGTTGCCAGAGCTCGACTGCAGTGCAGAGCACGGACGAGTGTCTTCAGTTTTAGAAACGTTCAGTCATAAATAAAGTAATTGAACAAAAGCAATGTAGCAGCAGTAACCGATGTGAGGCTAAGCGAAAATTGACTTCCTTTTTTTTCACTCCACTCACTAATTTTTTAAGAGTTATCGACAGCCATAGTGCGCGTCATTTACGACGGCGGCCGAGTTTAGGTTCGTTCTGCGCATCTGACGCCACAAAACACAGTCAGCCAATGAACAGAGAACGACGTTGCCAGAGCTCGACTGCAGTGCAGAGCACGGACGAGTGTCTTCAGTTTTAGAAACGTTCAGTCATAAATAAAGTAATTGAACAAAAGCAATGTAGCAGCAGTAACCGATGTGAGGCTAAGCGAAAATTGACTTCCTTTTTTTTCACTCCACTCACTAATTTTTTAAGAGTTATCGACAGCCATAGTGCGCGTCATTTACGACGGCGGCCGAGTTTAGGTTCGTTCTGCGCATCTGACGCCACAAAACACAGTCAGCCAATGAACAGAGAACGACGTTGCCAGAGCTCGACTGCAGTGCAGAGCACGGACGAGTGTCTTCAGTTTTAGAAACGTTCAGTCATAAATAAAGTAATTGAACAAAAGCAATGTAGCAGCAGTAACCGATGTGAGGCTAAGCGAAAATTGACTTCCTTTTTTTTCACTCCACTCACTAATTTTTTAAGAGTTATCGACAGCCATAGTGCGCGTCATTTACGACGGCGGCCGAGTTTAGGTTCGTTCTGCGCATCTGACGCCACAAAACACAGTCAGCCAATGAACAGAGAACGACGTTGCCAGAGCTCGACTGCAGTGCAGAGCACGGACGAGTGTCTTCAGTTTTAGAAACGTTCAGTCATAAATAAAGTAATTGAACAAAAGCAATGTAGCAGCAGTAACCGATGTGAGGCTAAGCGAAAATTGACTTCCTTTTTTTTCACTCCACTCACTAATTTTTTAAGAGTTATCGACAGCCATAGTGCGCGTCATTTACGACGGCGGCCGAGTTTAGGTTCGTTCTGCGCATCTGACGCCACAAAACACAGTCAGCCAATGAACAGAGAACGACGTTGCCAGAGCTCGACTGCAGTGCAGAGCACGGACGAGTGTCTTCAGTTTTAGAAACGTTCAGTCATAAATAAAGTAATTGAACAAAAGCAATGTAGCAGCAGTAACCGATGTGAGGCTAAGCGAAAATTGACTTCCTTTTTTTTCACTCCACTCACTAATTTTTTAAGAGTTATCGACAGCCATAGTGCGCGTCATTTACGACGGCGGCCGAGTTTAGGTTCGTTCTGCGCATCTGACGTCACAAAACACAGTCAGCCAATGAACAGAGAACGACGTTGCCAGAGCTCGACTGCAGTGCAGAGCACGGACGAGTGTCTTCAGTTTTAGAAACGTTCAGTCATAAATAAAGTAATTGAACAAAAGCAATGTAGCAGCAGTAACTGATGTGAGGCTAAGCGAAAATTGACTTCCTTTTTTTTCACTCCACTCACTAATTTTTTAAGAGTTATCGACAGCCATAGTGCGCGTCATTTACGACGGCGGCCGAGTTTAGGTTCGTTCTGCGCATCTGACGCCACAAAACACAGTCAGCCAATGAACAGAGAACGACGTTGCCAGAGCTCGACTGCAGTGCAGAGCACGGACGAGTGTCTTCAGTTTTAGAAACGTTCAGTCATAAATAAAGTAATTGAACAAAAGCAATGTAGCAGCAGTAACCGATGTGAGGCTAAGCGAAAATTGACTTCCTTTTTTTTCACTCCACTCACTAATTTTTTAAGAGTTATCGACAGCCATAGTGCGCGTCATTTACGACGGCGGCCGAGTTTAGGTTCGTTCTGCGCATCTGACGCCACAAAACACAGTCAGCCAATGAACAGAGAACGACGTTGCCAGAGCTCGACTGCAGTGCAGAGCACGGACGAGTGTCTTCAGTTTTAGAAACGTTCAGTCATAAATAAAGTAATTGAACAAAAGCAATGTAGCAGCAGTAACCGATGTGAGGCTAAGCGAAAATTGACTTCCTTTTTTTTCACTCCACTCACTAATTTTTTAAGAGTTATCGACAGCCATAGTGCGCGTCATTTACGACGGCGGCCGAGTTTAGGTTCGTTCTGCGCATCTGACGCCACAAAACACAGTCAGCCAATGAACAGAGAACGACGTTGCCAGAGCTCGACTGCAGTGCAGAGCACGGACGAGTGTCTTCAGTTTTAGAAACGTTCAGTCATAAATAAAGTAATTGAACAAAAGCAATGTAGCAGCAGTAACCGATGTGAGGCTAAGCGAAAATTGACTTCCTTTTTTTTCACTCCACTCACTAATTTTTTAAGAGTTATCGACAGCCATAGTGCGCGTCATTTACGACGGCGGCCGAGTTTAGGTTCGTTCTGCGCATCTGACGCCACAAAACACAGTCAGCCAATGAACAGAGAACGACGTTGCCAGAGCTCGACTGCAGTGCAGAGCACGGACGAGTGTCTTCAGTTTTAGAAACGTTCAGTCATAAATAAAGTAATTGAACAAAAGCAATGTAGCAGCAGTAACCGATGTGAGGCTAAGCGAAAATTGACTTCCTTTTTTTTCACTCCACTCACTAATTTTTTAAGAGTTATCGACAGCCATAGTGCGCGTCATTTACGACGGCGGCCGAGTTTAGGTTCGTTCTGCGCATCTGACGCCACAAAACACAGTCAGCCAATGAACAGAGAACGACGTTGCCAGAGCTCGACTGCAGTGCAGAGCACGGACGAGTGTCTTCAGTTTTAGAAACGTTCAGTCATAAATAAAGTAATTGAACAAAAGCAATGTAGCAGCAGTAACCGATGTGAGGCTAAGCGAAAATTGACTTCCTTTTTTTTCACTCCACTCACTAATTTTTTAAGAGTTATCGACAGCCATAGTGCGCGTCATTTACGACGGCGGCCGAGTTTAGGTTCGTTCTGCGCATCTGACGCCACAAAACACAGTCAGCCAATGAACAGAGAACGACGTTGCCAGAGCTCGACTGCAGTGCAGAGCACGGACGAGTGTCTTCAGTTTTAGAAACGTTCAGTCATAAATAAAGTAATTGAACAAAAGCAATGTAGCAGCAGTAACCGATGTGAGGCTAAGCGAAAATTGACTTCCTTTTTTTTCACTCCACTCACTAATTTTTTAAGAGTTATCGACAGCCATAGTGCGCGTCATTTACGACGGCGGCCGAGTTTAGGTTCGTTCTGCGCATCTGAAGCCACAAAACACAGTCAGCCAATGAACAGAGAACGACGTTGCCAGAGCTCGACTGCAGTGCAGAGCACGGACGAGTGTCTTCAGTTTTAGAAACGTTCAGTCATAAATAAAGTAATTGAACAAAAGCAATGTAGCAGCAGTAACCGATGTGAGGCTAAGCGAAAATTGACTTCCTTTTTTTTCACTCCACTCACTAATTTTTTAAGAGTTATCGACAGCCATAGTGCGCGTCATTTACGACGGCGGCCGAGTTTAGGTTCGTTCTGCGCATCTGACGCCACAAAACACAGTCAGCCAATGAACAGAGAACGACGTTGCCAGAGCTCGACTGCAGTGCAGAGCACGGACGAGTGTCTTCAGTTTTAGAAACGTTCAGTCATAAATAAAGTAATTGAACAAAAGCAATGTAGCAGCAGTAACCGATGTGAGGCTAAGCGAAAATTGACTTCCTTTTTTTTCACTCCACTCACTAATTTTTTAAGAGTTATCGACAGCCATAGTGCGCGTCATTTACGACGGCGGCCGAGTTTAGGTTCGTTCTGCGCATCTGACGCCACAAAACACAGTCAGCCAATGAACAGAGAACGACGTTGCCAGAGCTCGACTGCAGTGCAGAGCACGGACGAGTGTCTTCAGTTTTAGAAACGTTCAGTCATAAATAAAGTAATTGAACAAAAGCAATGTAGCAGCAGTAACCGATGTGAGGCTAAGCGAAAATTGACTTCCTTTTTTTTCACTCCACTCACTAATTTTTTAAGAGTTATCGACAGCCATAGTGCGCGTCATTTACGACGGCGGCCGAGTTTAGGTTCGTTCTGCGCATCTGACGCCACAAAACACAGTCAGCCAATGAACAGAGAACGACGTTGCCAGAGCTCGACTGCAGTGCAGAGCACGGACGAGTGTCTTCAGTTTTAGAAACGTTCAGTCATAAATAAAGTAATTGAACAAAAGCAATGTAGCAGCAGTAACCGATGTGAGGCTAAGCGAAAATTGACTTCCTTTTTTTTCACTCCACTCACTAATTTTTTAAGAGTTATCGACAGCCATAGTGCGCGTCATTTACGACGGCGGCCGAGTTTAGGTTCGTTCTGCGCATCTGACGTCACAAAACACAGTCAGCCAATGAACAGAGAACGACGTTGCCAGAGCTCGACTGCAGTGCAGAGCACGGACGAGTGTCTTCAGTTTTAGAAACGTTCAGTCATAAATAAAGTAATTGAACAAAAGCAATGTAGCAGCAGTAACTGATGTGAGGCTAAGCGAAAATTGACTTCCTTTTTTTTCACTCCACTCACTAATTTTTTAAGAGTTATCGACAGCCATAGTGCGCGTCATTTACGACGGCGGCCGAGTTTAGGTTCGTTCTGCGCATCTGACGCCACAAAACACAGTCAGCCAATGAACAGAGAACGACGTTGCCAGAGCTCGACTGCAGTGCAGAGCACGGACGAGTGTCTTCAGTTTTAGAAACGTTCAGTCATAAATAAAGTAATTGAACAAAAGCAATGTAGCAGCAGTAACCGATGTGAGGCTAAGCGAAAATTGACTTCCTTTTTTTTCACTCCACTCACTAATTTTTTAAGAGTTATCGACAGCCATAGTGCGCGTCATTTACGACGGCGGCCGAGTTTAGGTTCGTTCTGCGCATCTGACGCCACAAAACACAGTCAGCCAATGAACAGAGAACGACGTTGCCAGAGCTCGACTGCAGTGCAGAGCACGGACGAGTGTCTTCAGTTTTAGAAACGTTCAGTCATAAATAAAGTAATTGAACAAAAGCAATGTAGCAGCAGTAACCGATGTGAGGCTAAGCGAAAATTGACTTCCTTTTTTTTCACTCCACTCACTAATTTTTTAAGAGTTATCGACAGCCATAGTGCGCGTCATTTACGACGGCGGCCGAGTTTAGGTTCGTTCTGCGCATCTGACGCCACAAAACACAGTCAGCCAATGAACAGAGAACGACGTTGCCAGAGCTCGACTGCAGTGCAGAGCACGGACGAGTGTCTTCAGTTTTAGAAACGTTCAGTCATAAATAAAGTAATTGAACAAAAGCAATGTAGCAGCAGTAACCGATGTGAGGCTAAGCGAAAATTGACTTCCTTTTTTTTCACTCCACTCACTAATTTTTTAAGAGTTATCGACAGCCATAGTGCGCGTCATTTACGACGGCGGCCGAGTTTAGGTTCGTTCTGCGCATCTGACGCCACAAAACACAGTCAGCCAATGAACAGAGAACGACGTTGCCAGAGCTCGACTGCAGTGCAGAGCACGGACGAGTGTCTTCAGTTTTAGAAACGTTCAGTCATAAATAAAGTAATTGAACAAAAGCAATGTAGCAGCAGTAACCGATGTGAGGCTAAGCGAAAATTGACTTCCTTTTTTTTCACTCCACTCACTAATTTTTTAAGAGTTATCGACAGCCATAGTGCGCGTCATTTACGACGGCGGCCGAGTTTAGGTTCGTTCTGCGCATCTGACGCCACAAAACACAGTCAGCCAATGAACAGAGAACGACGTTGCCAGAGCTCGACTGCAGTGCAGAGCACGGACGAGTGTCTTCAGTTTTAGAAACGTTCAGTCATAAATAAAGTAATTGAACAAAAGCAATGTAGCAGCAGTAACCGATGTGAGGCTAAGCGAAAATTGACTTCCTTTTTTTTCACTCCACTCACTAATTTTTTAAGAGTTATCGACAGCCATAGTGCGCGTCATTTACGACGGCGGCCGAGTTTAGGTTCGTTCTGCGCATCTGACGCCACAAAACACAGTCAGCCAATGAACAGAGAACGACGTTGCCAGAGCTCGACTGCAGTGCAGAGCACGGACGAGTGTCTTCAGTTTTAGAAACGTTCAGTCATAAATAAAGTAATTGAACAAAAGCAATGTAGCAGCAGTAACCGATGTGAGGCTAAGCGAAAATTGACTTCCTTTTTTTTCACTCCACTCACTAATTTTTTAAGAGTTATCGACAGCCATAGTGCGCGTCATTTACGACGGCGGCCGAGTTTAGGTTCGTTCTGCGCATCTGACGCCACAAAACACAGTCAGCCAATGAACAGAGAACGACGTTGCCAGAGCTCGACTGCAGTGCAGAGCACGGACGAGTGTCTTCAGTTTTAGAAACGTTCAGTCATAAATAAAGTAATTGAACAAAAGCAATGTCATGATAGCAGACTTTCTTTTATAGAATGTTTGGAAAAAGCATTCTTTATACCAATTGCTTCATATTCTATTAATTAAACCAAACAAGCAATAAGCCTACTAATTCAGGCGATAGCAAGGAAAGGTGTTTGTATCATTATCGCGAACCGCTTTTTTCGCAATAAACAACAGCGGTAATTGTTTATTTCCTATTGTACTTCGACGAAACGGGAGTAATTAATAGTCATACCAACAGCGATTGTCGGTATTTTGCGTCCTTTTTAGAGTCCTCCAGGAGTTCTGTCCACCGACGAGCGGCGTTGGCATAATGGTTAAGGTGCATAGGGGCTACGCAAAAGGCGCCGACTTCAAACCTTCATGCCGGCACGGTTAACTCAGCGTGTTCGGTCAGAGGGTTATCTGCCCTCTGTAATAAAAAAAAAACTGAGTTAATTGATCAACGACGAACCGAAACTGGTGTCTTGCGACGTATGTCACGAGCAGATGCAACTAACAAACACGAACAAAATGAGATTAAAAAAAAAAAACCTTGTTCAGAGCTTGATATTTTCTTTAATTATAAACAATATCAAAGTATCCAACTGCATGAATTTAGAATTTTTTGAAATTCTAGTGCTTTGTCTCTTCATTATAATCATAAGTTCTCGGTTTTTCTAATTTCGTCCTCCAGTATTTCTTTTCACATCAATTAAAAACAATGAAAAGGCACACATACAAAATTCATGTTATCTGTTTTGTTTGTATATCTTCTCTTCCGCAGTCGCTGTTTTACTGTTCATACTGAGATATTTTCTTTCGCGACAGTATTAAAAGTATTATTGAGAGCAGAATTTCGGCTCGTACGTTGCCGAGCTACTTGATTGTCTGACACAATTCTTTGCTTCGCTGCTTTGGCAACGTCATATTCAATGTTTTCGTCGACTGATATATGTTTTGGCAAGTATTTGCTATCCGTTGTGACAAACACAAATTGTTTGCGCACTGTGCCTCACTCACAATATATTTTAGTTCTATGTTTTATACATCCACAATTCAGTTTTGTGTAGTTCGCCAACTTTGTTTTAATCAGAACGTTTTGGAAAAAAGCGAAATGACTGTGGTATAAATAAAAGTTTTATTACAGTCGCTAAAGATGGAATATTTCCCAGTTTATAAACACTGTTTATGTTTTAAAGGATGTTCATTTTAACTGGGGACATGCTTTTGTAAGTCCACAGTTTTGTTTAATGTAATTTGTCCTGCCTCGTGAAGACTGGGTGTTGTGTGATGTCCTTAGGTTAGGTAGGTTTAAGTAGTTCTAAGTTCTAGGGGACTGATGACCATAGATGTCAAGTCCCATAGTCCTCAGAGCCATTTGACCCATTTTTTGTAATTTGTCTACTTCCTTTTGATTGACTGAAGTCCTTTGAAATACAGTCAAACGCGCCCGGTGTAAATAAAACTTTTATTACAGTCGCGAAAGACGGAATATTTCTCAGTATTACATACGACACCTATCAGGTGCTTAAATTAAATGAGATATTGTTATACAGTAAATTTTATATGAAATTTAGATATCTTGTCCACATTTCATTCTCAACACTGTGGCAACTATAATCGACCATACGGAAAGTATACGCTATGGACTTTTACCTCTGCAAAGTCTTCAAACTTTCGTGCAATGGTTTACTACATTTAATGCTGCACATCGAAACAAAATTAAGTCATTTATGGGGGGAAGGTATCAGTCAAGAACATGTGTAAGAACCAAATTTTGGGGCCAAACAGTTTTTGTGAAATAGAATGATACGTGTGTCAAAGCAGTGGGAACACCATGTGTCTGCACAGGCGAGCAGTGCAGTGATGACAAAATCGCGCACAGCGCGGAATGCGGGGAGCACGTCTGTGCAGCAGCGAAAGGGTCAATGCGGCCGTGGTGGCTTTACTTCATAAACTGCGCGCTGCCCCCTAAACGTAAGTTTGCGAACTGTAGTATACTATGGCGCTGCTTGTCTTGGCGCGTACAACTGGCAACGCAGCAATCTCCCGCGTCTGGGCGGGCATGCGCGAGCCGCCGAGATAAAAGAATTGGTATAGTGAAACAAGGTTTCCCTCGTATGAAAATAAACATCAAATTTCTTCTCTTATGTTACTCCAAAGTTTCGTAAGCTATTGAGGTCTTTGTTGCCAATTACTTGTTTAATGAGGGTCTCTGTTTCAGAATTCTGTCGCAGTAGTTGCTGTGAGATGAGTTTGTGCTAATTACGCTTTGTTTTGACAATGGAAGTACTATTAAACCTGTCAACAAGAAATGTGGACGCTACTCATAAATGGTGATGTTTCTTCGAATCAGAAAACTTTAACAACACACAAAGACTGCCAATTCTGTTGGAATTTTGGTTGAATCCCCATAACCCATCGGTATTTTTGACACTGAGCGACTGGAATAAAAACTTGCCAAAGGATTTTATTCCTTCTCTTGATCTGAGTATGATTTTAATTAATTACGAGCGTTCTTTCAGGTGGAATGATAGGAACATGCCAGGTGCTGGTTACTCACATACGGCTTGCAAAACTGACAGTGTGCAGTTCGCGAATAAAATAGTTCTTACTGAGAAAAATAAAAAAATGATCTGTCGCACAACACAATGGTCAGTGCATTGTCAGCAGCTGAGCATAATGCGCACGAAAGTAATGCGGAAGGTAGCCATTTGTGCCTCGTGAGCGATAGTTCGAAAAACATTGTCATGAAAGTAGAGCTGCCTTTGTCAGCAATACATTTCAACAAATTAAATATATTTAATTACCACACTCTTTCAGGAAACTCCTACTTTCGTAATAATACCGACATTTTTTTTATGTATGTAGCCTGTTGTATAATTAGTTTATTAATGCTCACACTGTGTATGCAACAATTGAAATCGTTTCTCTCAACATGGCGAGCCAATTAAAAGATGATTATTTGTGACTGTTTTTCGACTGTTTCTAGCTTACAATGGAAATGTGATGTCCACCTGTACATAGTGTAATGTCTCTTATTACATCAATATCCAAATAACGATAGTGGAACTTACGTACTACATTCCTTTGGACGATTTTTTCCAGATGCACAATGGGGTCATATCTGTGGAAGTTACACGTTTTCGACTTTTTGCAACAGATCGTAGAGATACGTCAGCATAACAGGCAACGAGTAGATAACCATGTTTAACTTTCCTGCCTTGCCTCGAAATCACGTGATTTTATAATATTCCTTACTTCCTTAATCACCACCTTCAGGATGAATCGTCTGCCTGTTCTTACGGTCTGAAAACATTGTGGAGACAGAAAATATAATCAGAATTGCTAATGGCTCACCAGTTATCGAACTGTGCATTGTTCTTGATGAAAGAATAAACAAAACGAAAGAACTGTACAGATGTATGTAACTGAAAACTTATGTACTAACGAAAATAGATGGAGTGCTTAAACGGCGCAAAACGAAACATTACTCAGTGACAGTAAAATACAGTATACAGCAAGGCCGTATTTTTCGGATGGGCAGTACTTTCACTGGCCATATGCGCCATGCCAAGTGGACATACGGCAGGACTGCCTCCCCCCTCCATCCCTGCCTCAGGGCTCGCGCGGCGCGAGAAACTGTGCCGCAACCGGAGCGCCGCGCGACCTGGCGCAGACGCGCGTCGCGTCCCAGTCGCGTCGCGTCGCAGTTCGAGCAGTCCCATTTGAACCTGTGAAGTTACGAAAACGCGCGCTGGACTGGGTCGCGCTATACGCGTCTTAATTTGCGTCTAGCTTAACAACTGCGCCACTTTTGTGTTACACAGGCGATGCCGACCGCAGCGCCATATTCTGCATGTTTATATCTGTGTCTGAATACGTATAGCTATACCAGTTTCTTTGGCGCGTATCAATAGTTTTGAAGAACACCGTCAATAGTGTGTCGGCTATCGATGCTTAAGTAACACTAAGTAGTGGCCTTCCTCTGTTGCGGGGGCGTGAGGCCGTGGGGCGGCACGCGGGGGTAGCGGCTGTGGCCGGCCCGCCTCCCCTACCTACGCCCCCGCCGCCCACAAAGCGGCAGGGCGGCGCGCCTCCCACGCTGGCCTTCTGCCCTAGTGTGAACCACTGCAGACGTGAGCGCGTGCGTGAATTACGTCACCCGGTCGCGACTGACGTGAGGTGGCCATTCTGTGCCGCCACAGAGGCGAGGACGACTTTTCCGCTACTGGAGACCTGCCAGTTTAGCAGTGCGGAAGTACACTTCTCGGCCAGTTGCTCTGACGAATTCTTCCGAGAAAGGTTGCCAGAAGACGGTGTACAAGTGTTGCCGGAACATCGCTCCGAGACGAACGCATTACTCGGGGGCTTCGACGTCGAGAAACGGTGAGTGTCTGTTCCTTAGTTTAGCTGTTAAGTCCCACAGTGCTCAAAGCCATTTGTTCCTTAGTTTCTGTCGCCTAGTGTAAAGTACCTTTTCGGCTCGCTAGATGGCGGTGCCATAGGTCCAACGGATATCAACTGCGTTTTTTTAAATAGGAACACTCATTTAGCCAGATGGCGCTACGGTTGGCCCGCTAGATGGCGCTGCCATAGGTCAAAGGGATATCGACTGCGTTTTTTTTAAAAATAGGAACCCCCCTTTTTTATTACATATTCGTGTAGTACGTAGAGAAATTTGAATGTTTTAGGTGGGCCACTTTTTCCGCTTTGTGATTCATGGCGCTATAATGGTCACAAACGTATAAGTGGTATCACGTAACATTCCGCCAGTGCGGACGGTATTTGCTTCGTGATACATTACCCGTGTTAAAATGGACCGTTTACCAATTGCGGAAAAGGTCGATATCGTGTTGATGTATGGCTATTGTGCCGGCCGCGGTGGTCTCGCGGTTCTAGGCGCTCAGTCCGGAGCTGCGCGACTGCTACGGTCGCAGGTTCGAATCCTGCCTCGGGCATGGATGTGTGTGATGTCCTTAGGTTGGTTAGGTTTAAGTAGTTCTAAGTTCTAGGGGACTGATGACCACTGATGTTAAGTCCCATAGTGCTCAGAGCCATTTTATGGCTATCGTGAACAAAATGCCCAACGGGCGCGGCTAAGTATGCTGCACGGTATCCTGGACGACATCATCCAAGTGTCTGGACCGTTCGCCGGATAGTTACGTTATTTAAGGAAACAGGAAGTGTCCAGCCACATGTGAAACGTCAACCACAACTTCCAACAAATGATGATGCCCAAGTAGGCGTTTTAGCTGGTGTCGCGGCTAATCCGCACATCAGTAGCAGACAAATTGCGCGGGAATCGGGAATCTCAAAAACGTCGGTGTTGAGAATGCTACATCAACATCGATTGCACCCGTACCATATTTCTGCGCACCGGGAATTGCATGGCGACGACTTTGAGCGTCATGTACAGTTCTGCCACTGGGCACAAGAGAAATTACGGGACGATGACAGATTTTTTGCACGCGTTCTACTTAGCGTCATTCACCGACAGCGGTAACGTAAACCGGCATAATATGCACTACTGGGCAACGGAAAATCCACGATGGCTGCGACAAGTGGAACATGAGCGACCTTGGCGGGTTAATGTACGGTGCGGCATTATGGGAGGAAGGATAATTGGCCCTCATTTTATCGATGGGAATCTAAATGGTGCAATGTATGCTGATTTCCGATGTAATGTTCTACCGATGTTACTACAAGATGTTTCACTGCATGACAGAATGGCGATGTACGTCCAGCATGATTGATGTCCGGCACATAGCTCGCGAGCGGTTGAAGCGCTATTGAGTAGCATATTTCATGACAGGTGGATTGGTCGCACGTTCACCGGATGACGTCCCCGGATTTCTTTCTATGGGGAAAGTTTAAGGATATTTTCTATGGTGATCCACCGACAACGCCTGACAACATGCGTAAGCGCATTGTCAATGCATGTGCGAACATTGCGGAAGGCGAACTACTCGCTGTGAGCCATATGCTTATGACTATTACAGCGCCATCTATCACAGAGCGAAAAAAGTGGTCCAACTGAAACATTCATCTCTCTTTACGTACTACACGAATATGTAATAAGAATGGGGGTTCCTATTAAAAGAAAAAAAAGCAGTTGATATCCGTTTGACCTATGGCAGCGCCATCTGTTTTCCTCCTTCAAGCTAGACAAGTTTCGTTCTTTGTCGTTTTTTGGTTTGACGCTTATTTCGTGAGATATTTGGCCGGGTCTCGATCAATAGACCACTCTGTGTGTGTGTGTGTGTGTGTGTGTGTGACAATGATAGTTACCTTTTATTATTTTCCTTAATTGTGCTTCATATTTTAGGAATAAATGCAACGTAATTTGGGTCTAGGAATGTAGGCGCCGTCTGACGTACGTCATGCACACCTTAGGCCGTAAAATGCTGCGTAATGTGCCGCCGAGGTGCCGAAATCTTTCTTAAAGCTGGAGATACCGTCGTGTTGTATTTACAGTCTAGTCTAAACGTGCTCGGAGCTGCAGACACGGAATGTCGGCTATCCGGTGACACAGGGACTCCGCAAAGTGTTCGTCTAATACGTGATCGTATGTTTAAGTATGTATAAAGGGTCGAAAACTGCCGGATGGAAACGAAGCAGGTACAAGCACGTCCTTATTGATCAGTGAAAATGAGAATGCAATAAAGAAACACAGGTTTGCTCCGTGAATAAAGACGGTTAAGCATTCAGAAATACAGATAGGCAATGTAAGACGCAAAATCAGTATTCGTCTGCAGTACTGAAAATCACACTTTGAACATAGAATGTTGTTAGTAGGACCTCCTTTCCTCCTATAATCGCTGACATTCTTCTTGGAATGGATTTCACCAGAGATTGTGTTGTGTGCACTGTAATTTTACGGCATTCCTCTTGGAGAGCGGTCTGTCGATCAATTCTATTGGATGTCTGACGTGATGTTTTTGTCGAGCAAATGCCACAAATTGTCGATAGGATTAGTGCCTGGGGTGTCTGCATCCAGTGGGGCCTGTTATACAAGAGCCACAGTTAGAGCAGCACGTTTTGAATTAATGTCTTGTGTGAAAATATAATACCCATATGATTCACAGTACTGTTTTTAGGGTATTTATGGTGCATCTTGTGGTCCATAATGCCATCAATGAGCACCCTCACACATGTACTGAAACCATGTGTAACTGGAGATGTTACATTTCTCTCTTCAAGTTGACAATTCTTTTTTCTCCACGCTGTTACGCGCCCTTTACACGTAAACAGCTCAAATCCATTATCGTCAGTAAATACAATCTTCCTGCAGAAATCAAACGCACCTGATTTATGTTCCCTTTGAAATGCAACGCGCTTTCTTCTATTCACTTCAGTTCACTGACGTACGGTTTTCTGCGGGCTGTTCGTGCAGAAACAGGCCTTCCTGTACGCACACGAAAACCAGTAGCGAGGTGTGGGGCGCTGAGTTTCGAATTTTTGATGACTTCTCGAAGTAGCTGTCGTTTCTCCATCTCGGACAGAACTGCAACACGACCGCTTCGCGATTTGTTTTCGTACTTTCTGCTGCGGTTAAACCTGTGTGTAATACTCGTAACTGTACTGCTGTGTGTACCGGCGTTTTCTCCAAAACATTTTCCTCGTCGAAACAACCTGAGGCACGTATCTCTTCGTTTATAGTTTCGCAACGCTCTCGACCTATATGGCGTGAGTATGAGTGAACGGAGAGGCAGCTGTTCGGTGGGCTGGGTGGAACGCGAACGAACGCGAGAGGCCGTGTGTCGCCGCGGCTGTTGCCCAGTGGGGCGGGACCCGTTTGGCGGTCTTACGTAGCGTGTGTTTGGTCACAAATATAGGTGAAGACCGGTTTATTGCCAAGTGTCGAAATCAACCGATGTAAGGAAATAGTTACTATTCGTTTCGCAGCGATATTTGTATGACTGTGTTATAGTCTATGCGCCACGGTCGGTCGAACAGTTTGTGGAGTAACTGTACTTGTGGTCACAACACGATCCACGAACGACGCCCTGTTCTCCGAACTGTGGTAGCTTTGTTTACAAAAAGATGTTGCAACTTTTGCCGGTAGCAATACGTCAAATTCAGTGTAAAGAGCGGTGAAGTGCATACTATTCTAATTACCAATAATGTGCTCAGTTTACTTTGAAAAAAAAAATTGCTCTAGTGACCCGAAGAGGCGGCAACGTGTATCTCACACTGTTACTCGGGTTATGCAGGCAGAATAGGTCCAGCTTGCTACTAAATGGCCGAATAGAAATGGAAGAAAATTAACAGTTCGCTCAGAAATGCTCAGTTACGAAACAAATGTTACTCCTGTTTAGAAGTGAAACCGTGAAAGAAAGTACACCCGAAGAAATAGGTGGCATACTTCGGACTTGGTCTTCTTCTCAATAAAATTGCCTCGTGTTCAATGTACGGAGCCCTGGAATGCAACCGATGTGATACTGTCGTAATTGCCGACGGATAGTACCACGGAGGGCATTAGTATCAACTAAAATACTATTATGCTCAACACGATGTTTCGGCTCTTATGCAGTTTATAGTGTCCATGCGCTGATCACGAGAAAAGTGCCTATTTTTGAAGGGAACGCGTATTTCTGAAGATATAAGCATATATATGCACGGAATACCAAAAAAGTACTTATTTTCATATGGATGCAAAAAAAAATCAATTAACTGCCTGCTTTGACCAACTTGCCAATATGCTGCAGACTATATTTCTTCACAGTCTTTAGCCATAGGTAAAGCTTACAGTTTCATACATCCTAACCATGATATCTACAGTTGGCTTTGCATATTGTTGCATGTGGTATATGTCCCTGTTGCTCACAGTTATATATATCTTGGTCAGTGCGCCCAACAACCTATATTTTTCTGTTGAGGCTGTCTGTTTTGAAGTATCGTATATCACTGTGTGTGCCAAAATGGCGAGAAATTTTCGAGATGTGAGTGACTTTGTAATGGAAGATTTATACCATATTACGGAGAACACCCAAAGTTCTATACAATGGGCTAGGCAACAAGGTCTTTTGAAGAACGATATGGTGTGTGAAAATGGGAATTGTCTTGGATACACAGGAGAAAACTACGGGGAAAGATGGTGAAATTTGGCGCTGCTCCGTTGGCAGGGCCTGCAGAATGAAATGTTCGGTCAGGAAAATGTCATTTATTGCTGGCAGTCATTCGGACATTTGTAAAATTTGGCGACTGTCTTAGATGTGGGCTTTCGAACTCAATAAGCAAAAGTTTTTAATGAGGGACCTCAAAATTGGCAGTGAGCAGACTGTGGTCGATTGGTGCCAATTTTGTAGGGATATCTGCCATGAATATTTCGTAATTGAGCCAATAGTTTTTGACGGCCCTGGCCATACTGTTGAAGTAGACGAGAGCTGCTTCGTCAGGAGAAAGTACCATCGAGGTCATAGTGTGCGGGAGCAATGGGTCCTGACGTTGAGACAAAGCAAAGCTTTATGGTTGCTGTGCCACGTCGTGATGCTACGCATTTGCTGCAACAGTATGTTTTGCCCGGAACCACAGTAGTTTCCGATTTGTGGCAAGCTTACATCACCATATGTAACATGGGCTACAATCATCTGTCAATCATTCGCTTTATTTTGTCGATCCCTTTACAAACGATACCACAAATCACGTGGAGTCAGTCTGGCAAAAAGCTAAAGAAAAAAATAAAAGGCGTTTCGGAACTCACCGTGCTCTGCTGAATAAGTACCCGGCGGAATTTCTCTGGCGTCAACGTTTTGGGGAAAATCCATTCCACAGTCTCATTGAGCGTGTTCGAAAAATCTATCGCAATGCCGCAAATTAACTTGAGGTAGCTGTTTTTTATCTAATCTGTGATTCGAGCTTTAACGTATATCTTTTTTGCAAAAAAAAAAAAAAAATGGTTTTGAAATTCCGTGCATACATGTGCAATACATCATTTCTGATTTAAAAAATTTTTTTGAGACAGTTAATTGATTTTTTTTTTTTTTTTTTTTTTTTTTTTTTTTTTGCGTCCTTACGAAACGCATCAGATATGATTGTAACACACAATTTTTGAAATAAAAAATGTTTTGGTATTCCGTGCATATATATGCTTATATCTTCAGAAATACGCGTTTCCTCGAAAAATAGGTACTTTCCTCGTGATCAGCGCATGTACCCCCTAAACTGCAGAAGTGCCGATTGTTCTTCATAATACTACCCGCTTATGCCTGTTCCGCTCGCGAATGGCGAATGGGTAAGGTGGTGGTCTGTAAGCGTCTGTATTGGCTGCAGTTTCCGGATTTCGCCCTCGTGCTCATTTCGCTGCAAGGCCGTGAGTCTGGAGGAGGCGCGCTGGCGCTGCCAAACAGCAGTCTGGCCGCAGGAAGCGGGCGTCCGCGCACCGCAGGTCAGATAACTGCGTGTCGGCAGCTCAGGGTCGGCCGGTGACGTCAGCGGCCGCGCCGGCAGGGAAGTGCGCAGCGGCGAGGCCGAGAGTGCGCACACTACCCTCCTCCACATACCGCAACGTGGTGCAGGCGGTTACTCAGTTTTACTGCACTCCGCATCACAGTATTAATTCGGTACTACTTCCCGTTTAGATTTGGCTGTTGCACGAGAGATGTGTTGCAATAGAGCAATTAACGAATTACGATTGCGCGGATGAGAGCGTACTGTTGGATTCACAATGGTAGATTGGGTACGCTTCATATCTTCGAGAGCGATGTTTCACACTGGTGCGGAAAACACCGGGCCATAAAAAATGTGTAGGCCACATGAAGTTTTCAGGTGGAAGAATGTTTCCTTCAGCTTGAAAGATGTGATTGTTCGTATGTTGGCATAGTTTGACAACACAAATTGTATCGTTTATCGTTCCTGTTATAAAAGTGGTTCGTCGACCGTCAGTCAGCCTCTCCTCTCCTCTCCTCTCCTGTACTGCGCTTCGTTAGTGCTGCTCCCTCGTCACTGAGTTCGCGACGCTCCCAGTAGAGTCCCCCAGCCACCAGGGAGAGCTGCCTCAGCAGTCGGGCAGAGGTGAAGATGAGCTGCGGTGACGGGCGCCAGCCGAGACACTCGGCCGGGAATCGAACCCGGCTACGCTGACCGCGAGAGCACGGGTTGGTGCGCGCTGCTCACTGCTGGTCCCTGCGCTCCGCCCCCCCCCCCCCCCCCTGCTGCACGTACTCACCCTCCCGGGATTCTTCAGTTCGTTGCTCATGCAGCGATGTCTGGACGAACGCCGGACATTTGCCACGCCGGACATTTGCCACACTCGCCCCTTCGCCATGTAGCGATCCCTCAGGTAAGGGACGCCCTTCCTCGTACTTCTTCTGTCCGCTTGCAAACCGCCGTCTCCACATCTTACTCGGTACAAGCAGTACGTAAGGGACCATCTTCGACATCTTGGCCAAATACAGAGCTCCTTTTCCGAAATCGAAGTATTTATAACTTTTGGGAAACGAAAGCAATACCGACGCTTGTCAGTATGTAATTAGTTCTGCGAAGTATACATATAGATTCGTATGTCTGTACGGTAGCTTCCTTTCACGCTTACTGATTGCGATAGAAACAGTCCGTCGCCATGGGAGCAACAAGAAAGGAACGATGTAAAGAGAATGCGAATGTACGCTAATCATTTCTTTTTGATCACTGCATTTGTGCCTACTTTAATTACTACAACTGCATGCCCAAAATACAAGGAAAGAAGAAATGGCTATGTCAGTGTTTGAAAAGAACGACATACTCCATATTAATTTACTCTCTAAAATGCGATATCCCTACTCTCTAAAATGCCACATCCCTTGCGGCGAAACATTAGTTAATAAAGTATAGCGGGACACTGTTAAAATTATGACTGAAAATTCGTTCACTAAATAAAGGTAAGAACATCTGTGATTGACGTGTCATCTAAAGTCGACGTTACAATTTTAAAATGTTAGAAATAAGGAAATGAAGTAATACAGAATGCTGTGCTTGTAACGTACGTTGTTGTTCTTCATTGTTTGCCTGTGGTATTTACAGGCTCACAGAGAAAGCAACCTAGGTTTTGGAGGGAAAAGCCGTGATTTTAATGATCTGCGCAACAGAAACAAGAAGCACAACTTAAGGAAAAATAATGTAATGTGTGTTCCAGCTCACAAACGACATTGAAGCAGGTAGTTCCTGTGACTTAGTATGGGCAGAGGTTGTATTCGACAACCGGAATAAATTAATAACTGGCTCCTTTTACCAACCCCCGGTCTCAGATGAAACAGTTGCTGAACAGTTCAAAGAAAACTTGAGTCTCATCACAAATAGGTGCCCTACTCATACAATTACAGTTGGCAGTGATTTCAGTCTACCTTCCGTATGTTGACAAAAATACATTTTCAGACCCTATTGTAGATAGAAAACAACTTCCGTAATTGTTCTAAATGCTTTTTTAAAAATTATTTTGAAGAATTAGTTCACGAGGCCATTCAAATCGCAAATGGTTACGAAAACGCACTTGACCTCTTAACCACAAATAATTCTGAGCATCACGACGGATACAGGGATTAGTGAACACACAGTCGTAGCGAGGCTCAATTCCGTAACAAAGAAATTCACCAAAACTAAACGCGAAATATATCTGTTTATAAAAGCAACTAAAAATTCGGTTGACGTCTTTCTGAGAGACAGTCTCCAATCCTTCCAAACTATGTAAGTGAAGACCATATGTGGCTTACGTTCAAACAAATAGTATCAACAGCTGTCGAGAGATTCATACCAAATAAATTAATAAGAGACGGAACTGATCCCCCATGGTACACATAACACGACAGAAAGCTGCTGCAGGAGCACCGAAAAAGGTATGTATAATTTAGACGAACGCAAAATCTCCAAGATTGACCAAGTTTTACCGAGGCTCGAAATTTGGTGCGGATTTCTATGCGACATGCATTTAATAGTTTCTACAACGAAACTCTCTCTAGATATGTGGCGGAAAATCCAAAGAGACTGGTTCTGTGTTAAGGAAACCAGCGGAAAGGCTCAGTAAGTGATGAGGAAGGGGAGACAAGGGACCCAACGCTTCGGAGCAGTAAAATCGTGGCAAATGTCCGCACACCACAACCACACTGCAGTGACGTTTCAGAGATCATTAATCCGTCCCTTCCTGAGTGTTCTCTTTAGAAATGCGTGAAAAATTACGTACTACGCTCCAGGTGTTACACGTGCCTCGTGTACGGGTCTCAGCCGGTCGTAGAGCTATCAGGTCACCCAAAATATACGCACAGTATGTACCGAGGTCCGGCTTCCGCTGAACTATAGCGGACATTTAATGAAATTCCGGACTACGCCAGTTACAGCGGATCTGCACTTCGGGTTAATTAGGATTTTTAAATGACACACGCACCTAATTTTTCCCTGTAAATTGGGAAAGCCGCGTGTCCCGAAGAATAATGAAAACCCGGACAACTACGGATACAATTACAACGGAATCGTTACTGCGCGACTAGTTTTGCACGGTAGCGATACAAAGAAACGTGAAACTATGAAATAGTTACTGAAATTTGCAATAAATAATCTGAATGTTACTTTAGATGGCAAATTACTTGAACCGTCGCCAGCTCCATTTGTGAGCAAAAATAGCTGTACGTTTGTTACTCTCTATATAAGAGCCAGTGTCCTGACTGAATCATCGCCCAGTCCAAACCGCTGAGGGCAGAAAGTCGATCTGCAGGTGGTGTGCACCTTACACTGTACGCGTCGTTTGATGTTTCGTTTAGCGAAGAATCCGTAATTTTGCAGTTCTCTGTTAACGTAATATTCAGATGTGAGTAGAGTTTGCAGCGCACACAAAAAACATGTCATTCTGAGATAATATTTCGTCAACATTTCATTTAAATTATGGTTCAACTCTTCTACGTTGTCATTATTCTGTAACTAGTTGCTTTACGGAGCAACAAAGTTCACCGATGTTAAATAACAGTTTTGAGTAGCACTGTTTCACTTCTTTATCGTATTTACCGAAATTAAATAATGTAACCATTCCAATATTTTAATATTCTTTCGCTCGTGGTGTTCCCGGAGTCAGTAATGGTGAAGGGATAGCGCCTGTCGGGCAAATGACTGACGTAAAGTTCATTAGATTATAACACTTGCTGATCTCAACAGCCTCACTCAGTTACGAAACAGTACTGCACCTGCCGGCCTGTTACGGCCTCAACGTGAGACCACTCGGGTCTCAGTTGGATGAGCTGGTGCTAGGTACGGCGTTAGTGGTGGACAGCGTGTGACGACACGCAGTTCTCCAATGTCGCTCGACGTAACAAGTTTGGGTCGACAGTAGCGTCGTGGGATATTGGAGCCGCCACTCGCCTCCGCAGGGTACGGCCGGCCCTGTACGAAGGCCCCGCAACTCCCCCCCTCCCAGCTGCGGCGCAACGCCTCTGCAGCGGACCGCCTGCCGCCGGCAGCTCTCTCCGCCACACGCCGCGACTCACCCCGTACTCCAGACGTACGCTTCGGCTCCGAACAACAGCAAACTCGCTTGCATAGGCCAGCGTTTTAACTACATCTAAATTACAATATTCACCTCTAATTAGTTCGTTCGAATGAATTTTTTGACATTCAAATTACATAACAAGGAAAAACTGGTAGAAGCCAAACTCGGGGGAGATCAGTTTGGATTCCGTAGAAATGTTGGAACACGGGAGGCAATACTGACCCTACGACTTATCTTAGAAGAAAGATTAAGGAAAGGCAAACCTACGTTTCTCGCATTTGTAGACTTAGAGAAAGCTTTTGACAATGTTGACTGGAATACTCTCTTTCAAATTCTGAAGGTGGCAGGGGTAAAATACAGGGAGCGAAAGCCTATTTACAATTTGTGCAGAAACCAGATGGCAGCTATGAGAGTCGAGGGGCACGAAAGGAAGCAGTGGTTGGAAAGGGAATGAGACAGGGTTGTAGCCTATCCCCGATGTTATTCAATCTGTATATTGAGCAAGCAGTAAAGGAAACGAAAGAAAAATTAGGAGTAGAAATTAAAATCCGTGGAGGTTCGCCTATGACATTGTAATTCTGTCAGAGATACCAAAGGACCTGGAAGAGCAGCTGAACGGAATGGCCTCGTGATGGCTGGGTGTTGTGTGCTGTCCTTAGGTTAGTTAGGTTTAAGTAGTTCTAAGTTCTAGGGGTCTGATGACCATAGCTGTTAAGTCCCATAGTGCTCAGAGCCATTTGAACCATTTTTGAACGGAATGGACAGTGACTTGAAAGGAGGATATAAGATGAACATCAACAAAAGCAAAACGAGGATAATGGAATGTAGTCGAATTAAGTCGGGTGATGCTGCGGGAATCAGTTTAGGAAATGAGACACACAAAGTAGTAAAGGAGTTTTGCTATTTGGGGAGCAAAATAACTGATGATGGTCGAAGCAGAGAGGATATGAAATGTAGACTGGCAATGGCAGGGAAAGCGTTTCAGAAGAAGAAAAATTTGTTAACATTGGTATCAGGAAGTCGTTTCTGAAAACATTTGTATAGAGTGTAGCCATGTATGGAAGTGAAAAATGGACGATAAACAGTTTGGTCAAGAAGAGAATAGTTGTTGTTGTTGTGGTCTTCAGTCCTGAGACTGGTTTGATGCAGCTCTCCATGCTACTCTATCCTGTGCAAGCTTTTTCATCTCCCAGTACCTACTGCAACCTACATCCTTCTGAACCTGCTTAGTGTATTCATCTCTTGGTCTCCCTCTACGATTTTTACCCTCCACGCTGCCCTCCAATACTAAATTGGTGATCCCTTGATGCCTCAGAACATGTCCTACCAACCGATCCCTTCTTCTGGTCAAGTTGTGCCACAAACTTCTCTTCTCCCCAATCCTATTCAATACTTCCTCATTAGTTATGTGATCTACCCATCTAATCTTCAGCATTCTTCTGTAGCACCACATTTCGAAAGCTTCTATTCTCTTCTTGTCCAAACTATTTATCGTCCATGTTTCACTTCCATACATGGCTACACTCCATACGAATACTTTCAGAAATGACTTCCTGACACTTAAATCAATACTGGATGTTAACAAATTTCTCTTCTTCAGAGAATAGAAGCTTCCGAAATGTAGTGCTACAGAAGAATGCTGAAGGTTAGATGGGTAGATCACATAACTAATGAGGAAGTATTGAATAGGATAGGGGAGAAGAGAAGTTTAAAGACAACAACAACAACACAGCCCTATTCCGTCTTCGTGAGTGATGTTCAACAGAAATTTTTATGTGGGAGAAAAAGGAGAGGTTAACATTCTGTCCTTCCCCTTGAAGTGGTGTCGGGTGTCAAAAAGTCCGGTAAGCGATTCGCGACGTGGCTTTCTAGCCCGGTGGGGGGGGGGGGGGGGAGGAGAGGAGGTGATGAGGGGTCAAAGTGCTGGGAGGGGGGGGGGGGGTCGCGTGACGTCAGAGCCGCGTCCGGTTCTGGAACAGAGGCTGGATCATGGAGGTGGAATGAGGGGAGACGGCGCTGCAGACTGACGCTGTAAGTCAGTGGGCGGGGCTGCCGCCATCTTGGATCCCACAAAACATTTGCAGACGAGTGTTTACAATTGCTGCTTGTTCGTCATTTCTGTCTTGTGCACGCGATATTTATTTTTTGCAGTAAATGTTACACTGTTTTAGTGAACAACACAGCATAAGGAACGCAACTTCAAACGTTTAATGCGTATTCGATGCAGTAATACGACACGAAAATATGACGCTTCTGGCCCCAGTACTGTAATTCCGTTTTGTTTATACACTTCGAATAACCGAGAATACAAGTATGTGCTCTAAAAAGCGTGCTTTCGTAATCCATTTCTCTTCACTTTCATTGTGTTTGTGTCGATAATTGATAAAGCGAGAACTCCGAAAGCAATGATTGATAGTTTAGAGGCACCCATTTGTATTCGTTGCATTTTCAAGTCAAATGCAAGTTTTAAATGTTCAAGTTTGCAAGAAACTTACTTTATTTCCTTTGGTGTCCCAAAGATGTATGCAACGATGATTTAAACAAGCCAGCCGTCGTATCAACAGAGTGAAAGATTCGTTAAATTGCGAAGGAAGTGGACGGAATTCAAGATTGTCAGGCCCATTGTAATTTACACATCTGCTTTGTTCTTAAATTGTACGTACCAAGTGACATTCAGTGTGGCGAATAACAGCAGTTTACAGCGTAACACGACAGCACAGTGCTTAATGTAATGACCTAAGTAGCCTGGACTTAGATAGGGAACTTTGCTGTAACAAATATCCAACCCTTTAAATACTTATAATTCAACCACTGTAACAGGTGTTCCACACATTTCACTGAAGATTCAATTAACTACGTGTAGTTACATTACTTTTGTATTAAACTATCGCATTTAAAACATTGGTCTCCATTTCCAGGATATTTCCTGCCAGGACTTTCCAGTTACTTGGGAATAAGCAAACACTGAAGACCAAGTGCATCGCTCACTTCCACAGAGCTGTTCGCGTTGGATTGACAATAAGTCTAAAGTCAAATCCAGAAATAAAACCATACTGTAAAACTTTACAGTTCATCAGAATTTCAAGTATGCATAAGAAAATAGCGCTTAAATAAGTCCACTTACGAATGAAATGTGATTTGTTTAGATTACAATCAGAACGACGCAAGCCGGCATTTTTCCTCTTATTTTTACCTCCATAGGCAGCGGCGAGTGCCCTCTCCACAGCAGAGCAGATTGTGTGTGTGTGTGTGTGTGTGTGTGTGTGTGTGTGTGTGAGCGCACGCAGCAGCAAGGAACGTACCTCTGTTGTGGACACAGATTTTTGTAAGACGCGAAATATTAACCTGCTACAATAGGTTTTAAAATATCTTTTAATGCGTATCTATTTCAGATGATGGTTTCCAGTTGGGATCAGTTTGAAACTGTAATGTTTGGAAGATACAGGTTGGCTGGGTGATTTGTGGGAGGGACCAGACGAGGTCATCGCTCCCATCGGATTTGCGGAGGAAGGGCAACGAAGTCGGCCGCGCCCTTTCAAAGGAACCATCCCGACATTCGCCTGAAGCGATTTAGGGAAATGGCGGAAAACCTCAGTCAGGATGGCCGTGCGCGGGTTTGAACCGTCGTCCTTCCGAATACGAGAACATACTACAGGGCGTCCGGAAGTGCGCAGCTTAATACACTATTTCTCTCTTCTGAAGCATAACAAACAGTTGTTGAAACGTGGGCAATGAAAGAAACGTAAACTCGATGCTTGAAGAAACTGGCGTCCAAATTTTCTATTTACCCTTCGATTTAATAACTGAGTAATACATTTTTGCCAGCGACGAAAAGTTTCACAAAAAGTAATGAAAACATAGCACAAGTGTAGGTTACGGTATATTTATAACTGTCGAGAAACTGTCTTCAATCGTAGAGAATACTGTCGTTTTCAGATGACACTTTTCCCTTGCACACAGAAGCACTTACTCAGAATTTCTCTTGCATAGATGGTAACCGTAGCTTCCACACGTTAAGTCGCTTTCTGTGGTCTTCTTTCTCTGGCTCTCTGCTTAACTGCGTTCTTGAAGCATGTGTAGCACCTGGCTTTCTCCTAGCTGGTTCTTCATTTGGAACAGGAGTAACTTAAATAACCTCTAGCTTCTTTCCAGGTGTGCCTCTTAACAGCGTAAATGATGGGCAAATGCAGTCGTTTCAAGTCCTCGAATCGTTCTTTGAAAGTTACAATCCTGATTCTCGCGTCTGCAGTTTTCTGCCGTTCGTTGCGCCGAGGTACACCCACCCTGGACGTTGTGTAAGAGCTGACCGCAGCTGCGGGAAGCAGACTGCACAACACACGCCTCCAGTCCCTGGCGTTTGCAGCACCCACTCCTCCCTAAGGTTCTTCTGGGTTTTCTTCTTCCGTGCGTCAAGTTGTCATTCCTGGCAGCAAATTTTTCTTCACTTTCTCCTTTGTGATTCAAGTATAACTCTTACTGGTCGGTAAATCTGCGAATGCAAACCTGGAGGAATACACCTCTTTGCCTGCTGCCGTCTAAGCTCTTTCGGTGTGCGTTTCGTGTTGCATTAGGAAGTCCCAGCTGAGATAAGCCTGTAGTCGTGTGACAGAGATGGTGGGTTGTGGTGTCGCAGCCTGTATTCCTTTCCTTACCGGCTCCACCGCTGCTTCCAAACTCTCTCTCAGCACGGCGTCCACACCGAGCGAGATGGCGCAGTGGTTAGCACACTGGACTCGCATTCGGGAGGACGACGGTTCAATCCCGCGTCCGGCCATCCCGATTTAGGTTTTCCGTGATTTCCCTAAATCGCTCCAGGCAAATGCCGGGATGGTTCCTTTCAAAGGGCACGGCCGACTTCCTTCTCTGCCCTTCCCTAATCCGATGAGACCGATGACCTCGATGTCTGGTCTCCTTCCCCAAAAACAACCAACAACCAACGGCGTCCACAGGCGCGCCTGCTCTCCCTTCGTCTGTTGTGTATCACTCGGGTACACTACCGAACGTGCTAACGTGTGCGCCAGGTTTGCCTTTGGGGAAAGCGTTAAATGGCAAGACACAACATCCCGTCAATTGTATTGTGACGCCCACCTTGCGAATATTTATTTATTTATTTTATTTATTTATTTATTTATTGTTCCGTGGGACCACATTTAGGAGAAGTCTCCATGGTCATGGAACGAGTCAATACATGAAATTATAACACGATTGTAGAAACAGATAAAATGAAATATAAGAAACATATTCAGGCGACAAGTCGTTAGTTTAAATAAAGAAAATCAAGAATGTAACACTGGAATTTGCTTAATTTTTTAGCTCTTCCAGGAGCTCCTCGACAGAATAGAAGGAGTGAGCCATGAGGAAACTCTTCAGTTTGGACTTAAAAGTGTTTGGGCTACTCCTAAGATTTTTGAGTTCTTGTGGTAGCTTATTGAAAATGGATGCAGCAGAATACTGCACTCCTTTCTGCACAAGAGTCAAGGAAGTGCATTCCACATGCAGATTTGATTTCTGCCTAGTATTAACTGAGTGAAAGCTGCTAACTCTTGGGAATAGGCTAATATTGCTAACAACAAACGACATTAAAGAAAATACATACTGTGAGGGCAATGTCAAAATTCCCAGACTATTGAATAGGGGTCGACAAGAGGTTTTCGAACTTACACCATACACAGCTCGAACAGCCCGTTTTTGAGCCAAAAATACCCTTTTTGAATCAGAAGAATTACCCCAAAAAATAATACCATATGACATAAGCGTATGAAAATATGCGAAGTATACTACTTTTCGTGTTGAAATGTCACTTATTTCAGATACTGTTCTAATGGTAAATAAAGCGGCATTTAGTTTCTGAACAAGATCCTGAACATGGGCTTTCCACAACAGCTTACTATCTATCCGTACGCCTAGGAACTTCAACTGTTCCGTCTCGCTTATAACATGCCCATTCTGTCTGATTAAAATGTCAGTTCTTGTTGAATTGTGGGTTAGAAACTGTAAAAACTGAGTCTTACTGTGATTTATCATCAAATTATTTTCCACAAGCCACGAACTTATATCTTGAACTACATTATTTGATAATGTTTCAATATTACACACAAGATCCTTCACTACCAAGGTGGTGTCATCAGCAAACAGAAATATTTTTGAATCACCTGTAATACTAGAAGGCATATCATTTACATAAATAAGAAACAGCAGTGGCCCCAGCACCGACCCTTGGGGAACGCCCCATTTAACAGTGCACCATTGGGACTGAACATCATTACCACTCTCAATATTGCGGATGATTACCTTCTGCTTTCTGTTCTTTTTCGAAGACTGTGGCAAATATCCAGGTAAGCTCTCATTTTAATTAAAATTCAGAACAAAGCGTCTATTTGAGAATCTGAAACGGGAGATTCATTTTCTCATTCAGATTCTTCAGTTGTAGGACCGCAATTTTCCTAACAATTTCGAGAGTGAAATTTTTTTGAATGGTTCACACACACATTCCTCTCGCAGCTGTAGTTACTCGCTGAGGTTCGTGGACCAAGTTGGCAAACTCACTTTTCACAGACTCCGGGATGCTTCTTCGGGATGCGCTCTACCAGAGCTTGTTGCGTATTTGGAGTGTTACCTGTGTGGATTGTTTCTTCGTTGTCCTCCGTTTCTTTTTCATTTGCATTCTCTCCAACTTGTATGTAATCCGACTCGTAATCTCGTAACGCTCATAATTGTTCGACTGCTGAAAAGTTAAGCGTGAATTTCTGCTTCGTCCAGGCAAATCTATCTTAGAAGACACACGTTTGGTTTATTGTGACAAACTGCTGCTATTAATGGTCAGTTATAAATCAGCTACGAAAATGAAAGTAAACAATTACATGTTCAAAAAGGCGTTGCAAAACTTAGATTTTAGGTTGCCGAATGAAATTAAGGCCTAATTGGAGTTGTCACAGGTGATGCCAAGACTGTGCAAAATACGTCCTTGAGCACAAGTTACGTTCTTGTCGTTCCATTTCGACATTGTGAAATCGGAAGGCAGGGTGATATGTTAAAATGTGTCTTTAAGAACCGTAGTTCAAGGTCGTTAAAACTCCTTCATTAACTAATAGTTTCAGAACATTGACCAACCGTCGTCAGATCTAAAATGCAGAAAGTTGCATAAGAGGTGAAGAATAACATACACATTATATGTTTAAACTTCAATTGTTTCATACGTACAAAAAAATTGCTGCTTAATTATGTCAGGCATGAGGCAATAGACATCGTCAGGATTGGTTGTGCTGAATCGCTGACTTGTTAAAACGTTATTTTAACGCCGTTCTGCTCATTTTTCGTCAGACGTAGCGGTAGCGGGTGCGTATGCGTACCGTCGCAAGTCGAGTACTGACGTAGCCAAAAGTCGGTCGCTATGGTTACATAACGTACGACGTCTGCCACGCAGGTCTCCGGTAGTCACAGTGTGTGAGCGCAGTGTGACGTCAGTGGTGACCACAACGCAGTGCGCGTGTCGACCTAAAGGCCTGGCCACACACAATCCGTCAGCGGCCAGGGGCGTTAGTCGGCTGCTACAGGGTGGAAGGGGCCGAACGCCATTATTAAGCCTGCATGCGTAGCGCGATTGTCTTGGCGTTCAGACGGTTTGGAATCTTCACGCGGGACACGTTATCTCCGTGCGAGGAAATGAGTAGCTCGCGCTAGCGATACGAAATGGCACCGAGAAGACGAGATGTTGAGTGCTCGACATTCTTAGCGAGAGAGAAAGCTTAGGAGAATAGCATCGTCTGTGCATTGATGTAGTGTCTGACGAAGATAGGTTCTTCAAATATTTTCGTACGTCGCGAGGATGTTTCGAGGAAATGCATCGCCTGATAAAAAGGTAGCATCGAGATGTGCACAACGAACTGGAGAAAGCCAATTGATACAAGGCACAGACTAGCCATTTCTTTGAGGTAAGTTTTACCATTTGTGACTTCTTTGTGCTTCAAACAGAAGTCATATAATTTATTCCGTTTCAGTTTTGCTGTATGATACGAAATGTTCGGCGGAAGAAAGTGCTGTCCCACTACGTAGTTACGAGTGGAGTGATAAATTTATCTGCAGTGTTTACGAATACAGCAAACGATAGTAACATCTGGTTCCGTATGTTCCGCTAGAGAGAACTTTCTACTTAATAAATTGCTTTGTTTCATTGTATTCATAACATTGTCATTGAATTTAAAGAAACGTATCTTTGGTCGTTAACTCATCTATTCGTTCTATCGGCATAAGATACTTGACTACAGGCGACAGTCACCAGACTGTAGCTTTTTCTTCTCGGTTAGGACGTTCGACAGTCTCAGAAATTGTGAAACAAGTGAGCCAGGCAATATGGACTGTTCTACAACCCAAGTATTTACCTACTCCTACAACAGAGATGTGGAAGAAATCTGAAGAAGGATTTCTAGAACTTTGAGGGTTTCCGAACTGCCTCGGAAGCGTAGGCGGAAAGCGTATCAGGTTAAAATGCCCGAAGGACAGTGGATCCCAGTTCTCCTGTTACAAACAATTCTTTTCGTTGCTTCTCCTGGCGATCGTTGATCCATACTACGGGTTCACAGTAGTTGATATTGGAAATTATGGACGCCACAGTGACAACAGTATTTCTGAGAATTCAGCTCTCTGTCAAGAGTATATCGAGGGCAAAAGTATTCTACCACCAAATCAGGATCGCGTGTATCGTACAAAAAGTTGTACTGCCTCACCTCCTCTGTAAGTCTTTCCGTGTCCACGATGCGTGCACCACGAGCTGCGAGACAAAAACCGCCCCACGCCGCTGCTTCCAGTGTGACCGCAGAGCAGCTGAGTGCGCAGGCAGCCGCTCCGGCTTGCGGCGAGTCTGTGGCCTGTGGCAACCCGAGCCGCGCTCTGTTGAGAGACGGCCGCCATACGACGACGGGCGACTCCGCAGTGCGCGGCCCAAGGCCACTCACAGGCCGCCTTCTGTCTGGCGGCGCATCGCTGGCAACGCCGCACACGTCTCGCCTCGTGTGCAGAGGTGGGCCAAACGGTTACTCTGGAGCAACCGTTACCACAGTTCCAGTTACTCTTTGATAACCGTTATGTTTAACGGTTATTAATAACTGCCAAGTTAATTTTCGCTAGCGAGTACCGAATACTCAGAGGGGCTACAGTTAAATACCGACATTGTTGCAATCCTTCAGTTTAGTTATCAGTATAACTGCGAGTAGTGTGGAATGGCTGGAATGTCGCATGAATCGTGTCATAACCTTAGCTTATTAACTCCGGGTACATTTTAGAACGATTATTAGTGTTTCATATTATATGTTTGTAGGTTATCAGTCGCTATTAGAAATATTATCTTCGCAGCTGCGACAGAAAGTACGCGTAACTTCGCCACAGCACTGTTCAAGTAAAATGTTAACAACGTGCGTTTTTAAGTATGAAGTGATATGTAAACTGAATACTCTAGGTTAAATTCGAAGCTTAATTTCCTGTGCTGCTCACTTAATAGAATAAGTGTACAGCCTTGTAATACAACAAAAAATATACGCAATGTGACAGATTCGTTTACTCCTGTCATGTAAAAGATAATCCTATTGGGGAAAGTGTGAGTGCGCTAATCCAAGTTGTATGTGAGATTTGGAAACTGCTCGATTTCTCCAGCTACAACATGTTTATAACATATGAAGACACGCAGATCGAAAGCGTTGACAGTGTTACATTTCTTGCACTACAACTCGATAATAAATTCAGTTTGGAAGGGCATACCACATTTTTTCACTCTATTATTTCATAAGGAAGCATATTCTGCGGTAACTCATCAAACGTAGCAAAAGTTTTTCGCATGTAAAAGCGTGTAATAAAAATCATTTGTGGTATAAATTGGAGAACATCATGTAGGAACCTGTTCAAGGCACTTTGTAATCTAACCACTTGTTCCTAGTATAATTATTCCTTAATGAAATTTGTTACAGGTATTTCCAACCAATAACTCAATACATAATATCAGTACTATAAATAGGAACAGCAATCTACATAAAGACCTAAAATCACTTACCTTTGTCCAAAAATGGTACAATATTCAGGAACATGCATTTTCAATAAACTGCCAGCAAGTCAGCAACCATTAAAAACTCGGTTTCAGATAAAGCACGGTTTACAGCGTGTTTGAAAGACTTTTCGATACGGAAGTGTCTGATTCCACCCGTCTGCTTTGGCCCAGGACCTCGTCAATATGCCGGAAATGGCTATTTTAAGTGTGTCTATGACGTCACTACATACACATGGCAACAAACACGAAGATACATATAAATAATACAATAACATCTCCCACCAAATATACAATCAAACCAACTGGACAACTGCGGGAAGTTGGGGGTTTTAGGGTGAGGACAAGCTAGTAAAAAAAACACACCATGATCCCAAAACACAAAATCAAGAACAAAAAAAAAAAAATACAGCATTCCGCTACACCAACAAAAATCTGCAGGAATCTGACACTTCCCTTGAACAATATAGGTGAACCGTAGGTGACCATACCAAAACACCAATACCCACAACTAAAAGTACGAAAATTGGAATGGGACATTTCCCTTGACCTACATTGGTCAACCTCAGATGACGATACCAAAACATGAACACCTACAACTATGAAAATGGGAATTGGTCATTTCCGGTGACTTATAAAGGTCCACCACAACTACTGATGCCAAAAAGCCAACACCTACAACTGCGAAAAATAAAACCACAATCCCAAAAATCCACAAATCAAACATTCCTACATAAATTAAATCACATTCAGTACTCCATAAATACACAAAACATGACAACTAGAAAAAAAGAAATTAATTACCACCAGCAAATTGCGGCACTGCCCCCCCCCCCCCCCCCACACACACACACAAAAACCAAGTCAACACCGTGTCGTAATGACATTCACACACGACACCCTTACGTCGAAGCAGACGGGTGGAATCGGACGCTTCCATTGACCCCTCCTTCTACTCTGTAGATGAATATCGTAACAGAGACTGATAGACCAGCTTAGGTAAAAATTCTGCTATATTTCAGTTTTGACAGCACTTGGTTGCAACAGTTCAAGATCGGGTATTCTGTGTATGATAAATTTATTCTGACAGTGTATCAATTCTGTAAATATTAGCAGTTACTGTAATATATTCACATATTTTGGCAATCTCCTGACAAATGATGGGGATAATAATTATTATATTTGACTGTATTATGTTGTACTTTCTGACATGTTATTTGTCATTCGCGATGGCCAGCGGCTATTTCCGAAGAAGTACCTAACGTAAATATTTGTTAGCTCCAGTAACTATCGTCTCTGAAATGTCACCGGTGTCTAAGACTGGAGTCACTGTGCCAGGAACACAGGCACACAGTTATTTTCCGTTACCAACTTCCAGGTTACCTGTAGTGGTAGCCCGATAACTGCCAGAGGAGAATACCGATCTCTGACAGATATTTCCATAGTCGCTCGAATTCCTTATGGTAACTCTCCTTGTACTACCCGAACTAAATTAACACATAAGGCGGTGGCTCAAGGGATCGACTGTGCTTGTTGATGCCTGTACTGCAGCTCCTATCAGCCGCCGCTCGGACATTAACGTTGTTTGTGCTAAAAGTAACGAAGGCCCACGAAATAGTACACAGTTCTTATCAACAGATGGCGCGCAGTCTCACAGTTATTCCCGTGGCCTATAGAACGCCTTCCAAATGGTCTACCCTCTCCTTAGTTCCTAGCCAGATCTCCGATGAGTTGATGCGAAGGCGTAGTATGATCTTCGGTCAACAGATGGCGCGATGCACTGTTGACACTAGACAGTTATTGAAATAACTGCCAGAATCTGAGGAACGGTTATCGCAGTATCCGTTACTTCTATCAGTTACGTTATTTTCTGCCACCTCTATGCAGTGAAAGGCGGCGCTGGTGGGCAACCGAGCCGTGGCTCTGTAGGAACACAAAGGACTGCAACGTAACCAACTGCCTACCAGGTCTGCCTTACAAGGGGTGCGAGAAGCTGGCCGGTTTCCACAATCTGTAGTAACCAATTCACCTAAGCTGTTTGTAAATTTGTACAAAACAAGGACATTATACAAAAGGAAATTAATACGGTCACAGTGGAAAGCAGTGAAATATTTTAAGATACAGGAAAAGTACGAGGGCTATCGGCAAAGCACATTACGTTTTGGAATAAAAAATAAATAATGTATTGGAAATTTTTTTTATTATATACATATGAAAGCCACACTGAAATACTACTTTTCTACAAAGTTGCCATTTAAATTAAGGCACTTACCGTAGCGATGGACGAGCTTGGAAATTCCTGCCGGCCGGTGTGGCCGTGCGGTTAAAGGCGCTTCAGTCTGGAACCGCGTGACCGCTACGGTCGCAGGTTCGAATCCTGCCTCGGGCATGGATGTGTGTGATGTCCTTAGGTTTAATTAGTTCTAAGTTCTAGGCGACTGATGACCTCAGAAGTTAAGTCGCATAGTGCTCAGAGCCATTTGGAAATTCCTTCGTCGTAAAATTCGGCCGCCTGGGCCTTCAACCACGTGGTCACCTCTTCTCGAAGCTGTGCGTCGTCATCAAAACGCTGCGTAGCCAACCACTTCTTCATTGCTGGGAATAAGTGGAATGCGCTCGGTGCCAGGTCGGGACTGTACGGCGGATGAGGAAACAACTCCCACTTAAAAGATTCGAGAACTTCACGAGTGGCATTTGCCGTGTGGGCCCGGGCGTTGTCGTGAATCGGCAAGATCTTTGAGCCCAACTTTCCCCTGCGCTTGTTTTGTATCGCTCTTCTGAGGTTGTGCAGAGTTTGGCAATACCTTTGAGAGTTTATTGTAGTGCCTCCTTCCAGGAAATCCACAAAAATTACACCTTTTCTGTCCCAAAAGAAGAGGTAACCACGTGGTTGAAGGCAAGGCGGCCGAATTTTACGACGAAGGAATTTCCGAGCTCGTCCATCGCTACGATAAGTGCCTTAATTTAAATGGCAACTATGCAGAAAAGTAGTATTTAAGTGTGGCTTTCATCTGTATATAATAAAAAAAATTCCAATACTTTATTTATTTTTAATTCCAAAACGTAATGTACTTTGTGGCTAGCCCTCGTATATGCAATACTACTGATAAAAAATTTTAATCCACAACATTGAGTATTAAAGCGAGTATTAACGTAACCTGAAGTTCAGATGCCAGTTACAATCTGAGTTGTAAATGGCTTCAATCAGAAGCGAGTAAACAGATGGATAAAGCCTCATGGCTAAAATTGAGACATTATACGATGCATTTATGACGGTTACCACTTCATGAATGTAATCATGCTACCTCACATCTAGGTATTTGCTATAAATTATACACCAAAACCGAGACATACATAGCGTGTCAAAACACTAGTCAACTGATAAACTTTAAGCATTTTCTGTTGGTCATACAGAGGACGAACGCGTGTGTATATCCCAAATGAGTCTTAAGGTCCAGGTGTTGAGTCCACAGTACTTACATGTCGAGTAGGACAACTGAGTTTCAGCGGTCCACACACAAACGAACAGCTTGAGTTGGGTGGTGTTGTGAGCTGAGGTGCAGCAGCCGTGTGCTTTGTATGCTGCGGCTGACGTCACGAAGCCCGACACACGTCGCCCCCTGCCAGCCAGTGATGATGGGATGGCCAGGCGTGGTGATTCGAGCGCACCGAGAATATCTCGAGCCTCTAGTTCTCGAGCAGTTCTCGAGAATCTCACGAGAAACGGCTCGGCGGCGTGCGCCGCTGCGCGCGAGTTGGCTGCGACGACATACGCCGCGCCGCTGTTTTATGAATTGAATGCCGCCGCTAGACTTCGTTTCTTTGGCAACGTGTAGATATACAAACCAAATTAGAAGAGACAAATTGAACACACAACAGTTACGACTCTAGATCACTTTTTACCAAAATATGCGTAGCTGTTGACACAAGAATAATTGTGCTGTACACCAATTAGCGCAAAGAACATTAAAATTGTGAAGTAAAAAGTTTCTAACGTGAAAATGTGCTTATGTCTTGCGATTTTATAGTGCGGTCTGCAGCCCGCTACCAAGTCAGAGGAAACGCAAATGCCAGCCGAACATTCGAATAATTAAGTGGCCACTGGTTCAGGCAAAAAAAGATGATGATCTGTTTCATAACCTACAATTCTGAGTCCACTGGGAGTGCCTTAAACTAAAAGGCGAAAAGCGTCTTAGACAAATAAAATAAATCACACAAATAAAATGGCATTTGTTATTTACAAAATGAATATTTCTGTGCTTGCTGCAGGTGATGGCCATGTTAACAAACTACTTGTTAATTATTTCGTTTTGCCTTAAGACATTTTATTTGCAACGTTTAGTATTTATAATTACCTATAATATCACCAGATTGCCAATCACTCTTTCCAGCATCGCTAAAATTGTCTTCACAGGCAGGCTGTATACGTCGATTTCTTTTACCGAAAGATTTTACATCCCTGATCGAATCTTTGTGTCAAACACCTTGGGACAAAGTACCAAATAGACTACTGGCCATTAAAAGTGGTACACCAAGAAGAAATGCAGATGATAAAAATGGATATTCATTGGACAAATATAATATGCTAGAACTGACATGTGAGTATATTTTCACGCAGTTTGGGTGCATAGATCCTGAGAGATCAGTACCCAGAACAACCTCCTCTGGCCGTAGTAGCGGCCTTCATACGCCTGAGCATTGAGTCAAACAGAGCTTGGATGGCGTGTACAGGTACAGCTGCCCATGCAGCTTCAACACGATACCACAGTTCATCAAGAGTAGTGACCGGCGTATTGTGACGAGCCAGTTGGTCGGCCACCATCGACCAGACGTTTTCAGTTGGTGAGAGATCTGGAGAATGTGCTGGCCAGGGCAGCAGTCGAACATTTTCTGTATCCAGAAAGGCCTGTACAGACACGCAACATGCGGTCGTCCATTATCCTACTGAAATGTGGGATTTCACAGGGATCGAATGAAGGGTAGGGCCACCGGTCGTAACACATCTGAAATGCAACGTCCACTGTCCAAAGTGCCGTCAAAGCGAACAAGAGGTGGCAGAGACGTGTAACCAGTGGCACCCCAGACTGTCACGCCGGGTGATACGCCACTATGGCGATGACGAATACACGCTTTCAATGTGCGTTCACCGCGATGTCCCCAAACACGGATGCGACCATCACGATGCTGTAAACAAAACCTGGATTCATCCGTAAAAATGAGCTGTTCACCAGTGGCTGGTATCTCGGTGTCGTAATTGACACGCACGGACAGGTTTCGCAAACTGTCGACCGACGCAGGTACACTCGTCGACGGTGCTGCGTAACGATAAAGAGCTGCCCCGTAACGCCGTGTTTCAGAATCGACTACGATGGCGGCCGGCAACGAAGCTCAGCACAGCACACCGGTGTACCTGGGCGCCCTGCTGGATGACGGGGAGGGCGCCACCGTGACTCTGGCGGCGGGGGAGACGCGGCTGGTGGTGCACAGGGCAGTCCTCGTGGCCGGGAGCCCCGTGTTCGAAGCAATGTTCCGCCACGACACGGCGGAGTCGCGCGGCGGCCTCGTCGACGTCGCAGACGTGGACGGGCCGGTGCTGAGGGAGCTGCTGACATACCTGTACACCCTCCGCGCCCCGCAGCTGGCGAGCCTGGCCCCCCGCCTGCTCGTCGCCGCCGACAAGTACGGCGTGGCGAGCCTGAAGGCCCAGTGTGAGCAGCAGCTGGCCGCTGGGCTGACGGTGGACAACGCGGCGGCCACAGCTGTTCTCGCGGTGCGACACTGCTGCCCCGGCCTCCGGCAGACGGCCGTCTCCTACATAAAGGGCCACACACACCGAGTGATGGCGACGCAGGGCTGGGCTGACGCAGTGCGCACCCGGCCAGAAGACGTCGTCGAACTCAGCAGGTTGCTGGCGGAGACGCCACCGGAATCCAGGTGAGCACGGGGTGATCACCGTTGATCCACTGTGTGTGAAACTTCCTGGCAGATTAAAACTGTGTGTCGGACTGAGACTCGAAATCGGGACTTTTGCAGAGGTCCCGAGTTTGAGTGTCGGTCCGGCACGCAGTTTTAATCAGCCAGGAAGTTTCGTATCAGCGCACACTCTGCCGCAGAGTGAAAGTCTCGTTCTGGAAACCCGTGTGTGTGTGTGTGTGTGTGTGTGTGTGTGTGTGTGTGTGTGTGTGCAGGTATTACTTTATTATAATTTGAAGAAGATGAAATACTTTACTTTGCAGAGCAATGAATTTATTGTTGTCAGTTTGCTAAAGATATTTGGCTTCATTAATCTTTCCCACTGAGGCAGTCAATTTATTTGAAACAAAGGTTTCATTCCACAGTTGTTTGTTGAATGTAAACTGCATGTTTCCATCTTCTGCCATGTGTGAGATTATGTGATAATGAAGAACCATACATGAGATAGTACAGTACAGTACTGATACTCCAGGAAAATTTACGCCCCAAAAACCGTACTGAAAATCTTAATGTCAGGTGGGACATACTTAACTGTAAATCTGCACAAACCAATGTGCACTTGAGACCAAATTATGCATTTTAGTATAGTTTACGAAATTCCTATGCTCACGGAGTATCCTCTCGTGTCCTGTTTCTTTTATGTCGTAATCTAAGCTCTCTTTATGCTTTATACACACAAACATGCGGCCTTCCTACATCACTGGAGCTGTGCACGCACAGTAATGCCTGTTTTATGGCGCTCTGGCTACTGCTAAGCCGAAGATATTTCTGACAGTCTCAGGGTAGTACTGCGAATGGTGATTTGAAAAGTGTTACTTTCAAAGTAAATTTGCTTCTACGCAAGATTAATTGTTACGTGTGAGAAAGTGGATTGAATTTCTTAAATAACAGAGTGTTTGACTTTCGTTTAAAAGTGAACACTTTCAGGACCAGCCACATAGAATAATTTCTAGCCCAGAAAACGAGACATTCACGTCAATATTTTAAATTTA